>NC_143138.1:61993712-62300586 GCF_059928025.1 Delphinapterus leucas
AGATTTTTCCTTCTCCATCCTCTTTTGGATTCCATTTGTCACTCCCCTGCATCCCATATCTTCCTCGTTATTGTTTACTTCCTTGTTTTGGTGGAGCATATCCTCTGGTAACTTTCTTAGATGGGTAAGTGGGAAATAAATTTTCTGAGACTTGGCATATCTTTATACTAGCCTCATCTAAACAGTTTAGCTGGGGAAGCAGCTATAAATTAGAAGTTATTTTCCTCACAATTTTGAAGGCATTGTTCCACTGTCTTATAACCTCCAATTTTGCTATTAAGAAATCTGATGGTATTTTGATTCTCAATCTTTTGTATGTGACCTGTGATTTTCACTCCTTCAGAAAAAGTTAGGCTCTTCTCTTTGTGCACAGTGTTCTCAAATTTTGTGTTGTTGTGACTGGATATGAACCTTTTTCATTCATTTTCCTGAACACTCATGGGTATTTTAGCTGAATATTTTGATCCTTCAGTTTAGGGAAATTTTCTTATATTATTTCTTTGGTAATTTTCTCCTGTCTATTTCCCTCTCTGTTTCTTTCTAGATCTCCTATTTTTTTTTTGCCACTGCATGGCATGTGGTATCTTAGTCCCCTGACCAGGGATCGAACCTGCGCCCCCTGCATTGAGAGAGTGGAGTCTTAACCACTGGGCCACCAGGGAAATCCCTAGATCTCCTGTTAATCAGACATTGTACCTATTAGTCTAATTCTCTAATTTTCATATTTTTAATCACCTCTTATTTATTTCTTTTTGTTCCACTTTCTGTGAGATTTCCTCAACTTTATTTCTAGCCCTTCTATTAATGTTTTACTTTTGCTATCATATTTTTGTTTTCACAAGTTCTCTTTTGTTCTTTGAATATTCTTGTTATAGCCTTCTATATGTATCCAGTATCTTCTCATCTCCTAACTCTCTAAAAATATTAATGATAAGGGTTTTTTCCTGACTCTTCTTCTATCTGCATTGTCTTTTTTTCTTTTTCTTTCTTTCCTGTTTAGTTCTTTTAGTCTTTGGTGTTAGAAGTAGCCTTCAGATTCCTGATGATCGTTGGCTGGCTGTCCATATTAAAAGTGCAGCAACTTCTTGAGCTGTTAACCTGACTGACAGGCTTCTAGGAACTTACTGAGGGGAAGAAGTGGGTGGGTGGGAAGGTTGTCTGCCTTTTAGTACATATGTAAATTTTTCCTTTATACCCCTGTTTCAGGATGCAACTCTCTCCCTCTTGTTCAATCCAGTCTATTTCCAGATCAGAGGAGGCAGTTCCTCCCTGAATGGTTGGTGTGGAGGGGGATTTAGAAAGCCCAACTGCTTCTTGTAAAGATTTTCAAACTGCCCTTTCAGCCCCTCTTGCCACTGTCTCCCCAGGCCCCACTTTCAGAGGTATTTAGCATCCCTAAGTCCTAAGGAGCTCTGCCATGTGGGTTGGCTTGCTTCTGGGAACTCCCTGCTTCCAGCTAAGGTTTCAGCTTTCTAGGGTCTGCTCTGTCAGTTACCACTCATCTGTCTTCACTCTAGTTTCCAGAGTGCTGTTATGTTCTCCATTATCATTGCCCTAGTGAATTTATGCTTTTTAAAAAATTCTTTTTACTATCATTTAAGAAGGATTTCCAAAAGGTTGGAGGTAAATACATGTCTTCAATCTGCCATATTTAATCAAAAGTCTTTTCATTTTTCATACCAGGGTTTACATTTAGAATTTTATAATTTTAAAAATGTAATGTATCCAAAATTAGGTGTGATTTATGCATGCATCTGAATCCCTTTGGTCAGTGGTTCTAAAAGTGTAGTTCCTCAGGCCATCAGCATTAGGCTCTGCTGGGAACTTGTGAGAAATGCAAATTCTTGGGCCCTACCCCAGACTTACCGAGTCAGAAACTCTGGACGTGCAGGCCAGAAATCAGATGCTTGAACAAGCTCTCCAGGGGGTCAGATGCGTGCTAGAGTCTGAGAACCGCTGCTGTTGGTGATGGAGGGATTCTGAACACTTGAGAAACACTACCCTACTCTCAACCTAAGCTTCAGATCCATCTCTTCAAATCCAAACCCACAAAGTGCCCAGCAGAGTGGCTGTTTTGAGATGGCTTCCTCTAACAGGATCCATCCTCCTGAGAAAATGTATGTGAACTCAGATGCTTTTTTCTTCCATGACACCTAGTTGTTTACTGCCTTAGACAGTAAACAGACTGGGATCCCTGAGGCCAGAAATGCTGGCAGACCAGGCACGGTATGAGAAGAAAAGAGTCAGAAGTAGAGAAGTTTGGAGAGGAGGGATGTAGTTGGGCCTCCTCCCTCTTCCATATTTTCAGCCATCAACAAGTTGAGAGAGGAGTTGCCAGCTTCCCTCAGGGCAGAAATCCTCGGGGAGCCTCATGGAACAGGAGGAACTTTGTTCTGAACCTCATGGTGCCAGAGGTTCTCAGCTGCCATCGCCCTCTTACCTTCAGAGCAACAGAGGCTGCCGATCATCCCACCTCACCTGTATGTGTGACTCCTCTGAGTTCCTCCGTCTGCGCCTCATCTCCCTACCTTCCCTTCTTCCCCTTCCCCACCTTGGTGATGATCTTTGCACATTCTCCTTTGGAACAATCACAGCCACTGTCCCTCTGAGCTCTCTCCAAGGCACAGTTAATACTCCCTTTCCACCTTCCCTCCCAGGTATGTCTTCACTGTCATTTATACCTTTGAAGCCTTGATAAAGATACTGGCAAGAGGATTTTGTCTAAATGAGTTCACTTACCTGCGAGATCCTTGGAACTGGCTGGATTTTAGTGTCATCACCCTGGCGTGAGTATTTCTCCACACTGACTTGTATGTGCATCTGTGTAGGGCTTGTAGGTGTGTCCAGGCTGCCACTCTGGGGATGTTTCCTTATCTCTGTCCAGCTTCCTCTTTCGGGACTGTGTAGCCTAGGGTTTCTTTGCCAAAAACTGTTGCTTTGGGAGTCATTTTCTAGGGTTAGTCCCATACACTCAGGGAGAAGTTGGAGACCTCAGATCTGAGCTGATAACTGGCCTGTCAAAGTGGATCAGACAAGGCTCAGTCTTGTACCTACCAGATATGAAGGTCTTTACCTGAGAACCAGTGCCTGAGAAGATGGGTTGGCCACACCCACATGCTTGAATATCCATCCACACATAGCACACGGAGCCTTCTAGATCACAATACATCTTCTCAAAGGGGCCATTCTGGAAAATATTGCCTTAATTAAATCAGTGTTCATGTCAGTCTATAAGTGGAAGTGCTAGTAGGTTCTCAGTGTCTGTTCTGGGTCCTTCCTAGGCTGGTGTTACCCAAAATTGTCCTTATTTATGCTGCCTGAATTCCCAAGTACCTCTTCTTGCAGAGATGCTGACTGACTTCTGGTCCTACAGGTATGTTGGTGAAGCCATAGATCTCCGAGGGATCTCAGGCCTGCGGACGTTCAGAGTCCTTAGAGCTTTAAAAACAGTGTCTGTGATCCCAGGTGAGCCGCTTTAACCAGTACATTTACTCATAGAGCTTATGTTGGTTTCCACAGCCTAATGTCCCACTTTGATTTTCACAAGAGCCCTATAAATTTCTGGGACATGGACTACTGTCCCCATTTAAGAGACAAAGAAACTGAGGCCCAGAGAGTAGAAAACACAATCCCAAATCCTCATCACTAGAGGCATTTGTGACCTGGAAACCTCATGTCCTGATTCTCAGCCAGCACTCTGTCCACAGTACCCCATGGTGTCCGTAAAGAACAAGAAGGTCAAGTCTTCGTTTTATGTTCTCATTGTGGGGTTCAGGCAAGCCTCCAGTCAGATTCTCATTTATACTTTAAACCAAAATGTAAACTTGGAAACAGTGAAGAAGGAAAAACGCAGTCCTAGGCTCTGGTGAGTATCTTCCCCATTTCCATGGATCTGAAAATTTGGGCCTCAGCCTTGTCTTTGGACCCACAGAAGAGAAAATAATGAGACAATTCTTGATTACAGGCAATTCAGAAACAAAAATAGTGTACCAGGGCTTATCTTACCAGGCCTCCAATAAGTAGCCCAGTGATACTCCTCATCTTCCACTGGGTTGATGGAGGGGATAGTGAGGCCAGAGAACAGGTAACAGCCCTGAGATGGGACTCAATGCTTCTCCCTTGTGGCCTGATGGGTTATCTCCCCTCCCTCACCCCTGAGAACCCATGCCCTCATCTGGGAAATAGAAATACTCACGCTAGAGTAGAAGTCCCTTTCCGCGGCTCTGTGACTGTTTCTGCAGGGAACGACTGAAAAGTCTTTGCCAACTTCCACTGGACAAGCTTCTTCATGAAGAAAATCAGAGCAATAAGTAGTCAGTTCTGCTGCTTGGTACCTCTCTCACCTACTCCCAGCCAGGAAGACCCTGAGTCTTGTCTACAAGACCTGGCCTATCCTGACCCTCCTCCTCTCCCTGCCTCATCTCTCTCCTGTACCCATCTCATACCACATTCCAGAATCTGCCTGTGGTTCCACAGACACTCAAAGCTTTTGCTCATTGCCCAGCCCTGGGCCATGCTGCTCCTCTGTCAGGAAATCCCTCCTCCTCTCTTCACTCAACTCATATGCATCCTCAGGGCTCTGCCATGCTCTGACCTCCTCAAGGAGACTCCCTGGTCCTTCCCATCTTCCCCACCCTCCACCCCATTTTACCCCGACTCCCAGGCTTCTGTGAGGGGCTGTTCCTCTGTGTGCCCACCTGCTCAATAATGCTATGGAGTTTCCCCTCACTCATCAGACAGCCCCACCACAGGCCAGTGCCTTAACCATTGCTCGGCTCCCAGAGGGGACCACATGGGGCAGGGGGTGTGCTCAATGGGTTATTTGTTGACCAAAATGAGAATGCAAGGCTAGATCACAGTCTGCTTCCCTGGTTAGAGCTCTTTCTGCTACCTGGGAAGCTGCTTTCCCGAAGAAGGTGTTTTCCTTTGCCAGAGCAACAAATCGTCTTTCCTTAAACAAGCAGGGGCCCCATCTTTGCTGCCAGCTGTGCTACTTCTCAGATTCTCTGTTTCTTCCTCAGTGACTCTCAGTGTCCCTCATGGCTTCACACTGTTATGTACATCTGTGTCTTTGCATCTCTGTCTCATTCTATCTCCCTTGCATGTCTCTCTCTCCCCCTCTCTCCCTCCTTTCTTCCTCCTCCTCCTCCTCCCTTTCTCTTTCTCTTTCACTCACTCACACACACACACTCACACACACTGAGGTACGTGTGTCCCCAGCCTTGAGCTGCCTCCCAGGACTGAGATAAGGACAGAAAAACAGATACCAAATGACTGGAATGAAGTTAGTAGCCTCACGCCTAGTGTAGTGCCTGGAACATAGCAGGTACTCATCAATTACTTTTTAAATTGAATTGCTACTCTCCAGAATTTATTAGCTTTAAAATGAAATGCATTGCCTGGATATCAGTTGCTTCATCTTTACAATGGGACAATAATCTCTGTCTGCCTCTCAGGCTTATTGCAAGGTTCAGATGAGAAACTGGGGTTGGAACTGCCCTAGAGTTTGTAAAATACCTCATACCTGTGTGTAGTGAGAGGGTAGGATGGCTAAGATGCAAGTGTGCCAGGCACACATGTGTGTTCTGCGTGTGGCACCTCATCCACGTGAGAGTATCAGTGTCATCTTCCCACAGGGCTGAAGGTCATCGTGGGAGCCCTGATCCACTCGGTGAGGAAGCTGGCTGACGTGACCATCCTCACCATCTTCTGCCTGAGTGTCTTTGCCCTGGTGGGCCTGCAGCTCTTCAAGGGCAACCTCAAGAACAAATGTGTCAAGAATTGCACAGTTGTCAACGAGACGGCCAATTACTCTTCTCATGAAAAACGGGAGTGGAATTTCTGTCATAGGGACCCAGGTCTGGTTGGCAGGGGGTGTGAAGCCCCTGCATACCTGTATAGACATATATTTTGATTCCTCTTTTCTGCTGAAATTCTTCTCATGAGTTGTGTTTTACTTTTGGACCCCCCCATTCTCTGTTGCCAAATTTCCTTTTACAAGGAAATGAGCTATAAATCCAGAGGTAGGTCATTCTGCCTCTGCTGAAGGAAGCTCAAAGCTGAAGCCACTGCTCAGCTTTTCTCTTCCCAGATGAGACATTTCCCCTTCCAGGCGTCCCAGCATATCCAGTGAGGGCACATGGCCAAGGGCTCTCTCCTCACTCTGGCAGAAGACTCAGCAGGTGTTGATTTCACCACTCAAGGCTTGAGTTGAGGGTTGAGAACCATGTGAGGCTTTCAATTCTTGCTTTATTTTGCAGATTTCTACACCAACAAACCAGGCACTTCTGATCCCTTACTGTGTGGCAATGGATCTGATTCAGGGTGAGTACCCAAGCCATGACATAGCACCAATGCCCAGCAGCCCTTTCTCCTTCTTGTCATCAGCTTTTTCTGGGTGAAGCCTGGGTTGCAAGTCCTGAGAAAGATGTAGAAATTAATAAGTCATGGCCTCTGCCATCCCAGGCTCATGAGGAGGGAGTGTATGAGTTAGCTCTTGCTGTGTAACAAACAACCCCAAGATTTTGTGGCCTAAAACACCAGCCATTTACTTAGCTCAGGATTCTGCAGATCTGCACATTGAGCTGAGATCAGTCTACTGTTCTTCTGATATTGACTGGGCTCATTCATGCATCTGCAGACAGTAGATGGATTAGCAGGGGTCTAGCTGATCTAGGATGGCCTCAGCTGGGGTGTTTTGTCTCTGCTCCATGTGGTCTCTCACCCCCCCACATCAGACTAGCCCAGGCTTATTCTTCTGGTGGAGGCAGGATTCCAAGAGAAAGAGTGGAAGTGTTCCAGGTCTCTTGAGGCCTAGGCTTAAACTGGCATAATGTCACTTCTATTGCATCCTATTGACTAAAGCAAGGCACAGGCCAGTCCAAATCCAAGGAATGGGGGAATAGACTCCACCTGTTGCTGGGAGAACCTGCGACATCATATTAAAAGGGGTGTGGAGACAGGGATGGGAATAATTGTGGTCATTTTTACAAACAATCTGCCCCAGGAAGGAACAAATATTTATTAAATATGTTTTATGTCAAATGCTCTACATTTAATTACGACTCTATCACATGGGTTTCATTATCCTCACATAGCAGAGGAAGAAACACATGCATCAGACTTTGCAGTTTCAAATTCTTGCAGAGACCAGACACATAACAACAAATGTGAGGAGTAGGCTGGGTGGGAACCATGATCATGAGAGTTCATGCTCCATCTAAAGGGGTAGCCACTTCTCAGTTCAGCTTTTGGTTGTCATGTGGAAATGTGGGTCCACTGTTTCCAGAACGTCCAAGTTTTTAAAAGAGAGACAGGAAATTTCAATTTTTATGTAAACTCCCTTAACTATAAACATTGGCTACCAATTTCAGAAAATGTCTACATATTGTGGGCCAAACAAAATATTTTAGCAATGCAAATTCAGCTAGCAATCTGCCAGTTTGTGAGCTCTGATGCATATACATAAAGATGCTATGCTGTGAAGTACAAGTGCTGTCCTAGAGGCTCCCTGGGCTGGGGAAACACAGCGAGGTGATGGTGTGAGGCAGGGAGGATGTCAGCGAAGGTTTCCTAGAGGTGGTGACTGAGGTGAGATTGAAGGGTAAACAGGATGTCTTCAGGCTTGATGGACAAGAGATGGTTTGGATGGAGCCTTTACTTTTTAATTTTTTTTTAATTAATTAATTTATTTTTGGCTGTGTTGGGTCTTCGTTTCTGTGTGCAGGCTTTCTCTAGCTGCGGCGAGCGGGGGCTACTCTTCATCGTGGTGCGCGGGCTTCTCATTGTCGTGGCTTCTCTTGTTATGGAGCACAGGCTCTAGACGCGCAGGCTCAGTAATTGTGGCTCACGGGCTTAGTTGCTCCACGGCATGTGGGATCTTCCCAGACCAGGGCTCAAACCCGTGTCCCCTGCATTGGCAGGCAGATTCTTAACCACTGTGCCACCAGGGAAGCCCGGATGGAGCCTTTAGATAGCAGAACAGAATTTGAGACAAAGCAAAGGGGTAGAGGGCCCCTCATGTCTGCCTGCTGCTTTGACCACGGGAACAGGTGTGAGCAGAAAGAGATCAGGCAACAGATCAGAAAGACTCATCCCTCCCATCTCCATGGCGAGGGGGTCTGGAACCCCGAGCCCACACAACCCCCTCCCTGAGTGGCTAACAGCCCTATATTGCACAAGTGGAGGTGGGTGGGAAATTTATGGAGTTCTGCCTTCATCAGCTCCCCAGGAAAACAATCTCAGCTAGAGCTGAGGGGTGGGACTAACAGGAGAATTTGAGCAACACAGGCCCCTTGGCCTCTTTCTTCACAAATGCACTTGGCATTTGGTTCTTGAGTTCAGGAAGAGGGTTGTTCTGATGTCAGTTTTTATTTGCATTTGACTTAAATTGAAACCGAGGACCCGTCAGTGTCCTCCTCCTGTCTGGATTATGGCATTTCTCATGAGGATGGTTCCACAGTAGCCCACGCACTGACTGTGGTAAAGCTGTGGGGTCCATCCATGGGGCCCCTCTCCAACTCTGAGAGAGACCAGCTATCCTGCTGCATAGGTCCTGGCCAGGTGGGGAAGGAGTGGATAGGGCTGGGATGTTAAGTAGAGGCCAGCTTAGATGATGGGCAGAGTGAGCCCTGACAGGCATGCTGTGAACACCGAACCTGGGTTCTGTGCTGAGCTGCAGAGAAGCCAGAGCCCTGAGCAAAAGCCCACACTGACCAGTGACACTGCAGGGAGAAAGTCCAGGGTCTCAAAGTGGAGAACAAGTACCAGGAAATACTTGATGATTTTCAGCATTCTTTCACATACATTATTCTACTCCATCTTTCTGGTAGCTTCAGATTAAAAACACCAAGAAATTTATTTCTGCATTTGACATACAATATTTGCTATGCTGAAGGCATCTTGCAAGAGCCTTTACACCGTGGTCTCATTTAATTCTCTGAGCAGTTAGCTGTTGATGTGTAGCAGCTATAGAGGTGTTCTACGGCAGACATAGAAATAGGCTGCCCTTAGTGTTAACTAGCAAACCTACAGGTAATGGGTTAACTAGCTCCTTGGGAGAGCAGAACCAAGAGACTGTCTTTATATGAGGGTCTACAGAGTCTGGAAACTCGCAAATCTTCAACCAAGGTTGGAGACAGAATTGGGATTTAGTTATAATCAAGTTGTCAGGCCCTAATCAATTGTGTGGGTTCCTGGATGTGTGTTTGTATGGATGTCTGGAATAAGAAGACCCCCCAGGGTTGGTGTTGGTGGAGGAATCCTGAAGTAGAATCCAGAACTACAAAAAAGGTGCTACTGTCTCCTCACCCAGGCCATCTCACTGGGGTGCAGGGGAGCACTCACATGCCTCATGCTTAGAGATGGTTCGTGATACCAACTCACCCTCTTACTGTGAGAGAGAGGGCAGTGCAGCCCTCGCCATCCCAGTGCTCACCAGGCAGTCATCTTCAATTTGGCCTTCCTTCATAGGTCAGTCTTCATAAACTACTTGACAGTTATATTTCTCCTTTTAAATAAATCCATTGGCATCTGTGTCCTTTTAGACAGCTGACTTCTTCTCTCTGAACCCCAGCTTCCACATCTGTTTTTTTTTTTTTACATCTTTATTGGAGTATAATTGCTTTACAATGGTGTGTTAGTTTCTGCTTTATAACAAAGTGAAACACTTATACATATACGTATGTTCCCGTATCTCTTCCCTCTTGCATCTCCCTCCCTCCCACCCTCCCTATTCCACCCCTCTAGGTGGTCACAAAGCACCGAGCTGATCTCCCTGTGCTATGCGGCTGCTTCCCACTAGCTATCTATTTTACGTTTGGTAGTGTATATATGCCCATGCCACTCTCTCACTTTGTCCCAGCTTACCCTTCCCCCTCCCCATATCCTCAAGTCCATTCTCTAGTAGGTCTGTGTCTTTATTCCCATCTTACCCCTAGGTTCTTCATGACATTTTTTTCCCTTAGATTCCATATTTATGTGTTAGCATACGGTATTTGTCTTTCTCTTTCTGACTTACTTCACTCTGTATGACAGACTCTAGGTCCATCCAACTCACTACAAATAACTCAATTTCGTTTCTTTTTATGGCTGAGTAATATTCCATTGTATATATGTACCACATCTTTATCCATTCATCTGATGATGGACACTTAGGTGGCTTCCATGTCCTGGCTATTATAAGTAGAGTTGCAATGAACATTTTGGTACATGACTCTTTTTGAATTATGGTTTTCTCAGGGTATATGCCCAGTAGTGGGATTGCTGGCTCATATGGTAGTTCTATTTGTAGTTTTTTAAGGAACCTCCATACTGTTCTCCACAGTGGCTGTATCAATTTACATTCCCACCAACAGTGCAAGAGGGTTCCCTTTTCTCCACACCCTCTCCAGCATTTATTGTTTCTAGATTTTTTGATGATGGCCATTCTGACTGGTGTGAGATGATATCTCATTGTAGTTTTGATTTGCATTTCTCTAATGATTAATGAAGTTGAGTATTCTTTCATGTGTTTGTTGGCAGTCTGTATATCTTCTTTGGAGAAATGTCTATTTAGGTCTTCTGCCCATTTTTGGATTGGGTTGTTTGTTTTTTTGTTATTGAGCTGCATGAGCTGCTTATAAATTTTGGAGATTAATCCTTTGTCAGTTGCTTCATTTGCAAATATTTTCTCCCATTCTGAGGGTTGTCTTTTGGTCTTGTTTATGGTTTCCTTTGCTGTGCAAAAGCTTTGAAGTTTCATTAGGTCCCATTTGTTTATTTTTGTTTTTATTTCCATTTCTCTGGGAGGTGGGTCAGAAAGGATCTTGCTGTGGTTTATGTCATAGAGTGTTCTGCCTATGTTTTCCTCTAAGAGTTTGATAGTTTCTGGCCTTACATTTAGGTCTTTAATCCATTTTGAGCTTATTTTTGTGTATGGTGTTAGGGAGTGTTCTAATCTCATACTTTTACATGTACCTGTCCAGTTCTCCCAGCACCACTTATTGAAGAGGCTGTCCTTTCTCCACTGTACATTCCTGCCTCCTTTATCAAAGATAAGGTGACATATGTGCGTGGGTTTATCTCTGGGCTTTCTATCCTGCTCCATTGATCTATATTTCTGTTTTTGTGCCAGTACCACACATCTGTTTTTAAAAAAAGGATTATTGAGATGATTAAATTATAACATTTGTAAAGCACTTAGGAGTGAGAGAGGCACATAGTACGTGCTCAGTTATTGGACAGTGGTGGGTTTTTTTGTTTGTTTGTTTGTTTGTTTTGTTTTTTTTGCGGTACGCGGGTCTCTCACTGTTGTGGCCTCTCCCGTTGCGGAGCACAGGCTCCAGACGCGCAGGCTCATTGGCCATGGCTCATGGGCCCAGCCGATCTGCGGCATGTGGGATCTTCCCGGACCGGGGCACGAACCCGCGTCCCCTGCATCAGCAAGCGGACTCTCAACCACTGCGCCACCAGGGAAGCCCGGAAAGTGGTGTTTTGATTGTTGTATGTAATTGGTCAGTGAACTTGGCTAACTGTGAGTCCTTTGAAAGACAACTCTGCAGGTGATGCCAACTGGCTCAGGTTTTACTGACTCTGCCTCCCCTGGTGTCAATTTGCAAAGAGCTCACCACCTTATGGGGTCATGTCTGGGCAGCCAGCTAGCCTCCTCCAGGCCATTTCCCTTTGCATGAAACTCTGACGTGAAGGTATTATGTTACCAGGGTGGGGTGGGGCGGGGAGGGGGGGGTACCTCTTCTAGGGCCCGAGATGAGATCTTGTCTAACACTCAGAAATGAATCATAGGGACTTCCCTGGTGGCACAGTGGTTAAGAATCCACCTGCCAATGCAGGGGACACGGGTTCGACCCCTGGTCTGGGAAGATCCCAGATGCTACGGGGCAACTAATCCCGTGTGCCACAACTACTGAGCCTGTGCTCTAGAGCCCGCGAGCCACAACTGCTGAGCCCACGTACCACAACTACTGAAGCCCGCACGCCTAGAGCCCATGATCCACAGCAAGAGAAACCACCGCAATGAGAAGCCTGCGCACCTCAACGAAGAGTAGCCCCTGCTCGCCACTAGAGAAAAGCCCGTGTGCCGCGACGAAGACCCAGCGCAGCCAAAAAAGAAAAAAAAGAATCGTCTGAGGAAACGTGCATATTGACAAAATAAAACACTTTTTTGTAAATGAGTGTTTGAGCAGACAGCAGCAGGGTAGGGAACCTAGGAGAACTGCTCTGCCTCATGGCTTGCGGTCTCAGGATTTATGGAGGTTGGGTTAACTTTCTGGGTTGTCTCTGGCCAGTCATTTTGCTTGTGCCCATATTTGGTCTGACTCAGGGCCCTTCCTGGCTGCACACACATCTCTCAGTCAAGACAGTTACTATCACGAGGGTGTCTGGGAGGTTTGCAGGACTATTATGGGTTGGCGCCTCCTCCGTCCTTTTTTCCCCTCCCAAATTCTTCTGGTTGGTTTTGGTGGCAGCTTGTTGGTTCCATGTTCCTTATTGAGACCTCTTGTTGTGAGACAACTCACGTAAGCGGTTCTAACCTGGCCAGGACGGGTGGTTTCAGTCAGTAATTCCCTAACATTATCGTCCCCATTTAATGGGCAAGAGAAACTGAGACCTAAAGAGACTGAATGTCCAAGGTCACTCAGCTAATAAGAGGTAGGCTAGGCCTTGAACTCCAATCTTTGACTTCAAACCCTCAGGTCTTCCTACAACTCTGGACTGTCTTGCCCGCACTAAGTGGGAGGCTGTGCAATTGACAACCTTCTCTGTTCTTGCTGCAGCCACTGCCCTGAAGGTTATTTCTGCCTTAAAACATCTGACAACCCAGATTTTAACTATACCAGCTTTGACTCCTTTGCTTGGGCTTTCCTCTCACTGTTCCGCCTCATGACACAGGATTCCTGGGAACGCCTCTACCAGCAGGTATTGATCTGCATGTCCCCATACAGACTCGGTTGGAGGCTGGGGCATTGGCTGCATGGCTACATTCTTCCTGGAGGACCCTGACCATGTCAGGGGCCCAAGTTCTCTAGGTACAAGTCTCTCTTCTTTCTTTTGAATCTGCAGACCCTGAGGGCTTCTGGGAAAATCTATATGTTTTTTTTCGTGCTTGTTATCTTCCTGGGGTCTTTCTACCTGGTCAATTTGATTTTGGCTGTGGTCACCATGGCATATGAGGAGCAGAACCAGGCAACCACTGATGAAATTGAAGCCAAGGAGAAGAAGTTCCAGGAGGCCCTTCAGATGCTCCGGATGGAGCAGGAGGTCAGTGAGGGGTGGATCTTTGTGAAATCTGTTGCAGGTTGTACATTGTTGGGCAGATATCTGGACTAGCCTCTTAGAGTAAGACTGTCATTTTAGGGAACCATAGGAAGATTCATCTTATCTCAGGGACCATCTTAGGTTAGACTTTCTCATAAAAAATGAATGAAGAGCCTGTGCAACTGATTCATTGAGGGGTGCTCTTAGGAGGAGACTGAAGGAAACAGGATGGGACAGGGGAAGAATTAAACAAGGAAGTGACCTCAGCTAGATACTACCTTTGGCCTGATCCCATGGGGAGCTCCAGGGCATGACTTGTTCCACAGGGTTACCCCTACCTGGAGGCAAGAATGCTGGCCCTTTGTACCTCCATACTTGCTCCAGCCAAATGTATAGTCAAAGAAAGTGTTCTGCAAATCCTGCAGCTGTAACCCATTAGTAACTAACATTCAAGCAGCTTGAGATGAGGGTACTGACCTGGTAAAAGAGATCTGGACAGGGCATCAACAGAGTTTACTACAGGGTGTGAATGAGGGAGGTGATCCAGAGGTGACTCTTCCTGCCATGTCTTAATCCAGCCACCACCCAGATCCTAATCCTGATCTCCTCTGGTTTAGATGCCATCACCTCTGTGACACCCCGTGTCTGGGGGACACACATTTATGCTAAGCTCATCCAGATACTGCTGTTCTCTCCTTTCAGGTGCTGGCAGCCCTGGGGGTTGACACAGCCTCTCTCCACTCCCATAATGGATCCCCTTTGGCCTCCAAAAATGCCAGTGTGAGAAGGCACAGAATGAAGCCAAGGGTGTCAGAGGGCTCCACAGATGACAACAAGTCACCCCAGACTGAGTCTTACAACGAGCACAGAATGGTAAGGGGCTCAGGTTTGTGCCTTAAAGGTGACCCACCTTTCCAGCTGCCATGGACAATATGCTGAAGTGGGAAGAGGTTTGTAGCAGAGAGATATCTGGAGGCACAGAGACTAGGAGGATGTTTTGATAATACAGACCCTGCCTGCCACGCCCCCCAACCAATGGTAGCCTAAACTAGGACAGGGGCATTATGGATGGGGAAAAGGGTGGATTATAAAGACTTTTATGGGGACTCGAGGGAATAAACAAAATTGGGACTGTGGAATGTTGGAAAAGAAGGGAGAAGTCCAAAATGCCTCCCAGGTTTCCAGATTGGGCAGTTAGGTAGGTGGTGATTCTAAGGCAGTAGCACTGGAGAAGAACCCTGGATTGTTTGTGACCTTGAACATGCTGACCTTGAGGTATCTGTGGACCTGTGGACATCAAGGGTCAGCTTCCTTCTGACACTCTGATCTGCAGTTCTGGAGCAGGAGTGTGGTCCTTGTTCGTGGTGCTGAAATCATTTACAAGCTTCTTTCCGACCTCATGCCTCAGTCCCTGCAGCTCAAATTCTCCCCTACTGTTGGCACAGGAGATCCCAGCACCTGTCTCTGTGATAACAATCCAGCCTGGGAATAACTTCAGTACCTCACTTCAGACCCTGTAGCAATTCTCCCCACCATCATGACCCGCTACCTCCTGCTCCAAGATTCCCTGTACTCACCAAGTTTCCTCCCACCAGCTCCTTCTCCCTTGAAAGTCCTATGTACCCCAAATATACCCTTTCCACAGGCCTAAGAGATAATAACCCCTTTGTGGTAGAGTAGATCCCACAATAACAGTATGGGAAAGGGGATCAACATGGCTATTTTTCAAGGCTGCTGACGCTCACTTCTCTCCCGATCTCTTTTCCTTGTGCTCCTCTGAAGGATGTTCTACTTTTTGGAATAGGATCTCTACAACCCCCAGACTTCCGTGTGCATGGACATACACAGGCACACTCCCATGCACACTGACCTCAGTGACACGGACACTTCAGCATTTATCAGAGTCTGTGCCCTTCCCTTCCCTGCTCTGCCTCTTTTGAGCAGCACCTGATATGGACAGGGCACAGTTCAGAAGCTGTTTCAAAGGGGATTTGACTAGGGCTCTGACAACCATGGAACAGGATGAATCACAGCTTCCGTGGACGTGTCAGTGACACTCTGAATTGGGCTTTAATTTCTCCTATTCAGTCAGCCTCGCACAGATTAGCACTTGGATGTCCAATAGTTGTCTGGTGTGTGTCTGTGTGCTTGTATCTCCAGCTAGGTTTACCTTCAAAAGGAAAAACAGGAACCATGTTTTGTTAATTCAACAACACTAGGTGCTTGTTATAAAGAGTTGACTAAAACACAGTCCATTTCCCAAGGACTTCCATTTGGGTGGAGGAGGAAGATATAAAAATAGCTGTGTGTTGAGTACTTTATTAGGGACACATAGATGGTGTTTGGGGAATAGAAGAGGAAACGTCTACTCTTATGAGGGCGAGGGTGTATCAGGAAAGGCTTCATGGAGGAGGGGATAATTTAAGTGAATAGTAAATAGTGAGTAGGGGTGTCCTCTAGTAATTGAGGACTGGGAGGGTTTGGGGAGGAATATTTTCCAGGCAGAAAGGAGGTCATGTTTATGCAAAGACAGGGAGGCATTGTTTGGGTACTTCCTTTATACTAACTGATTAACTGGAGTCCATTCAATAAGGCATCCCCTTCCTTCTTTCCCAGGTGTGTTATTGTAGTAAACAGACCATAGGAAGTTTTAATAAAAAGCCATTTTCTGACCAGCAGTAATGAGAGAGAGGTTGGGGGTAGCACTTAGCAGAGAGACACAGCAGGGGTTTCAGGGAACACACAGGAAACCAGTTGGTTTGCTTGGAGGATGCATTTTAAAGGCACGTCCGATACTTAGATTCAGAGTTCATTGTCTACCATTTGTCAAATAGGTTAATTGTGAAATATTAGTTGGTGGCCAAGGAGGCACTGCTTGTCAAATACGGGACCAAAATTTTCTTCTTAGTTTCTTGGTTTGCTTAGTGCCCAAGTGCATATAACTCAGTTGTCCCATCTTTAATAAGGATATGCCAATTCTGTTCCTTTGCTTCAAAACTAGGAAGGATTCGTGGATTTTTATGAGTTCAATGTCCTTGGACATATATTCTAGGCAAAAAGCGCTGTGTTTTTTGTTTTTTAAATTAATTAATTAATTAATTTTTGGCTGTGTTGGGTCTTCGTTGCTGCGCATGGGCTTTCTCTAGTTGCGGTAAGCGGGGGCTACTCTTCGTTGCGGTGTGTGGGCTTCTCTTGTTGCGGAGCACGGGCTCTAGGTGCGCGGGCTTCAGTAGTTGTGGCGCACGGGCTTAGCTGTCCCGTGGCATCTGGGATCTTCCTGGCCCAGGGATGGAACCCATGTCCCCTGCATTGGTAGGCGGATTCTTAACCACTGTGCCACCAGGGAAGTCCCTAGTGCTGTGGGGGACTTTAATACTGAATTACAGTGATGGTTGTTGAACAGGACTGGGCTCCAAATGATCAAGAAAGCAAATTTCACTTCTGTGGGAGAGGGGGATAGGTCAGGAGAGCTTTAATTGACAAAGTGTCCCAACTTTAGTAATTTAGTAAATAAAAGGAGTTAAGGAAGGGGGAAAAATTCAGCAATATGATCAGAGTTTGATAGGAAGTCAGTATTTAGATTTTAGAAGCACTTTCTATGAGCTGAGGACAGAATTGATAACTTGTCTGGTCAAGATCGTGGTCGTGGGAACTAGCCAACCCAGCACACTAACTCTCCAGGGGCTCTGGGCCTCTGAATTAGCTCCTTTCCTCTGGCAACTGTACGCCACACAGTTCCCTCGGAGGAAGATATTGATGGGAAATGTTTATTGATTTGGAGGAATGGCACTATTCTTCCAGGAAATTAGGCTGCAACTCTCCCTTCAATCTCCCCATTGTTGACTGTTCAATGTCTGCCTCGAGGGATCCTAGAAGCTCATTATATTACAAAGCTCTTATCTTCTCCTTTGCAAAACAAACTCTCACACCCATATAGGCTGGATCTAATGAATTGTCGAGCCTAATTTTCAGAAAATAAGAGCACTCATTTGTTCAACAACCCTTTACTAAGCTTGTTCCTGTACTGGTGTACATAACTGTCTACTGAAGTCACAACTTTGCATTGAAGCAGGGAACTTAAGATACCTTTGTCCAGCACCATGGCCAAAGGCTGGCAAACAACTGACCCATCTGGGTGACAAGGTTGTCCTCTGACACATCCTTGGCCATGATGACCTATTTGCTGATCTTGAACACCTTGCAATCTCTTTTTGATCTTGGCCCTTTCCCAGGCTGTGTCAAGAATATTCTTTTCCTCTCTTTTCTCCCCATGTATACCTAGAATACCCCATAGGTCTGTGTCTTTAATTTTCTATGGGAAGGTCACGAGGCTGAGGGCAGGGAGGTGGGAGTGGGGGTGGGGGGGAAGTGTTGGGTTCCAGATTTGCCTGCAGGATGCTCTTCCAGCCTGCCTTCTTTCTTGCTCTTTTGGGGCAATGCCCAGTCTTTCCTAGGCCTCACCTCGGGGAGACACCAGGCTAGCCATGGCAGTGTGTTCCATTTCCAGGCCCCTGGCCGAGACATCTCATTCCCTGATGGGGTCACAGATGATGGAGTCTTTCCTGGAGACTGTCAAAGCCATCGGGGCTCTCTGCTGCTGGGTAGGGATGCAAGCCAGCAAGGCCCCCTCCCTAGGAATCCACTGCCTCAAACTCCCAGCCCTGGCTTAGGGCGTGGAGAAGATGGACCCCCAACATTGCCCACTGGTGAGCTTGCCCCTGGAGCCATCGAAGTCTCGGTAAGTTTGTGAACGCTCCAGACTCTTTGGGGCTGCTCTCCGGCTAGAGGCCTCAGGCCAAGAAGCCCTGAGTGTCACCCGTGGAAGGATCCTTTAGACATCACTCTGCCCAGCGCCTCCCATCTACCCCCATTTTACAGACAAGGCAGGTGAGACCCAGAGGGAGAGATTGGGTTTAACTGAGATCAAACAGGTTTTCTGGTTTACTCTGCAGGACGGTGATACAGACTATTTTCCAACTGACATCATTTTTTCCCCCAGAGTCTCTCTGTCCCTACTCACTATCATTGCTTTAGAAATAGGCCTGTTTGCTTCCTGGACGAGTGTGAAAAAAAATGAAAGGTTCTTCTCTTCTTGCCTGTGACTCTGTGAAAACTACCTTGGGCTTGACAATTAAGACTCAGAGAAATCCTGGGAGGGGCCCCGGACAGATCTTAGCAGAAGCAAAGTATCCCTGACTTTAGTTGGAGAAGCAATAACTTGCCAAAATGCACAAATTAGGCAACAGTGACTAACTGGCCAGCACTCTTAATAGAATAATCACAGAGTGTAATGGCAAATCAGGGACTCCTCATTGGATTGGAGCTGTGATTTAATTTAAGCTCTCCCTCCATCTTCAGTAATGACGCTTCTAGTGTATTTTCTTTTTTTCAGTATGCAGTGTGCTGGGCTCAGGAACTAAGAAGGGGCAGTGAGTCGCCGAGGAACTAGCCACAGTGGGAAGCTGTAATAAGCCTAGGCTGAAGGGGTGAGGGGAAGGACCAGAGCCCAGCAAGACCTGCCCCTTTATGTGAGAGGCAGCCTGATGGAAGGTGGCCCAGCCACAGCCCAGCAGGGAAGAAGCCAGCTGGCAGATAGCCAGCTCCTCTCTCCTCCCAGCCTCGGATCTCCTGTCTGTGCCTCCCACTGGCCAAACCTGACCAGAACCAGAGGGTGAGGGTGATGCAGTTTGCTCAGGTCACCCTCCATGGGTACAGAGCAGGGCAGAGATGGTAGAGAGTAGGTCTCCAAGACCTACCAAGAGAATCACCAACCCAAAGTCCTCAAGTCAAAGCCAGCCTTCAGGGTCCTCTTGGAGGTACTTTAACTCTCTAGAAAATGCCTCATTCAGGAAACTGTGTTATTACTCTGTGGATTACCACTTTCCTGGATATTCCAGCGTTGATTCATTTTAGTGAAATTATCTGGCTAGTGCAAGATTAACTCTTTAATCCCTTCCATGTCACATGGACCTGAACATCAGTCACAGCTGTGCCATTTGCCAAGTGAGTCACCTTTAGCAAGTCCCTTAAATTCTTCAAGCCTCCATGTCTCCCCTTATAAAGACCTTATAAAAAGATTTCTAAATGGCTGAAGGGTTAAATGGAACCACAAAGTGCCTTCATTTATATACACATCTGACCAATAACAGCAGTAGATGCTAGAACCTTTTGTTGAGTCCTCAAGGTTGAGAAATTTCTAAACTTTCTTTATATGTACTATATACCTATGAGCTTCACCTACAGCAAATGCTCAATAAATGCTTGTTGAATTTGGATTCTGAATGGTTAGTGCAGTGCTGAGTCAGCTACAATGGGCCTGGGACTCCTCACATCCAGGGTAAGTGTGTGACTAGAGTTAGGGCCCTGGCACAGAATCCAGACAGAACTTCCAATAAAGGCCCAGAGAGAGAGGAGTCAAAAGGATTGTGTCAGAAACTAAGAATTGAACAATCAAGACACAACAAATATTCCCTCAGAAAGAGAGAGACCATGTGGAATAGGAACTGGGTCATATGTTGGGAAGAGAAATGGGCCTCTTAGGAGGGAGGTCAAGGAAGCCTATCATGGAGTAGGAATTCTCTGTAAATGTCATATGCGCAGCCCGGCAGAAGTCCAATAATGACTGCCTGGCCTGATGCACCTGCAACTCCCACTACCCTTTGGTAGAAACCTCAGAGACCCTTGAGGCAGCCCCCTCCCCACCGTGGTGCCCAGGAACCTGTCTTAGGGAAGGACTCTGCAAAGCCTCAGGTGAGGCCAGGTCATCTGTTAGCTACGAACTCAGCCTCTGGTTGCACCCCAGCTCTGTGTCACGCTGTTCCTCACATCTGAGCTCTTACCCCAAGTTCATGGAGCAGCCCCTTTACTCCAAGCATGACTGCAGAGGACCGTAGCTTCACTGGGCAGCTCGCAACCACCCAAGAGAGGCCAATAAGAGGCTGAGTGATCTGTTTTTGCCACTGAAGACTTTAGGGGAATGTCTTGACTCTGTTTGTGTCCCAGCAGGCATCTGATGCAGGACAGAAGACTTACTTGACAGCAGAATACTTGAATGAACCTCTCCGAACCCAAAGGGCAATGAGTGTTGTCAGTATCATGACCTCTGTCCTCGAGGGTAAGTATTGCTCATTGGAACTTCCACTCACTGTGCCATGAGGAGTCCCCATATGAGCAGAAGATGGGATGCCCCAAACCTGTGTCGAAGAGCACCCATCTCTGTGTCCTGAGATACTCCTCATTTTCATGCCCTTGTCCCCATTACCCTTTATCAGTGTGGTTTTTAAAATGTGGATAAATTTTCAAAACAATAGAATCCAGTGAATGAAATGCTCTAGTTCATTTCTTGTTCCAGTTATCACTGGCTTCATATGTATTCACAAAACTGGATTTTAAAAAGTGATCCAGCAGGCACAGAGAATTTCAAGCTACCACTCAGGTATGCAAGAAATTTAACAGTCTTTAATTTTCAAACATGGAAAAATTGTTCCCATGTGTTTCATGGCAGTGACTTTTGTGGTTATAACTTAATTTCTGTCTCAAGCTCGTGCTGAACATTAGAAGGCAGTTTAAGTAAATTAATCCTTCAGTTTAACTAAATCCTTGTCAATTTGGGGTTCCATCAATCAGGTGGGAATCCACTCAGCCTCCCCAGGGATGGATCTAAATTTTAACTGCTTACACCAAGCCACAGGGTGGAGGAAGAGAATGGCCACCTGGCACTCAAGTACCAAAGAGCATGGCTATATCCTTCTCACCCTGAGTATAAGACCTGTCTTCTTATCCAGCCTTTCTTTTGCCTCAGGGCATGGAAAACATGGCCTTAGTCATATCTAGTTATTTGTCTCCTCTGGACAAATTTAAAATGTCCTGAGCTGGAGATTGGAGAAAGGAGTTTGGATGTTGGTGTGTCCCTGAGAAGGGGCCCTGTGTACTCTCCTCCCAGCCCTGGGCTGAATTCTAACTGTAGGGGAGGGCATGGTGGACAACAGACAACAACAACAAAAAATGTTTGAGTGATTTGAAAACAGAGCCAACCTGTACCTTACTTTCTAGGTGAAGCCGGAGGCGGCAAGTCTTAGACAGAGACCCTCATGCCTAGTATGACACAGAAACTGTAGGGTAGCATGGGCCAGTAACATGCCTGGGTAGAGAAGAACTGAGGCAGCCTCAAAGGGTGCCCTGTGGCCCCAGCATGACAGGAGAGTATCTGGATGATCACCTTGTTCCCATTGAAGGCTGCAGAAGGAGATGAGTGAGAGGCAAAGAGGAAACAGCCATCTCCATGGCTCTCCCACCAGCGACAACCAAATGGGAACATTGATGACTCAAGTGAAATACACTTGGCAATGACTTAGGACCAGCTCAACCCTCCACCAACCTTCAGCTCCCCAGAACTCAGACACAACTTCAGATAACGAAGTAGTAGCAGACGTTGAATTAACCAAAACAAAGTCCCCTGGTTGGAGACTTGAAGTATAAATTGAATTCAGTTACGGGAGAGAAAACCCCGTAAGCTACATTCCTTGCGTAACTGAGTTTGTGTTTTGAGAAATGTGTACCTATGCTAGCAACAGCAGTGTTGTTGTTATTTTTGCTCGTGGATAACTGTTTAATAATTACTCATCAGCAGAGCGAGGATTAGAGAGGTGGAGGAGGGAAGGTAGAGAGAAATGCTGGTCTGGAAGATTGAAGGGATGAAATGGAGAAACACAGGGCAGTGACAAGCTGGGACCAGTCAGCGTGGTTGTGTATTTTTCCCAACCAGGTTCAGTTGGTTGGGCACAGGTACAGAGTCATCTCCATGTTGGGTTTATTCAGAGTTGGGGTTTTGCCAGGCAAGTACAATGGAGGGGCGAGAGGGCAAGGGAACTGAGGTGTCTGCAAGGGAGTATAAAGGGGGTGGACATGAAATGTAAGCTGGGTAAGTTGAGAAGCAAAGACATGCATGACCTATGCGATGGATGGTTAAAAAGTGTACGGTCCATGGCTTGGAGGACTGAACGGGGACAGAGGTTGGGTTGCACTTGCTAGACTACAGGGGCTGAAAAAGGAGGAAAAGGGTGAGTGCTGAAGTGGAGATGGGAGGTGTTATAAGGTGTTATAATGGGAGTTATAAGTAATGACAAGGTCTAGAAGCTGGCCATGGGGTTGGGGTCTGAGTCCATGCCCGGCTGACAGCTGTCATTGACCACACCTGTGATGCAGAACTCGAGGAGTCTAAACAGAGGTGCCCACCCTGCTTGACCAGCTTGGCTCGGAAGTATCTGATCTGGGATTGCTGCCCCACGTGGGTGAAGCTTAAGACCCTTCTCTTCGCGATTGTGACAGACCCCTTTGCAGAGCTCACAATCACCCTGTGCATTGTGGTGAACACCATCTTCATGGCCATGGAGCACTACGGCATGAGTCCCACTTTCGAAGCCATGCTTCAGATTGGCAACATTGTGAGTGCCCTGGCAGCCACTGCCTGTGCTGTCAGATCTGTGGGGCTCTGGGTGGGGTAGCAGCATGCCTTCATTCACTGGAGTGTTGATCTTGCTGGCTGAGAGCAGTGTGGGAGATGTGTAGACACTTAGTGCAGGAAGTCAAGTCTGGAGGACCAGGCTGAGCTGCTGGGAATTGTTTTGGGATGAACGAGCACAGAGAAGTGGACAGAGAGAGCCCTGACCTAGGGGCAGCTAGCCTCCCCTTTGCAGAACTTAGGACAGCCACCTGAATTCTCAGCATTGCAGCTGCCACTACCTCGAAATGATGATAAATGCCACTTTCCCATCTAAAGACAACCTATGGACTTGCAAATTTCCTTCCAATTTTATTGCTTTTGTGACTGCAAAACACAGTGTCTGTGGTTTTTCAATGCTGTCATTTAAGTGCAGAAGAGTGGGGGAGGGAGGGGAAGATAATGAGAGAGAGGGAACCTGAGATCATGCTTGCTGTTGTCACAAAAGTGTCAGGGAGTCAGAACTTTTTAAAAAATCTGGTTCAGACAGGACTTTCCTTTAAATTTTCCTCCATAACTTTGTAGTATAATTTTCTTTGAACAACACAAAGTCCATACTGGATTTCCCTACCTGCTGAGTAAAGTGTCAGACTCAGAGGAGAACTGTCCTCAGCCTGTACCCCACAGGAACAGTAATGATAGCCAACTTTATTTGATCACCTACTCAAGACCAGACGTGGCCTCAGATGCTTCTCATGGGTTATCTCATGTTATTGTCACAAAACCCCAATATGGTAGGTACTATTATTATGCCCCTTCACGGATGGAAAAACGGAGGCACAGGAGGTTAACTAATTTGCCCAGGGTGCTAGAGGTGAGTAAGTGACAGCATCAAGATTTGAACCCAGGCCAACTGGCTCTGAAGCTCACACCTCTCAACTCCTGGGTGCTAAACCCCATCACAGGACGTGCTAGTGTGTGTGTGTGTGTGTGCGCGCGCGCGCACATGCACACAAGAAAAGCAGAAGCTGTGAAGGTCAGGGTCCTGCCTCCATGTCCACACCACTGTCCACTCCACTGCAGGTGGCTTACTAGTTCCACCAGGACCATACAGCTCTCTAACTCCTTGTAGGCTGCAGACTTAGGTGGAAGGAGGGGTCCCAGAGGAAATGTGACTGCTCTTCTCCAGAAATCTCCCCCTTTCCCAGAATCCAGGGATGTGAAAATGATGCCAGTAGGTTCTGGGATACTGTGGAGCCAGCATGCCTTACGTTTCAGCAGCACCTAGGCTAAGAAGACACATGCTATGTAAAGTTGATATGAAAAGGGGAAATGGAAAGAGAAGGGAGAGCTTATTGCCAAGAAGTCATCATAGACCCCAAAGGGTCAGATGGAAGAGACCTCTGAGCCCGCACCTTGTTTTACAGTTGGAGAAGTTGAGGCAAGAAAGACCAAAGGCCTTTACCACTGTGACAGAGCCCAGTGCCATTTTTTAAAAAAGAAAGAAAGGCAGGCACTGTGTGGTGCTTATGATGAGTCAGGTGCTTTATAAGTGTTTTCTCAGCGTCACAACGCGCTATGAGGTTATCACCACCCTCGCAGCACAAAAGAGAGCCTTAAGACTCAGAGAGGTTCAGTATCCTGCCCAAGGTAGCACAGGTGGGGAAGGTGGAGCCAGAGGTGACCCAGGCCTCTCTAGGGCACAGGACCTCATCGCCCCACCCCCACACCACGCTGACTTGCCTACAAAGGGCACTCAGTAGATGCTCTTTGCATCTCACAGTTGCCGTCTTGTGGCATCAGTCAAGTCCCTTAAACTCTCAGCCACTTCCTTCTCTGTAAAAGGGATGTAACTACCTCTGTTTCCCAGGCTGGCGAGAAGCTCTGATGAGAACAAATGAGAGAAAAACACCTGACTCTGATCTTTGGTTTCTTCCTTACCTGTCACCCTTCCCTGCTGGTTGTTGTGTGACCCAAGCCTGGCCCTGACCTCTCTCAATGTCAGAATTCTTTCCTGTTTAAGACCATTAAAGATACTCAGAGCTGAAAGAATCTTAGAGACAATGTATTATTATTGTTCTTACTAATAGCTATTATTGATTAATGAAGTACTGTCTGCCAGGACCTTTGCTAAGAATTGCGTATGCATTATCTCACTTAAAGCCCATTATACAGATGAGTAAATTGAGGTAGAGAGGATGCACTCCTTGTCCAAGCTTATACAAGCTAGGAATGGCTGAGTTGACATTTTTCTCTGGGTCTGTGTTGCCCCAGGATCCCTGCTTTTAAACTACTGAACCAGATTGACTTCTCATTTACATAATTATATAATAATTATTATCCTAATGATTATCCACTTACTCCATGTCCAACACCATTCAAACGGAAACACTGAAGCATGGAAACACTAATGTGTATTCCCTGAGCACTGATCCAGAGATTTCTCTCTGCTGCCACACTGAGTGTTCCCATCCCCAATCCGTCAGGAGCCTGCAGATAATATAGAAACAGAATAAAAACGAGGTAAAGGGATTTGCCACTTTATAAACACGACATTTTCCCCCTGCTCTATTTGTCATTGTCACCCGACCCCACAGACCCTGCTGAGATGGATCCCTGTTTCTGTCCGCAGGTCTTTACTGTGTTTTTTACTGCTGAAATGGTCTTCAAAATCATAGCGTTCGATCCCTACTATTACTTCCAGAAGAAGTGGAACATCTTTGATTGCATCATCGTCACAGTGAGCCTGATAGAGCTGGGTGCGGTCAGGAAGGGGAGCCTGACAGTGCTGCGGACCTTCCGTCTGGTAATGTACTCTTTTGGCAACTTGGGGAACCTCCACGTGGACATCCAAGGAGGCTCCCCGCTGGAAACGGACTCTGTCCTTTGGGGACCCCACCAGCCAGCTCCCTCTTCCTCTTCGTTCCCTGTGGGAGGAGGCAGGGCATAGCTCCTGGGAGCCAGAGACGTGGTGCTTTGCACATACTCAAAGTGGGGGTGTGCCCTTTCCTCTCTGGGCCTGGCTCCCCTCATCTGCGCTAAGAGGAGACTTCCTAGCACCCTCTTGTTCTCTTACCAAATAACAGTAAATGATAATCATAGCAACTACTCTTTCTTGAGTTCTGACAATGCATGAAGCACAGAGCTAAACCCTTGACATAACACATCTCATTTTATGCTTACATCACCCTGAGAGAGTTGCTTTTACTATCACCACAGATAGATGAGGGAAACTGAGACAGAGTGGTTAAATGATGGCCCAAAGTCTCCCTGCTGCTGAGTGAGCCTCAGACCTGCATTTCAAAGCCAGGCTGCCTGACTCCAGAGTCCCAGCTCTGATCATCCTCTTGATTCCCTTGGTCCCCAAATCACAGCCCCAATGTCTCACCCACCTCAAAAACTGCCTCCCGTCCTGGCTCTTCTCCCAACTCAGCTCCAGGACGCCTTCTGCAGGATGCGTTCCCTTATTCTTAACAAAAGAGATGTCCCCCTGATGTCTGTGTCTGTAAGGCAAGTCACCCACCTTGTTTTATTTCTTCAAGAATATCGTGGCCCCTGCACTTCATTTTAGAATCAATTTGCCAAGTTACATACCCACCTACACACAAAATTGTTGGGTTTGGGGTTTTTTTTTCTATTAGGACTGCAGTAATTTATAGATCAGTTTGGGAAGAAATATAACCTTTATGTTATGTAGTCTTCTGATCCACAAAAATGGCACACAATCTATTTATTTCAGTCTTTCAATAGTTTTATAATTTCTCCATAAGGGACTTCCTGCATATCTTTTGCTAGATTTATTCCTAGATATTCCCTAGTTCATTACGCTATTTCAAATGAAACCTCTTTTTAAATGTTCTTTTCTGGGGTTTGGGTTGGTTTTTTGTTTGTTTGTTTTGTTTTTTTGCTAGCACTTTGCTATTTAATATTTTTGGATCCAGATAGCTCTGTTATTAATTCTCATGACTTATCTATGCAATCTTTTAAATTTGTTAACAGAATCATATCATATGCAAATGATGAGTTTTGTTTCTTCTTTTCTAATCCTTATACCATTTGGTTCTTTTTATTACATTTCTGTGCTGGTTAGGACATCCAGTACACTGTAGAAAAGATGTGTTAATAGCACACATTTTTGCTGTTTTCCTGATCTCAGAGAAAATGCTTTCAGTATTTCAGCAAGTCTGATATTTGTGGCAGGTTTTTTAAGAAGATTTTTTTTAAAAACTCCTTTATCAGTTTAGGAAGTTCTCTTTTTTGTTTGTTTGTTTTTGTTTTTGTTTTTTTGCGGTACGCGGGCCTCCCACTGTTGTGGCCTCTCCCATTGCGGAGCACAGGCTCCGGACCCGCAGGCTCAGCGGCCATGGCTCACGGGCCCAGCCGATCTGTGGCATGTGGGATCTTCCCGGACCGGGGCACGAACCCGCGTCCCCTGCATCGGCAGGCGGACTCTCAACCACTGCGCCACCAGGGAAGCCCGGAAGTTCTCTTTTGTTAAGAATATTAATCGTGAATGGATGTTTAATTTTATCACACAGTTGTTCTGCATGATTAAGATAATCACATGATTTTCTCTAATCTGTTAAAGCAGTGAATTATACTAATTGATTTTCTAATGTTAAATAAACTTTGCATTCCTGGGATAAACCCAACTTGATCGTGATACACTTTTTATACATTGGAAGATTCAGTTTGCTAATAATTAAAGAAATATTTTGCCTCCATATTGATCAGTAATATTTGGCCTGTAATTTTCCTTACTTGCATTGTCCTTGCTAGGTTTTAGTATCTAGGCATCAAGGTTATGCTAATCTCCATAAAAAGAAGTGAGGAATATTCCTCTTCTTCTACACCCAATCTTTGGGTAAGACTGGAATTATTGTTTCTTGTAAGTTTGGTAGAATTCACTAATTAAGCCATCTGTAAGTCAAGATTTTTCATTACTGATTTAATTTTCTTAGTGGCTGTGAAACTACTCAGATTTTCAATTTCTCAAATTGGTTTTGGTACGTTATTATTTTTCTAAAAAAATTTCCTTCTTATCTAAATTTTTAATTTTATTGACACTAAGTTGTATACGCTATGCTGTTACATTTTAATGCTCCATATCACATGTACTTATGTTATCCTTTTCTTTCTTTAAAAATAGTCATTTGTGCTTTCTTTTATCTATTTTTATTAGTCTCACCAAAGATCGTCAATTTAATGTCTTTTCAAAGAACCATCTATTAGCTTGTCGACACTCTCTACTTCATTGGTGTTTTCTATTTCAATTAATCCTGCATCTTATCTTAATTGCAGCTTACATTCCACATATTTTATTCTTTACTAACTTCTTAGGTTGGAATTTTCAGCCTATTTCCTTTTCCAATATATTCATTGAAGACTTCAATTTCCTTCTAAGAACTGCTTTAATATGTAGATTTTTCCTTATTTTATTTATTTATTTTTAAAATTTATTTATTTATTTTTGGCTGAATTGGGTCTTTGTTGCTATGCGCAGGTTTCCTCTAGTTGCGGCGAGTGGGGGCTACTTTTCGTCGTTGGTGTGCGGGCTTCTTATTGTGGTGGCTTCTCTTGTTGCGGAGCACGGGCTCTAGGCGTGCGGGCTTCAGTAGTTGTGGCTTGTGGGCTCTAGAGCGCAGGCTTAGTAGCTGCAGCGCACAGACTTAGTTGCTCCACAGCCATGTGGGATCCTCCCGGACCAGGGCTCGAGCCCGTGTCCCCTGCATTGGCAGGCGGATTCTTAACCACTGTGCCACCAGGGAAGCCCCAGAATTTTCCTTATTGTTTGGTTCTAAATATTTCCTAATTTCAAATTTGATTTATTCTTTGACTCAAAGGCTAATTAGAAGCATGGTTCTTAACTTTGAAATGTATGTGGTTTTTCTAGTTATCTTTATGCCATTGAGTTCTAGCTTAATTGTATTATACTCAGAAAACATACACTGTATGATTTTAATGCTTTGGAATTTATTGATAACCTCGTTTTGGCTCAGTATAGTGAAAATGTTCCTTATGCACTTGAAAAGAATGCGTCTTCTGCAGTTGTATGGTGCAATACCCTGCATATATATCCATTGGGTAGAGAAAGTTCATTGTGTAGTCCAGATATTCTATATCCCTGCTTATTTTTGCCTGCTTGTTTTAGCAATTACTGAGATGGTAGTGTATAAAAATATCTTTCACTATGATTACGGCATGATGTTTCTCCTTACGGTTCTATCTGGAGGCTGTGTTATTAGATGCATACATATTTTAAGTTATTATATCTTCCCAGTGGAGCGAAACTTTTATCAGTGAGAATTGACCTTGTTCATCCCTAGAAATGCTTTTTGCCTTAAAAGTCTCTTTTGCCTGTAGTAATTAAACAACTCTTTTATTTTAGTTTGGAATTTGCCTGATATATCTCTATCTATCCTTTTACTTCCATCCTTTGCATATCTTTAAGGTTGTTATATGTCTACTGTAAATAGTATGCAGTCAGATTTTGGATTCTTATTCAATCCACTCTTTGTCTTCTAACCAAAGCATTTAGTCTACTTATTTTATTGTGAATACTGATATATTTGGATGTGTGTCTATCATTATATTCTCGGTTTTCTATTTGTTTCCTCTGTTCTAACATTTTTGTTCTCTCTCTTCTTGATTTATTTTGGGCTGTTTGTTTTTCCTTGTTCCATTTTCCTCCTTTATTGGGTTGGAAACTAAATACTCTGTTTCTATTCTTTGAGTGGTTACCTTAGAAATGACAGCGTGTATTGTTAATTTAAAGTCAAAAGTTAGCTAAAATCTTTACTTTTCAGGACAACTTTTTATTCCGGTTACCCCTTCCCAACTTACTATCGTGTTAATTATTTTAATTTTATCTTGTTTTTAAAAGCTATATGACTTAATTGATGATAAATAATTCCAGATTTGTACAAACACTTCTGAAAATTCAGTAGCTTAGCCCAATAAAGGTTTATTCCTCACTCATGTCATAGTCTGATGCAAGCCAGTCAGCTCTAGGTGGGACTCCTTCTAGAAGTGACTGTGCCATATCTGAAGGCCTGTACAACCTTCAAAGCTTGCCTCCTGCTTGTGGAAAGATGGCAAAGTTTACACAGTCAAAGGCTTTTTTAGTCAGGGCTCATGGTTTCTTTTGCAATACAATTCCTTCAAAACTTAGATGGTTTCAGACCTCTGTGTGTGTTATACATCCAGAGTGCTTTCTTTGACAAAGTTCTCAGTTCCGCTTTGTTTCTTTGCTCTCTTGTCCTCCTGCCTCTCTCTGCCTCAAATGGTGGCTACACCATTAATAGCATCTTTGCTAAGATGTGCTTCATTTCATTGAAAAATGTAACTGGTCTTGAACTCATAAAGACTTAATCCCATTGCTCACTCTTTGAGATCTAAAGCAATGTACTTCCCTAAACCTTCAAGACTCTAAACTTCTGGATTATTTTATTTTATTTAAGTATAGTTGATTTGCAATGTTGTGTTAATTTCTGCTGTACAGCAAAGTGACTCAGTTATACATTAAACTTCTGGATTCTATTTCCTTTTATTTCTTATCAATCAACCAAATATTCCCTGAACTCATCTCTTTCTTGTAATGTCTTGACAAACGTAACCAACTACAACTGACACATGATACTAAGGTTCTGTTTTACAGACCCTTTGCCTAGTGCTACTGGTTCATGATCTGCCCCAGAATTATTGCAGACAATCATTTTGCCCCTGCAACACAGATCAACACTTTCCAAGGATTCTTCTATCAGTTTCCTTGTTGTACACCACGGGATCACTAAGCCAGTGCCACATATCCAATGTGTTGAAATGGCTCTCTGCAATGTACCAATTTCTACATTACTCAAGAGAAGTACAACTAGTTGTAATGACAATCTCTAAATCTGTGAGTTAACATAATAGAGGTTTATGTTTACAGCATATTTAGTGCTGGTTGGGAAACTCTCCTGGTTTGTCTGCTCCAAGTAGTGACTCAGTGACTCAGGATGGTGTGATGTCACCACCATCTTCAATGGGTGGCCTCCATGGTGGCCATAGGAGGGGAAGAGAAAGTGCATGATGTTTTATGGCTCTGCCTGAAAGCAGTGTACATTACTTCTGTCTCCATCTCCATTCCATCAGCCAGAACCCAATAATATGACCTCAACTATTTGCAAGTAAAGTGGGAAAACAGTCTTCTTTTGTGTCTGAGAGGAGTAAAAGTGAATGGTGACCATATAGCCAATCTCTGCCCTACCCTGTGAAACTTTACCGTTGTGTCCATTCAATGTTTGTTTAGATTCACTCTCATACTCAGCGCTTCCTTGCCGCTTATCCATTCTTGCACATAATACGTTCCTTCTGGGATCACTTTCTTTCCGTCTGAAATGCATCATTCAGAATTTCTTTCAGTGAGTGCCCTCTGGCAGTAACCTCTCTCAGTTTTATCTAAAATTTGCTGTTCAATTTGCCCTTATCTTTTTTTTTTCTTTTTAATTTGGTTGTGCCGGGTCTTAGTTGCGGCAGGAGGGCTCCTTAGTTGCAGCTCGCTGGCTCCTTGGTTGTGGCATGAGAACTCTTAGTTGTGGCATGCATGTGGGATTTGGTTCCCTGACCAGGGATTGAACCCAGGCCCCCTGCATTGGGAGCACAGAGTCTTAACCACTGCGCCACCAGGGAAGTCCCATGCCCTTGTCTTGAGAGATATTTCTTATGGGATCTTGCCTTAATGGTGGGAGAAATTCCTGTTATACTGTCTACCTTAGGCAGCCCTGGAATGTGTTTCCTGATTGCTGTGCCTCATGAGACCATTAAAACTTATGCTCAGATTCATCAGTTTTGCAAATGTCTTCAGAGAAAAGCTGACTTCAGCAATCTGTTTATATCTCTGAATTCCCGTAGTTATTTAATTTTTGGCTAAAGAATTACTTATTTTATTGACAGATCATTAATGCACTTAAGATTTTATTATCTAGCATTTTTAGTAACTTTTTGTTGGAAAGGGGAACCCAAGGGGGACCCAATATAGTCTACCATATTACTCCATCTTCTGATATTATTCACAAGTTCGAGGCCCATTTCATCACCAAGTGGTGACCTCCTCAGTAGAGGGCAGATGTTAGACTTACCTTGCATTCTATTCCAAAAGTAAAGCATCCTCATTAAAATAAGGTCCAGATTAGATCTAAGGTGAACACAGACCGCCTCCCTCACAAAGAAAAATATGTATGGAGCTTCCTGCATAAGAGGATTAAACCTTGGGACTTATTGCTGTGTTGGGTGATAAAACTGCTGCTACTGTGTCCAGCACAGCATCCCAGCTCCTTGGCCAGTGCCTGGCTCTTAGTAAGGGCTCCATAAATACCCCATGACAGCTGAGCTCACATATTTCTTTCTAACAAATTAGAGAACCACACAAATGTATTTTTTAAATGTTTAGGCATCTTTATGCATGGTGCTTTTGTTCTCCTGTGGGACTTAGCACATTTGGGTTTACAGTGAAGACTTTCTGGGTCTTTGCCTTATCTCTGCAACTAAACCATTAGTTCCATGAGGACAGGAGTCCACAGACTTCTCTCCATATACCTCACAGGCTAGTACACTGCTATGTATGTGCGTGGCTGGTGTCCAAAAAAGTAGGTGGATTGGTTGGTCAATTAAATAAACATATGAATCCCAGGTTCATGAAATCACAGATACTTGCCATTTCAGAGATGGTGGGGGTAAAAGATGTTGTCCACGGCCTCAGGATGAGAAATGCCCCAAGATGATGGGTAGCCTATACCTCTCAAATGCAGTGGGTTGTGCCCTACCTGCAGGAAGCTAGCCTCTCTTCAGGTCAAAGGTGGGCTCTTCTCACACATTTATGAGCTCCATCATACCCCACTCCACCCCATAGAATAGATCTACATCCAGGAGGCTTGTGGCTATAGAACAGAGTACATGTCACACGACCAACACCCCAATATGAGACCCCTGACTTTGCCACAGTCAGTGGAGCACATTAGTAGTACATAGGGACCATATAGAGTTGGTCATATTTTTGAGTAACTGGTGACATACGAAGAAAGGTCTTTGAAAGCAGCTTCCCGGGATCAACCCACGTTGATGGAATGAGCTACCTTGTGCTTTTTCTGTTTCTGGCCAAGACTTGAGATGAAAGGTGATGGAAGCAGCCACCAGGACCTGACACGGTCTCTGTTTCTCTGCAGCTGCGGGTCTTCAAGCTGGCCAAGTCATGGCCGACCTTAAACACGCTCATCAAGATCATCGGCAACTCGGTGGGGGCTCTGGGGAACCTCACCATCATCCTGGCCATCATTGTCTTCGTCTTTGCTCTGGTTGGCAAGCAGCTCCTCGGGGACAACTACCGTGACAACCGGCGCAAAATCTCAGCACCTAACGAAGAATGGCCACGCTGGCACATGCATGACTTCTTCCACTCCTTCCTCATCGTCTTCCGGATCCTCTGTGGAGAGTGGATTGAGAACATGTGGGCCTGCATGGAAGTCGGCCAGAAGTCCATCTGCCTCATCCTTTTCTTGACGGTTATGGTGCTGGGCAACCTGGTGGTGAGTGCATGGGCAATGCAGGAGACTTCCATATTATCCTAGAAAGTCTGACATTGCACATGTCTTGCCCACATTGTACCTCCCTGACTGAAAAGTCTTCACACTTTTCCAAGTTGTGCGGGACACATGAGAAATATCTGTTGGGAAGCAGCTGGAATAAGCCCATATGAAAGAGCAGGAAAGACCTGATGTAGAATCCCAGCTCCACCTCTAGTAAAGTTGGGTGCCCCAGCACAAGAGACAATCCCCCAAGCTTTAATTTCCTTAAAATCAAGAAAATAGTGCTTACTTATGGGCTTACTGGGAGAATTAAATTACAGGAACAACATACACAAATTGCCTAGTGCAGTTTCTGGGCCAAGGCAGGAAGTCAATAAATGGTAGCTGTTAGTTGTTGAAGGAAAATTTCCCTTCCCCATTCTAGGGTTCTCAGAAGGTATTCCTGTCGGGGGTGGGGGGGAGTAGAGTTACATAGGTTCTAGCTAGGAGCAGGAGGGGAGGCACAATGGGACAAGAGGAAGGAGAGGAGCTGGATCCTGGACAATGCCATGACAATAACAAAATCCACTCTCAGGTTTGCGGGGAGCCCCTCTGGAGGCCTTTCTCCCAATTGGCCCCAGCACCCCTTCTCTGGCCCAGTCTGGCTCCTTGGCTTCAGTTGTCTCCACTCCCTCAAGTTCTGGGTGCCTTTGCTCTCCCAGCCTTGACCAGGGTGAGGGGAGGGTGTTATTTTTAGGAACCCCTTTCTTTTTTTTTTTTAATTGAAGTATAGTTGATTTACAATATTGTGTTAGTTTCAGATGTACAGAATAGCGATTTGGTTTTTTTCCATTATAGATGATTACAAGATGTTGAGTATAATTCCATGTGCTATACTGTAAATCTTTGTTGCTTATCTATTTTATATATAGTAGTTTGTATCTGTTAATCTCATACTCCTAATTTATCCCTCTCCCCTACCTTTCCCCTTTGGTAACCATAAGTTTGTTTTCTATGTCTGTGAGTCTGTTTCTGTTTTGTATATAAATTCATTTGTATTATTTTTTAGATTCCACATATAAGTGATATCATATAGTAATTTTCTTTCTCTGTCTGACTTATTTCACTAAGCATTATATTCTCTAGGTCCATCCATGTTGTTGCAAATGGCAGTATTTCATTCTTTTTTATGGCTGAGTAATATTCCATGGTATATATAGACCACATCTTCTTAAGCCAGTCGTCTATTGATGGGCACTTGGGTTGCTTCCATGTCTTGCAGGAGCCCCTTTCTTATTGCCTTGGAAGTCAACCAACTTGAATTCTTTTCCCATAAGAGTTTTACAGATAAGAGAAAGCTAAACCAAGAGAGGGGATGAAAAAACAAATCCAGACTCTTCAAAGTCTTTCCCAACAGGGTCCCTGAGCCAGAGGTGCCTTCTGCCTGCTCTCCCGAGTAGGGGGCTGGACAAAACTCCTTTCTTCCAGGCTGAGTTCCCCATCCCTGCAGTGTCACAGAGGCCCCTGACCCTGAGGCAGGAAGTTTGCCTTTCCGAGCACTTTTATATCCTCGTGCCATTTCCTCTTCACAACCACTCTGACAGGTAGGGGGTCCCGAAGGACACGAAGTTGGAAGCAGAGAGGAGATGTGGCCAGGATACCAGAGTGAGCAATAGAAACCAGGGTATGGCTGATGAGGGTGGTCCTGGGCAGGCCCATGCCTGCTCCTCTCTGTTGTCCCTGAATGTCCCTTTGCTCAGCAGGGGTGACCCTCCTCTATGGTGGGGAATGTACTTCCAAGCCTTGTCCACGTGAAGCAAGTTGCTTGGGGCATCCCCGAGGCTCCTCTCAGTTGCTGTCAGAATGTCTGTTCCCCCAAGAAGGAAAGCATCTTGGGTGGGCAGGGAGAGGCCCCAGTGTGGCTGTCCTGCCACCCAGCTGCTGACCTGGTGGGCCACGGAGGGGGTCAGCTCATCGATTGAGTGATCTTCCTTTCCACGCCTTCTCTCCAGGTGCTTAACCTGTTCATTGCCCTGCTGCTGAACTCCTTCAGCACCGACAACCTCACAGCCCCAGAGGACGACGGGGAGGTGAACAACCTGCAGGTGGCCCTAGCGAGGATCCAGGTGTTAGGCCGGCGCCTCAAGAGGGCCCTTTGCAGCTTCCTCAACTGGCCCTTCTTGCTCCCCCGGCCCAAGGCAGAGCCCCAGCTGGTGGTGAAACTCCCACTCTCCACCTCCAAAGCTGAGAACCACATTACTGCTGACACGGCTGCGGGGAGCCCTGGAGGGCTCCTGGCTCCCGGAGGCCCCAGGGATGACCACAGTGACTTCATCACCAATCCTAACATATGGGTCTCTGTGCCCATTGCCGAGGGCGAGTCTGACCTCGATGACTTGGAGGATGATGGTGAGGAGGATGCTCAGAGCACCCAGCAGGAAGTGATCCCCCAAGGGCAGGTGAGAGTTCTCCCACGGGACAGCCACAGGAAGCAGGGTGGGGACTTAGGGCTGGAGTGACAAGGGGCAGTAGGGAAATTTTGATGAAGAGGTTTTCCAACCTCAGGGCTGGCGCAGCCTTGAAGAGCCCCAGGCAAGCCCGGCATGAGACCCCTTCACATAAGGAGGCACAGGCCATGCCAAGCTTTCTGGAGGAGGTGACATTTAATCAGAGCCTGGAAGAAAGGGTCAGAATTCACCAGGCAAGCAGGGAGCAGGGGCATTGCTTGAGCCCCAGGCCACTTGGAGTTGCTTGAAATTGTCTTTCATATAGCTGCCCCATTTGCTCCACCCAACCCAGGCTCTGTGCAGGAGGTGCTAATAAGATTGCTCTAAGAACAGGATGTTGTCCAAGAGCAAGTCTCGTCTCATCTTCGCCAGCAGCCTAAAAAGTCCTGATCGTTATGTGACTCATTCATCCAGCTTTTCCCGACAGGGGATGTCACAGGGAAATGACACTTGTTCCTTTGGCACCAAAGAATTTGAAGCATATTTTTGGGTAATATATATATTTTTAAATGCTTTGCATACTTCCTTTCTACCTTAAGCTGATAAATCAACCCTCGTTAACCTCTTCTCAACAACTCAGGGCATGCACGTCTCCACAATGTAGGAAGGCAGGGGTCCCTGTGGGACCCGGGGACAGAGCGCTGCTGGCCAGGCCACTAAGTCTGTAGCTCTTCCCTAGCCTCCGTCCCTCGCAGCTGTCCCTGCTCTTGTGTTCCAGCAGCTGCTGTTATCAGCTGTCATATTTTACATGCCTTTGTCTGGGTGACAGCCGAGGGCAGGGCGTCACCATCCCCAGAGTAAAGGACATAAACTCTGTGACGCTGTCTCCACTCAGAGTCATTTTCAATTACTTTGAGGGTTCTTGGGGTCTCCAGAGGGCAAAGTTCACTACCACTCTGACCCCTGGACAAGTGATAATGATCATGGCTAACATCTATGGAGCCAAGCACTGCTTGCAAAGTGCTTCACGAGTATGAACATATTTAGTCATCAAAATAACCAAATGAAGTAGATCTTGCCTTCTCAAGTTTTCAGATGGGAAAAATGAAAATAAGAGAGGTTAAATAACTTGCCTAGTGTCACACAACTTGTAAGTAATGACACCAGATATTACACACAGATCTATCTGGCTGTATGTATGTATGTTCGTTGCATATATTAGGTCCTTGGCTCTGGCAGATGACTCTTCAAAGTTAGAATTGCTTAGCTGAGGGTGGGCCCAGGTACCCAAGTTGGGGCTTTCTCTCACTAGCAGGAGCAGCGGCAACAAGTCGGGAGATATGAGGACCACCTGCCACCCAGGAGCTCAGGTTCTGGAATGTCCTCTGAGGACCTGGCTCCATACCTAGGTGAGAAGTGGAAAGACGAGGCTCCTGCTCAGGGCCCTACAGAGGTAGGTATGTGAGCTTCCTGGAGAGGTTAAACAGCCTGCCGGACAATGACCAGTGGGATGGAGGGGACTGGAGGATAGGGCTGGGCGTGGGGTATTCCAGACTACGCTCAACTGTGGAGGCTCATGTCTCATCTTGGGAATTTTTAAAGTCCTTCCAAGCCTCTGGGCTAATCAGCATGATTTCACAGGGAAGAATGAGGTTCCATAGACTGGGGGCCCGAGGACCTGTTCCTCAACCTCTCTGAGCCTCCGTGTCTCCATCTGGGAAGCTAAGTGGTAATGGCTACTTGGTAGGATTCTTTTGAAGCTTCAATGAGATGCTGCTTGTCAAATGTTTAGCTCCTGCCTGAAATGGAATAAGTGCCCAGAAAATGACAGCCAAGAAAAAAGGAAACAAAAGACAGTGCACAGAGAAAGTTAAGTATCTTTCAGAGCCAGCAGATAAAAGTCAGAGTTGCTGTGGGTGAGGAAGTCTTCCCTGTGACCATCTCCCACCTCCCACCCCCACTTTCTGTTGTCCACACTGTCTTCTCGGGCCAAAAGCAGACGGGTGCCAGGGAGAGGCTATCTGTACTGAGTGCTGTACTGACAGACTTACATAGACTGAGCAGGAAGAAGATCTTATAAGAGGTAAAAATAAACTTGGTGGTTTCATTACAAATCTTTAAAGAAAACAAGCTACATTGAAAGAGGTATCTCTAGAGATTTAGCATCTGTAATAGCACTGTATTAAGTGCAAGAAGTTAACTTGACACCTAGCCACTGAGTGCCGATGGTGACAGGCACCGGGTAAGCAAAGATAAGGAAGACATAATTCATCCCAAAGTTATCAAGCCCATCAGCTTGAGGAGTGCCAGCCACTGGCTGTGTGCCTCTGGGCAAGGCTGACCCAGCGGGGTGAGAGAAGAGGGTGGGATGAGAAGGGATTTGAGGGCTCTGGGTGAACACCAGCCTCTTGGTTCCAGTTGGGTGAGGGTTGCCATCTTCTACGCATGGAGAACATGTTTCTGCTGAGCATTCTAAGGACTCCCCTGGCTAGTTTTCTCTACTCGGTGTTTTCAGTACACTACTGCTGGGGGTTGTTTTTGTTTTTGTTTTGATTTTGTCCATGACCCTAGCCAGGCAGGGAGGGTCTGACAGTGACAGATGGGGACCCACCCCACCATTTGGGTCCATTAGTCAAGCGATCAGGTTTACTAATATGAGAGCAGCTTCAGCTCCTAATTGAGTTCATCTGGAGACATTATAGGGCTGAAGCTGCCAGGAGGGCAACAGGGCCCCTGCGGCATTGCTCCATGATTAAATATTCAAGCCCAGTGAAGGCTGAGAGTCTTTATGGGTGTAATTACTGTGTCTCGGGCCATCGCCAGCCCTCCATCAGGGGCCTGGAGGTTTAAAGCCTCACACAGCTGAACCTCTGGGGCTCTTCATAGAGCATGACTGTTCTGGGGCTCAGCTGGCAAGGCACCGAAACAGAAGGGACGCCGTGGTGGGTCCAGCCCTGAGGGGCTCTCTCTGCATCTCGGAGCTCTGAGCCAGTTGGACCTGTGGTGACAGTGTGCAGATTTACTGGGCCCCTCAGAGAGCTGGGTTCACTGCCGGGGCTTCTGCCCTGCAGGGAGTGGACGACACGAGCTCCTCAGAAGGCAGCACTGTGGACTGCCTGGATCTTGGGGAGATCCTGAGGAAGATCCCTGAGCTGGCGGATGACCTCGATGAGCCAGATGACTGCTTCACAGAAGGTAGAGTGGCAGCCACAGACCTCCTCCACTTGACATTCATTAGGGCCAGAATCCAGCGCAACAAGTGACTCATCTGGTCACCTCTGTGTCCAGGGTTCTGGCCTGGGGTCCAGGGGAGACAGGCAAGCAGTGCCCCTTGCTCCTCACTCCCAAGCTTGAGAGCCCAGCATCAAGCACAGATGCCAGACTCGCAGCAGCTGACTGGTGGGATCTGCATCTCATGCCACATCAGACATGGCAAACAGATGCTCTGCCTTCCTCATCACCCTCGAAAACACCTCACTGAGTTATAAACCAGCCCTCTTGAGGTTGAAAGGGAAAAGGTAGCCACCGCCATAAACTCTTGACTTGGGATGTAAAAGGACCCAGAGGAGGGCCATGATGCACCTGTGTCCCTGCATCTCCTATGTGACTCTTAAAGGCAGAACCTGCATCTTACTCTTCTTTTTCCTCAATGTTTAGAACAGTGAAGCCTGTTATATTCTCAATAGATATTTGTGCAATAAGTGAATAAACATATAGTTCATGCTATGAAAGTAAGTGTGGCCTAAATAATTAAACAAAGAAACCACTTAATTGAGTTTCCACTTTCACGTGACCCTGAGCTGGGCTGCCCCCAGGCCCCATTCCAGCCATGTGGAGACCCCCCAGTTCAGCACAGGCTCAAGGCATAGCCCCTCAGAGACCCCCAGGCTCAGGCCCCATGCCTTGTCAAAGCTCCAGAAAGGGTGGGATAAGGATAAGGGCTATGCTATCATCTGTAGGGAAGAAGATGCTTGGGAGGAGGTGAGAGTGGGCAAGACCAGTGGTGGAGAGGGACGCCTGAAGGGCACAATGGAGAGATCGCCTGAAAGGGACCCCACTTCTCTCATATTCCAGGAGAGAATTCTTTTCCAAAATAGCGGCAAGTGGGTTTCCCTGCAGAGTGGTTTCCCTTCAGGGCTGGAGTCAAAACATGCCTCCTTTACTAGTGGGACATCACTCACCATCAGTCCCCTCTCCCCACAGGCTGCATTCGCCACTGTCCCTGCTGCAAAGTGAACAGCTCCAAGTTTCCATGGGCCATGGGCTGGCAGGTGCGCAAGACCTGCTACGTCATTGTGGAGCACAGCTGGTTCGAGAGCTTTATCATCTTCATGATCCTGCTCAGCAGTGGAGCGCTGGTAAGCGGAGGTAGGGGTTCCATGCCGCAAAGCCCTCCAGGTGGGGTCTCCACCATCCAAAGGCCCTGGAGCTGCAGCAGTGGGTTCCCCTGATTCCTGGGCTGAAAGTCCCCAACGTGTGGCTGGAAGGCGAGCTGCAGCCCAGCACGAGGACTCCTCTTAGCAGGAGGGCATGGTAGGTGCTTGAGGGGCCCGTTTCATGGCCTGTTACACCTGGCTGCTTGGATTTCAAGCAGTGAGTGTATACATCCCACTTTATTGTTGGGAAAACTGACACTCAAAGGGTTTATGGGACTTGTCCAAGATTACCCAGCTTGTCAGTAGGAAAACCTAACTTTGCCTTCATTTGATCCCAAAGCCCCTGATTTTCCACCTTCTGACCTCCCAACACACTGCCCTTTTCTGAGGGCCCAGTACGAAAAGGACCATCCTTCCCTGCCCTATCAAGCCGCTTGCAAGTACTGCTATCACTCACTCAAATTGCATGGCAAATCATTACAACGGCACTTCTCAAAATTTAATCACCCGGGGAACTTGTTAAAATGCAGATTCTGATTCAGTAGATCTGGGGTGGGGCCTGAGAATTTGCATTTCCAACAAGCTCCCACGTGATGCTGACACTGGTCCACAGGCCACACTTTGAATAACAAGGCCTTACAGTCCTCTAGATTCTGAGTTAAGAGACACTTCCTAAGCCCCTTGCTGGGTGTCGAGCTTTGTAGGACAAGGAAGGATGTTCTCTCTGCACCATGGCGTAGGCTCACTACACAGTCTCAACTAATTTTCCCAATGAACCAAGGTAGACGTAGACACAGGAAGGGACTCATCCTTGGCTGTCCACATTTTATGGATGAGGACGTCACAGCCTAAAGACACGGAGGTACCTGCCCAGGCTCCCAGCTCATTAGTTAAAGGGAGGACTAGCATCCCACTCTCTTGATTCATGGTTTCCAGTGTTTCCACTTGCCTTTTGCTCCCTGTGTGCCATTTACTCCCTGAAAACAATCTGCTGACCATCTGGGCACCCACTTAAATGCCATATTTCCCAGGAAGGGAGCCCAAACTGCTCAGGGTGTTGTCTCAGCCATAGGGAGGGGCAAAGGTAGGTGAGAAGGTTTGATCTGAGAGGTGGAAGGAAAGCTAGGCCAGCAAGGGCACAAAGCTGAGGGAGAGGAGTCTCACAGAGCAGGCTGGGCTGCCATCTTGGAGAGGGGGTGGCAGCATCTGATGGTGCCCACTGCCCTGGCACAGGGTGGTGACGGCCCCCCTAGAATAGCAGTCTCAGCACAGTCCTGAGTGCAGAGGCCACACTGCGGGGCAAAGGGAGGCTGGGCAGTGCATTCTCCACACCTGCCCTTCCCTCTATCCTGCAAATGATAACCTCAATCATTTGATGAGGACTGAGTGCTTTCTTCATCACCTCCTTCCCTTGGCCCTCTACTCCCCTTCTCCACACAGCCCTGCTGCTCCCCTGCCCTCCCCTCCCGGCAGGGAGCTCACATCCTAAACCAGCTGCTGACCCCACCCCAGTGTTCTCCCTCCCCTCCCCATCTCCTTCCCCAAGGGACTGAACTGGCTGGCACCAAATTTAGTCTTCCTTATGCTTTTACTTTGAGTACGTTTAAAAAAAAATAACATGAGTTTTTATCTGACAAAGTAAAGAGAAAAAAAAAATGCTTGGAAATTATGGGGAAATGCAAAGAAAAAATATCACCCATTTTCCTATCACTCAAAGAGAATCTCACTTTGAAAACATTTTGGTGCATTTCCTTCCCATCTTTCTTATGCATGTAACACATAAATATTACAAAACGGAAACCACATTTGTGCATTCTGTAATTTCTCAGTAAATTTTCTCAGTAATATGGTCCTCCTACCTCATTAAATGGCTGCAATGTAACTAACCCCCAAGCTCACTCCTAATAAGCATTGAATATCCTATGCGCACTCCTTTGGAAATGTTGGCTTATTTCCCGTCTTAGGTCTAGCTTTAGAAGTAGAACCAGAAGCAGGAATTCTTGTGCAGTTTGTGGAGGGTGTGCTTTGAGCTGGAGCATGTGAAGGAATTAGGACAGAACAGGGAATGGAGCTGGGAAAAGACATGGGTTCCCATGAAGCCCAGCCTCAGCCTGATCCCACAGGAACTCTGAAGCATAAAGGGCCTCACGGGACAGTACCACCTTGAGGCAAGGGGATGGTCAGACACTGGCTGCGGCTGCCCCCAGAGGGGTGGTATAGTCTCCTAAGGTGGAGGCACTTCCCTTCAGCCCAGGGACGTGTCCTCAGGCAACAGGGGCATTCACCAGCCTTTAGCAACCAACGTTCACAGCAGCTGGAGATGGTCATACTGGCTTCTTAAACAGGATCTAGGTGGGACACCAACAACATCTAGTGTCCTTAGGATACATTCTTGAAGGCAGAATTGCTGGATTTCTAAAAGCTTTGAGTCATATTACCAAGTTGGGGTCCCAAAAACCGAACCAGTTTTCACTCCGCCCAGCTGTATATGAGAGTAGCTGATTCCCCACAGCCAAACTAACTGTGGGGTTCCCCCCCACCATCCACTCCCACCCATGCCCTTTCCTCTTCATCAGTCTGATAAAAGAAAAATGGCATCTTCTCTTCATTTGAATTTCCTTGATTACCAACGAAAGGCAGCATTCTTTTTCAGAGTTCACTGGTGAGTCTTACTTTCACTTTCGCGAACATCCTTTGTTGCTTTTATTTTTAAACTAAGTCACTGTTAGCAATCCCTTTGGTTCACTTCCAAAATCCAATTAGAGAAGGTTTCCTTTCTCACTTGTGTTCAGCTCCCCTGCAAAGTATAAGCAGGGCTGTGTGTCCTTGTTGGCTCCGAGGAAGTCCTCATTTGTATCTCACAGGGCCTCCTCCACTACCCCACCCTACCTCCCAGAGCAGAGAAAAAAAAATGATGCAGGCAAACTGGTTACCAAAGCTCTCTCAGGGGCTGACTGGGTCCTTCCCTGTCCCTGGGCCCCAGTGCTGTGGGTCTAGGCTGCCTACCATTTTGCTCCTTTCCTTCCAGGCCTTTGAAGATTTTTACCTTGACCAGAAGCCCACGGTTAAGGCCTTGCTGGAGTACACCGACAGGGTGTTCACGTTTATCTTTGTGTTTGAGATGCTGCTCAAATGGGTGGCCTATGGCTTTAAAAGTTACTTCACCAATGCCTGGTGCTGGCTGGACTTCCTCATCGTGAACGTGAGTGTCTCAGTGGGCACTTGTGGGCTTTGGGGTCCTTTCCCCTGGCTGATGGCTGCAACTAACGCAAAGGAAGCTTGGAGGCCTGGCCTTCAAGGGTGACTCCAAAGAAAAGTCTTAGCAAGGGGTCTGAGAATAACCCTGCATACCTGTGATCCAGGTAAGATCCAGGCAGTACATGATTCCAACACAACAGTGACACTCAGTTGAGTCTTCAGTTCCTAGGTCTCCATCCAGAAAGACCACTTACTACCTCTGTATTTTACATCCAAAGCAAGATGGCACATGACCTTGCATCCATTGTCAGGGGTTCTAGACCTAGGGATGCTGAGGACTTCCTGGCACAGAGAACCTGCCCTCCCACTGACTCAATGATCCCCAGCCCTGGCTGCACTTTAGAATCACTTGGGAAGCTCTTAAGAACAGAGTGAACAAACACTACTCTTCCCAGAGATTGGGGTCTTACTGGTCCTGGGTGGAGTCCATGCATCAGTATTTTGTAAAAGCCCCTGGGCATGTCCAATGTGTAGACAGGATTGAGAACCACTGAGCTTAAACCACTGATGTCTCCCCAGTGGCACTAAAAGGGGCAAAGAGTCCCTTTGGAGAGGTGATGAGCTGGAGCTCATGTGTTCAGATGAACCTGTGGCCACTAGCCCTGCATTAGGGGATTTACCAAGTGCCTCCCACACATTAAACTTGAGATTCCTCAAAGGTGTGAGGAGACCATCCTCAGTAAAGTCTCCTAAGAGCTCTCCTAGCCCCCAAAGCCCGGAGAGAGCTCCTCCTCCTCTTAACAATACAGTCCTCTATCTATCCAGGCCCTTGCAGCCTTGGCTTTTCAGGATGGCTGCCTGAGCTATTTGTTCACTGCTGCACGTCTGAGGGTCCCTGCAGGTGGGGGAGGCACGTGCTATGTTTGCCTCTGCTTCCCACACTCCCACAGCCACTGGTGCCAAGGCCTGCACATCAGAGGTGTTAGGAAATGTGTCTGTATTTGGTGCTTGCCTGCTGAAGCTGGATGGGGTCCAGTTCAGAACATTCTGTCCAGCCTCCTGTGTTGGCAGGTCCTCCACAGCAGGTCTGTGCACCTAATTCTCTTCTTTCCTGATACCAATGCGCTAGCAGCATCAGGCCACTGTACCACAGGGATTAGCTGTGAGGCCTGCAATCTGAGTCACAGGTGATAATTTTGTGCATATCGTATAATTATTCATAAAGGAAAGGAAAATTTTATTCCAGCTACCCACTCTTGTTAGGGGCAGTCACTCCTAAGTAGGTCTCACTAGTTTCAGTCCTGATCCCCTGATGTGGTCACCCACTCATCCATCCATCCATCTGCCTACTAATTCTTCCTTCTGACCATCCATCCCTCCTTCCATCTATCCAACCATTCACCCTTCCTTTTTCCTTCCTTCCAAACATCCATTCATGTTTACTTCTTCTGTTTATCCTGTCAGTCCTCTCCTTCCATCCAACTCTTCTCACTCTTCTTTCCCTCCTCCCTTCTGCCCATCTATTCATCCTAACCTTCCTTCCATCCCTCTATCAATTTGTCCTTAACCCTTCTATCTTTCTATCTTTTGACTTGTCTTTCTGTTGAACTATCCAGTCATCTAACCTTCTATTCACTCATTCAAGCACCTTCCATCCAATTTTCCTTCTGTTCATACATTTTCCATCTTTCTATTCTTCCTTTACCTCATCAATCTATCCTTCCTTTCTTCCACCCATCTGTCCTCTCACCTCTTTTTCTTCCATTCATCCATCCACCCACCCATTCTTCCATCCAGTCAACCTTCCATCATTCTCTAATCTCTTCCATTCCTCTACCCATCTCTCTATCTTTTCCTTCATCCGTCATTTATCCAGCCATCCATCCTTCCCCAATTCATCCATCCCATTCATCCACTATCCATGATTTTATATTTTATCTTTCTTCTTTGCTTTATTTCTTCCATTCTTCCTTTCAACTCTCATATCCATCTTTGTATCATTTAGTCCATTCTTCTATCCAACCATCATTCAACTTTCCATCAAGATTTCTTCCTTCTTTCTTTCCTTCCTTCCATCCATCCATCCCAACATGCCTCTCTCTATTTTTTCAATTTATCAAATGCTTATTTATATCAATAACTACTGCATATAGGATTGTTTTATGAAGTGCTCTCGGGGGGATAGAAGCCAAGAAATAAAAATTCCCTATCTCCAGGAGTTTATACTTTACTCTTCCAGCAGGTAGGACAACAGAGAGAAATAAACATATGATGAGGGAGGATGTGGTGAGCACTGCTGGAAATAGTTAGTGTCTTAGGGACACAGAGACATGAACCTGCTTCCACTCTGGGGGTGGGGTAGCTGGGCAGGCTTCATATAGGAGGTGGCATTAGATATAAGGCTTAAAATGAGCAGGAGCAACAAGGTGCAAAAAGAACTGGGGGTGGTCAATCTTAATGAAAGAACAACCCTGGGCAAAGGCACAGACACAGGTACATTTAGGGAACAACTTGATTTGGGTAGGATACGTGGGTGAAATATGACTGGAAAAGCAGGCTGTGGCCATATAATACAGGCTAAGGAGTCTGGAGCTTATCCTGAGATGATAAAGCATCAGTGAAGGTTGGGAGTAAGAGAGAAACATGATCATAATCAAATTTGCAGAGGAGAATGGATGGGATGGACGCAATACGGGAGCCTAGAGACCAGTTGGGAGGCTTGTGGCTTGATCAGTGGGAATGGAGCTTGGGCTTGGATGGGAGGGCTTTGCTGGAGAGGCCCCAGCTCCTAATTGCCCCAACTGCAGATTTTGCACGTGAGGCAGCCTTCCCAGGGGCTGAGCAAAAGACTGAACAGGGTCCAGCATGGAACTGGCCCCAAACCTCCTGCTCTCACTTAGCCAGGCAGCTGGGTGCCACCTGCTGGTGTCTGGAGCCTTGCCTGGTTGGAGGAAGGGGGTTGTTTCCATTCCAGTTTTCTGTCCTGGTGGAATAAGCCACCATTCAGAGAACAGGCATTGTTTGGGGCTCTAGCACCCAAGTGTAAACCCTTCCCTTTCTGACATCCCCTCCTAGCTGTCAAGATAAGCTGAGCCTGAATTCAGCCCACCAGTCGTGGTGCAGTTGGGGGTCTCCCAGGATTGGGTCACAGCCTCTGGCAAGCTCAAGCCAATGCATAGCGTATCTCCCTGGCACCTTCAAAGTTCCTGGAAGGTGTGACCATTTTTCCATGTAAGTTTGTGCCTTTGCAGTCCTTGGTCCAACACTTTAAAAGATGCAAAACTGACCAACCAACAGGGACTCACAACTCAGTCATTATATCTCAGCTATCTGTCAAAGCTGAATCTCCTGGCCCCATGCCAGTCACTCTTCCTGGAAAACTGCAGAGCTGTGAGGGCCTCGGAGTTCTCTTAGTCTGATTTCTCATTTTACAAAGGTTGAAAGTACAACCTGCACTAACAAGGCACTGACCCAAGGTCACAAAAATATCAGGGTTGAGAGGGAACTAGACCCCACCCAGCCCAGGACTCTTTCTTCCCCACTTTTCTCAGCACGTACAATCGAGCCTCACTTTATATTCCTCAAGATAGACTTTCTGCATAACCCCCATGAAGGGCCAGCATCTCTCCAAGTCTCTGAAAGTCAATCAAATTTTAAAGGCTGTTGGGAACTGGCTGGTGCCTCTAGAGAGGAAAGGGAAGGCTGATTTACTACACTGGGAGCTTGATACCTACATACAAGGGGGTGGCGATGTGGGAGACTGAGATTTTCTTGGCCAAAAGTTCAGATAAATGATGAATGAAATTTTTAATGAAAGAGAAGAGATTGGACTCTCACTATACCTCTCGTTGGAGTTCAGAATAAGGTGGGAGCCAGGATGATGGCTCTGACAGAGTAGGGAGTGGGAGGGATTTCCTGTCTCCATCCACCAGGGTCAACTTTCTGGAACCCTAGGGTGATGCTTTTCCTCTCTGCCTGCACTCAGATCTCACTGACAAGCCTTATAGCGAAGGTGCTGCAGTATTCTGATATGGCATCCATCAAAGCCCTTCGGACCCTCCGTGCCCTGCGGCCACTGCGGGCCCTGTCTCGATTTGAAGGCATGCGGGTAAGACCTATCTCCTAACTGCTCTGGTCTGCAGCATTTGGTACCCATTCCCCCTTTACGCCCTCCGTACTACTGACCCTGAGCTCCAGGCCCTACCCCCACAGGTCAGCTCAGGGGTCCCCACTTTCTGCTGTCACGTTGGTGGTGCTGCAGTATCCTAACTCTCCTAGTTCTCCTTCAAGTCCCTCTGTAAGCCTGCTTCCCTTCTCACCTCAAACGTCACATCTACCAGGACTCAGACCTCACTCTCTCCTGCTCTTAGTGAGGCAATCCTGCTTCACAGCGTCACAAGCATCTCTTACCTCAATCTCCCCACCCTGCCTTTTGTCCTTATTGCCAAAATCTCCGGAACACCCCAAGCTCTTCATCTTTCCATGACAAATGAGCCTTGCCTCTGACACTCCATTTAAATGCAGTGACATCAGCGGCTCAGCATCTCAGTCACCACCCACTGGAATGCGTCTTCTCTCCAACCCAGCACAGTCATTGGGTCCTATGGATTCTCTCCTTTCATCCATCCCTCTCCTCATCCAAGGCTTTCAGCCGCCACCTCGCCCTCACTGTCTTCCTCAGGATGGAATGCTCACAAGTCTGGCCCTTGTCTTATAGGGGATGAGGGACTGCTCATTTTCTCCCCTCCCCTTCCACATAATTATGAAAGTCTTCTGGTACAGAAAGCAAGGTTTGCTTTCTTCCTCCACCACTGCCTCAAAGAAGACATCGTACCTTCAAAACAAAAGTGGACTTTTAAAATTAACTTGTATCTTTACAAATCACAAAGCTTATGATTGAAATACTTTGATGTTTATTTTATTTTATCTCCAGGTTGCTAATTTACAAATAAACAAGCTTGTGAATATGGATTTGGGTTTTCACTGATTCTTGACCAAAGCACACTATAAACTGTATTTTATAAACATATAGTTTATAAAATAAAGCAAAGTTCTAGAAGTCTGTATTTGCAAGTACAAAACACACACTGGCACCCCTAAATGAGTATGTATGTGCTTGTAAGTGTGTCCATCTCCTCAATCCTAAGGAGAGACACTGAAACCTGCCCTGAATGAACTTTAGAGAGAATGTATAAACCCATCCTCACTGCCCAGTGCCTCTGTCTTCTGAGTCTGAATTATGGCTCTAATTAACCCACTTCTCTTGCTTCCACTGGCTCATGAAGCAGCCCGAGTGAGGGTAGAAAGAACTGGGATCGGGCAAGAAGGGTGTGGCATCGGTGGGGTTCCAGATCTTTCTGCCTTTCCCCCCAGGTGGTGGTAGATGCCCTGGTGGGCGCCATCCCCTCCATCATGAACGTCCTCCTCGTCTGCCTCATCTTCTGGCTCATCTTCAGCATCATGGGTGTGAACCTCTTCGCAGGGAAGTTTCAGAAATGCATCAACAAGACCAGTGAAGGCTTTCTTCTTGTGCCTTGGACTACTGTGAATAACATGTCTGACTGTGAACGTCAAAACCACACTGGAAGCTTCTTTTGGGTCAATGTGAAGGTCAACTTTGATAATGTTGCAATGGGCTACCTCGCACTTCTGCAGGTGGTGAGTCCTGAGATCAACCATGTCTCTTCCTTTGGCTGCTTGATAAAGTGGAGGGCCTGGGGTCTCCCAGAAGATGCTATGTGGAGGCTTTGCAAGGGGTAGCACTCAGTGTGAAGTGAGATTATTCCCTGTTCCTACAGACTGCACCATGAGGCTAGAGGGCCCTACCAATGAGTGTGATCTCCCAGTAGTGCAATTAGGCCAATTTGGGCTAATAGAATAGAATAAAGGGATAGGCCTGCCGTGGGGCTATATCAGGTGATGACTTAGAATTCACTACTTGTACAAAATAGACCTGGTATAGCCACACAGACTGAACAGTCTTCTATTGCAGATCGTCTCCTAGAGGGTAATAAATTATGTTCCAGTCTATTGTAATGATAGATAATGCTTGTGATGATGGCAGTCAATAACATTCATGCTTCCATTCATTCATTCATCCTTTGCCTTCATCCACTTGTTCATTCAGTGTTAATGCAATTGCTTATACATTTGTCATGCAGTTACCCACAGCTTCCCGCACTCCACCCTTTGTTCATGCATTCGTTCAACAACAAGTCCCTGAGTATCTATGGTGTGCTAGGCACTGAAATCAGAGTCATGTCAGAACTGGCTCCAGGGGGGCCAATGCTCTATGAGAAAAACAGACAAATAAGTGAATCAAAACAGAGGCCGATGTAGATGGATGGGCAGACACTGAGTGCCCTCTGTTCCTTGTTTCCAGGCAACCTTTAAAGGCTGGATGGACATCATGTACGCAGCTGTCGATTCCCGGGAAGTGAGTCTCAGCCCCTGGTGACTACCGCCTCCCGCTCTGTGCCTCCCGCCCACATTAGTCTATTTGAAATGGGGTGAAGGTGGCCTTGGTACTGGAAAAGGCGATCACCCAGCAGTCTGGCACTATCCCCCCCTGGAGAAGTGTCCAGCTGGCCTTCTGTTGGATATTTAAGCTGACCTAGTCTCCTAGGCTTCTCAAGTTCTTCCTCTGTTCACCATTGAGGAAATTATCAGATAACCTCTAAAGGACTGTGCATGAGGGCGCTCCCTGGGCAGAGGCAGGGGCAAGGGCAGTGGCTAGCTAGAACAGTGGAATTTCAGGTACTGTCACGGCAGCCAGGTGGAGGAGATGGGTGCTGTTGGGGAAGGACCCTTTCCTGCTGGGGCACAAGACGCCGCTGATGCCCTGCCCCATATCCCCTCAACCCATCTCTAAGTTCACTCTCATCCTTTGTTTCTTATTCTGTCTGAGATTTGATTTTCTTCAGTGCCTCAGAGCTGGCTCAGCAGCTTTTCCCCCAAGGGCAGAGGACTTCGAGTCTACAGGGGCAACCCTCACAAATAAGCTCTGGGAGTCTGTAGATAAAAGCTCTCACTTCCCTGTCCCTTGGAGGTACAATTCTGAAGTGTGTTCTACAGTCCTTAGAGCATGGAGTGCCTGTTGCCCATGGTAGTGGTGCTGCCTTTATCCTGTTCCTGCCTCCCCCTCTCTCACTTCTGCTTCCTGGGATCACCTCCCAAATAAGCCACCTGCAGCCAGGTCCTTGTCTCAGGGTTCTTTGGGGTAAACACAAGCTAAGATGCCCCCTCGTCCCCATGCCCCCACTTGTCTGCTCACAGGTGAACATGCAGCCCAAGTGGGAGGACAACGTGTACATGTACTTGTACTTCATCATCTTCATCATTTTTGGCAGCTTCTTCACACTCAATCTCTTCGTTGGGGTCATCATTGACAACTTCAACCAACAGAAAAAAAAGATAAGTGGGGCTTAGGTGTTTCTGTGGTAGTGATGAGTCTTAGACTTACCATCGATCCCCGGGCCTCGTGACTGAAGCAACACTAGTCACAGCCCCCATGCCTGACCAGGAGCCCAATCTTGGCTTTTAGCACCAACACCGACCTTTGCCCCCTGATTGCAGGCTTCACCCCTGTCTGGGGTCTGGGCCCAGAAAGGACTGAAGGCTGCCATCTGGGGGCAATAACAGTGGTGTGTGTTATCCTATCTCTCTGCACTTAGGGGGCCAGGACATCTTTATGACAGAGGAGCAGAAGAAGTACTACAATGCCATGAAGAAATTGGGCTCCAAGAAGCCCCAGAAGCCCATCCCACGGCCCCTGGTGAGCCCCAGAGCTCGCCTCTCTAGCAGAAAGTGTCTGGAAATCCAACCTGACAGCCCATGCCTGTGCTGGTAGGCGTCTGGCCAATGCTCTCTGTGGAGGAGGAGATCTGGGTTGATTTTGAGGATGAGGTAATGAGAGTTCCCAGGCCCAAGGAAGAAAAGTCTGCAAGAAGCAACTCTGATCTTCTGGAGTGAACATACTCCTGCAGGTGTTCCAGATAGACCTGTTTAGGGAAGTACTTGAGTTGCCCAACAGGCTTAGGGTTCCAGCACCAGATCAGGAACAGATTAGGCTAAATGATAGTAAGGATGGTTAGAGCCCTGAGATGAAACATTTGTGGTTATGCATTTTGATGTAGGTTGCAACAGATTGCCAGCCTCCCCCCACATTCTACCCCATGCCTACAGGAAGACAGAGAGGAAATAGCCAAACCCAACCACCCTGGGATCCTGGGCCCAGTCATGGTCATGGTCAGGTGACACAATAGGAACCAAAAATTATCCTACTCTAGTGTTTAAAGATTGACCAAAACTTAGAGGCATACTCCCCTGTGATTCCTTTATTCAAAAAGATCCATGGCACAATCCCATTAGCCCTTCCCCACACAAGGGCAAAACCTAAGGACCTTCAGCAAAGGTACAGGCCTTTCCCTAAATGAATCAGGGAGACATACATTCTGTTGGCCAAGACATTATAATTTCTAAATCAAGGCATGGGGTTTGCATAAGATACTAAAAACTTCATGAGCACAAAGTCTTAAAAACATTTACAGGAGGAAAAGAAAATGCTATGACCTTTCACATGCTTTACTTGGAAACAGTGGTCACAAATGTATTACTATTCTCCATTCTGATAAGAAGTGTTACAATGGGGAGTGATAAGATGTTCAGACCTCTGTAGGGGCAGAGGTGTCCTTCCAAATACCTCATAAGATCAAGATAACAGGGGTTGAGTTAGCCTGAGGGAGAGTCCCTAAGGCTCAGGGAGTATCGCTCCAATGTCCAGTGGGCAGGAACAGGCTCAAAATTAGAAGATGTAGGTGAAAGGCTGAGCCCAGCCAATCAGAGTCAAGCTGGGGTTACGGGAGAAGGATCCTAAGAACTAATGAGAAGCGAGCAGTTAGGTCCCTGCTGACCTTTTCTGGTGGCTGGACTGATGTTGAATCCACATTTGAACAGACACCAAGGTGTTCGGTGCTGGGGTCAACCCTTGGCAAAATCATGACAGTTTTGGGTACCCTTCCCTACATACTTGCTCCATCTCTCTATAACATCTCAGCTTCTCCCCTCTCATCAGCCAATCCCACAGGCCACCATAGCTTCCTCCTCTCAAGGAAGACAATTTCCTTGGGACAGGGTGAGCTACATTTCCAAAAGGGACCCTGGAAAGGACACTATCTTAATATAAAGGTAGGAACCTAATGCTGAAACTCCAGGCACTGCAGTAGGGGTGGAAGTCAGTGGTTGGGCAGGAAGACCTACAACAAAATCATCACGTCTCCTAATCAAGCCATCCCCAAGGTCCTCCAAGGTTGGCACTGGAGGAGGTCTTCCATGCGGATAAGCAAAGTGAGACCTCATAGCCCAGCTGTGTTCCTGACATTAGCCATCCCTTTGAATGGGAGGGGGTGTATATTACTAACTAACTAACTATCCACACTATAATAGCTTTAGTGGGGGAACATGGCTCTCTCCTTAATATTCTGGTCCAGGCACGGCAAACATTATTTCCTTTGTTCCCTTTAGCATAGCTGAGGCAAGGCTGGAACATTTAAACAAGACTTTGAGGTTTCGGATACCAAAAGGGAAACTAGCAGATCAGGGCCCAGGCGGCAATTGCAGCCGGCTGCTCTCCAGGGCCCACGAGCCTTGGCCCATCCTAGCTCCTGGCCAGCATCCATATGGCAGGCGACGTCTTGGCACCCACCCCACAGTGGGACCAGCCTGATCATCTGCCCTCCACAAAGTCCAGAGCCAAGAAAGAAGCCCAAGCAATAAGAGAAATGCCCACTCCCACCTAAGACTCACCTCCCCAGCTCCAGTTTCCTCCTCACTAGATTATTGGCACTGGAAAGGCCATCTTCTTCCCTGAGGGGTCCCAACAGGTTGAGCTGGTCAGGTAAGCTGAGCATTGGCACAGGACTCTGCTCCACAGGTACATGGGTGCCAGTTCATGGCAGAGCCAGCCTCGGATGACATAGGGACCTCCAACACAGGCATGTACATACTACTCCTTGCCACACGTGAACCCCAAGTTCTAAATCTTATGCTTCATCCATAGCAGAGCCTAAGGCTTCCACAAGACTGGGAAATTTTATTCTATAATATTCCCTGCTATAGAAATCACTAAAATCAGGTTTCACATACTCCACTTTATAGGAAAAGAATAGGCTCCAGAATATCACATCATCAGTCACCCACTTCATCATCTCTGAGAGCCCCGAGGGTTGCAAGGAAGTGATCCCTGCCCACAAGCTAAGCCAAGAGCAGCTAGAAAGCCGCTCCACTCCCCAGCAGCTGAATATCCGGCGCAAACTTGATGCCCAGAACTTAGTAATGTTGCCTGCTCTGTTTAGTTAGGAGTCATGAATGGGCCTTTTTTTTTTTTTTTTTTTTTTTTTTTTGCCATTTTCAGTGATGAAATGAAAGCTATTAGTGGCTCAGCATCCCAGAAAAGACATGAGCCAGCAGCTATGCCTGGAGCCAGACCCACTCTGATTCTTTGCTCAAACCCTGCAGGGTAGCAACCCATCCCCACCATGAAGCAGAAAGCAGGAACCAGCCCTGTCACAGCCCTTCTCCCCTTTGTGCCTCCTGGGAGCTCCCTGGTGAGACTCATGACAGGTTCCTTTCTCCCTCACAGCCGCTCATGCAGAGCCCTGGACACAGTACACATTCAGGAAGTGCCTTCTGTACAGAATTAAATGTAATCAACCTAGTGGAGTGGCTTTATAATTCTGTTTGAAGTGTGTGTAATTCAGAGCCGTCCGTTCTGTCATCCATTCACTCATCTGCCTATTGACCATCTGTTGCATTCCAGATACTATGCAGACCCTGCGGATAGGGCAGTGAGATGTTCCTGCCCTCACAGAGATGACAGTCCAGTGACACAGGAAAACAATGAGTAAAAATCACACACATATTAATTCACAGGCCGGAGAAATTGCCAAGGGAGAAAGAATGGCGTGAAGAGCGAAGGGTACATAGGACTGAGCCTTGAGGAACTCTAATATCTAAAGGTTGAGTAAAGAAGACTCTAAAAAGAGCAGACAGAAAGGCAAGAAGAGAACCAGGGAAGTAAGCCCTCTGGGAACCAAGAAAAGAGAGTTTCAAGGCAGAGGGGGCGGTAAGCGATGCCAAACCAGTATGTTGGACGTTACGAGTGATCTTAACAAGCACCATTTCAATGGCAGGATGGGGACAAAAGCTATGTTGGAGTAGGCTGAGGCGTGAATGGGAAACAGTGATTGCACACAACTCCTTCAAGAAATTTAACTGTGAAGTGAAGAGAGAAGTAGGCTGGTAGCTGGAGAGAGATGTGAGATTCAGGAAGATTTTTCTCTAAGTTAGGAAAAACTAGGCCATTAGAGATTTAGGTAAGGAACCGAGAGCTAATAGCCAAGAGTGGCCAAGTGTGGCCAAGAGTCTCACTCATCAGTAATGAAGCAGAGGGACCAGGAGGTCAGTAAGTGGTAGCGATGAAGAGGGGGCAAAGGAAGGCTAACTTGAAGACACAGGCATCAGAGGAGGAAGGGTTTTACAAGACACAGGAGGAGCAAAGGTCTGGGAGTGACAATGGGGAACAAGAGGGACCTCAGCTCTGCCCCCAGCCCTAGGGTCCATGGCATGAGGAGAGTGAGCAGCCACTGAGTAGGAGGAGAAGTTTGCAGATCAAGGCAGGTGAGTTCCACAGAGCTCAGATGTGTCTGAGAAGGTGAGGGTGGAGGATGAGGTTGGAATCAAGAGCTCACAGACCAATAAGATGTTAACAGCACAGGAAAGTCTAGAGGGCCACACCAGGAAAAATTTTTTAAACACCATAAAAATAACCCCCTAAAAATGATCTCTTGGTTGTCCAGACCACTCTGCCTCTCTCCAAGAATGCAAACAACCAAGACCTGCTTAGACATCTGCACAGAATGAATCAGCTGTATGTATGCATATATCCCCATATCCCCTCCATCTTGAGCCTCCCTCCCATCCTCCCTATACCACCCCTCTAGGTCATCACAAAGCACTGAGCTTATCTTCCTGTGATATGCAGCAGCTTCAAGGCTATGGGGATTTAGGTGGCCCAGAGAAAGGACTGGAGGGGCACTGCAAGTGGAGGGAAGAGCATGGACAAGGACAAAGTGCCTAGTGACTTCGTGGGGCCAGGAGAGGCAATGAGGTAGAAACAACTAAGAGTGAGATTTTGGAGGGTTAGGATTCTGCTTCTGTTGGGATGTGGAGTGTGAGGGAGACAAAAGAGACAGACTTTAAAAACCCATCTGTGAAGAACACAGCCTCTCCAGATGCCTGGTTTATGTTGCTAAAAGGCCCGATGTACCATCTCTTGTTTTCTCAGAACAAGTACCAGGGCTTTGTCTTTGACATCGTGACCAGGCAGACTTTCGACATCATCATCATGGTCCTCATCTGCCTCAACATGATCACCATGATGGTGGAGACTGATGAGCAGAGTGAAGAAAAGACAAAAATCCTAAACAAAATCAACCAGTTCTTTGTGGCCGTCTTCATGGGCGAGTGTGTCATGAAGATGTTCGCCTTGAGGCATTACTACTTCACCAATGGCTGGAATGTATTTGACTTAATTGTCGTGGTCCTCTCCATTGGAAGTAAGTGGGCATCGCATGTGGTGGGGACACCCAGCCTCTACTTGGTCTTGTTTTGGCTGCTCTTTCAAAACCAAGGGGACAGCTAACAAACTTTTAAAAACCTGCGTTGTAAGAGGAGCCCAGTATTTGCTGCTTTGCAAGAGCAGCAGATTTAAAATGCCCGGGGCCTCTCAGTGAAATGCAGAGGTTCCACTAGCCTTCTCCATGCTGCCATGAAGGGTATTCAGGCACCTACCGTGTGTGCAGCCATCGCCAGAAATTTGGGAGCCGATAGGGAACAATCACGCACAAGAAAACCTAAGATGATGGAGTTTCCAATGGGTCTTATCTTTATGGCCTTCAAAGCAGAGAGTGGGTGCTGTGGTGTGAGGTGAGTCATAAAATACTTTCTGGGAAAGGAGGTGGTTGCCAGAAGAGTGAGGAAAGACTAGGAGGAGATTGTTCAAAGGAGATTCTTAAGTCAAGGGTCTGGAATTAAATCTCTGTATAACTGTCCACTTAGGGAATATGAGTGACAGTAAAGTCAAGGGACCAATGCCAAGAGATCGATGCTATTATGACCTAGTCTGGGTGTTGTTGAATGACAGGCTCAGTATTTGGGGGCCAACGGTGTTCAGAGAAAATGAATGGAGTCAGAGGTTAAAGTGGGCATTGCAGCCACCATAACTGAGTGCTTGCTGAGTTCTGAGCACTGGGCTGGGATCCACGGATCGCCACAGCAGCCCTGGGAAGGAGTGTTACTATACTCATTTTATACATTTAATATGGAGCCTCAGAGATTAAGAAAGTTATGCAAGGTCATATAGTTTGTAAAGGGTGGAGCTGAATTTAGACCATGCTAATGTTCTTTTTAATAAACTAACAGCCTCCTACCAACAACCAAGATATCGTCCCTGGCCTTCGTGTGGTTTAGCCAAAGTTGGATCCTATAAAGGCCAAATCCCAGCACACCAGGTTTACTTTGCTTTGTAAATATATCCTGACCTATTATATCATGACCTCCTTACTTTTCATGTCAGGGCATAGCTGTAGATTTTATTTTCCATTGATTTACTATCAAGAGCTAATAGCATCTGAATACAACAAAGGCGGCACTTAATCTCTGTATCCTGGTGCTGAAACACAGCCTTGGGTTGTGTTTGTTTGGGAAGTTTAAATTTATTTTTGTTTTTTGTTTTGTTTTATTTTCCTATTGCTGCTGGGTTTTCCAGGGGCGGGGTGGGGGAGGTTTGTTTTGTTTGTTTGTTTGCCTTCGAAAGTGAGAGACTCTAAAGGCCATTTATTATTATTTTATATTAGAGAAGGGAGCTTGCTTATGTGACTTCCCATATCAGTAATATAGAAATAAAATATACTCAGAGTACTCCATTCTATCATGGGGCCACCTTAACTACCAGTTCCTATGACCTACACAGCAACGCCCGTCACTGGAGAGAAATCACTCATAATGACAGCTCGAAAACAAGTGCAAGAACCCACTAGCCATTCTTCCACTCTCCCTCCCTCTCCCCTTCTTCCTTTCCACCTGTAAGACATGTATTGATTGTCTGATTGTTACAAGTATGAAGACTCATTCTCCCTTGTAAAGGTAGGCTAGTTGGCTGGCAGAATCTTAGTAGATTATAAAAACACATACGTATCTCACACTATGGGAAAATGCCCCAGTTAAACTGGACTTTAAGAGAGGGGCTTTCATAAAGATTTCATAATACAAAATTATAATTATCCCAATTCTCCTCCATTTCCTTCCTCCTTCCAACACAATACTGTGACCACCCATATTCATAGGACAAAAGGCGAGTAGGAGAATGGGATCAAGGGCACCCTGGCGAGGAGAGAGAGCTTCTATCATACCCCTCACCATTTCTCCTGAGAGGTTTTGGATCCTGTTTGACCTAAAGGCCTTGCCTAATCTTTGATGGTCTTAACAGGCCTCCACAGGTCCCCAAGACCAAGTTTCACCAGTCTTCAAGTTAGATATCACAAAGGGAGATATACACACTCTTGTTCATAGTTCGGGTTAGGGGGCTATAAATGACCTTAAACTAGCCCATCTCTAGGCCCTAACACAGAGTTCAAACACAGCTGGAAATGAAAGAAACAAATAAAATCTATTATGCAGACAGCTGGCCATTCAAAACCATTCTGTTTTAGCTGTCAGCAAGTTGCCCAAGTCCTCAGGCCCCTTATAATTAATACTAGGCTCTGTACAATTATCCACAGGACCATGTGCCAGGAACTGAGTCAATCTTCACAGTAGGAGATAGGGAGATGAATCACAGTGGGTCCCAGCCTTCACAGAGCACAGGACCAGGGTGGAAGTAAAGGCATTACCCAAAGGCTGAATTCTCAGGAAAGAGCCGGGTCTATGTTACAGACAAAGACAGACAAAGGACTGTGAGCATGTGGAACAGGGTGCAATCACTTCCAGCTGAACTAGGCTGCAGAAATTGGGTTTTGACCATGTAGGTTGACTAAGAATGTATCTGGATGGAGGGAAAGATAAGAACATGGTGGGAAAGGTGAGACTTACTCGAGGGAGACAGGATTTATGCAATGGACACTTACTGAGCCCCTACTTTATGCCATCCACTGTGCCAGGCTCAGAGGGTCCAGAGTCCCTGAATATGGATGCTCACTTGGAGGTCCATACCAGGCAGAGAAGAGGGGGTGTGATCCAGTCAACTTTGTCAGGGCTCGTGGTTGGAAGTACTAATTAGATCATTTCCCCTTACTTTTAAAGGCCTGGTGTTTTCTGCAATTCTTACATCACTTGGAAATTTATTCTCCCCAACGCTTTTCCGAGTCATCCGCCTGGCCCGGATCGGCCGCATCCTCAGGCTGATCCGCGGGGCCAAGGGCATCCGCACGCTGCTCTTCGCGCTCATGATGTCCCTGCCCGCCCTCTTCAACATTGGGCTGCTGCTCTTCCTGGTCATGTTCATCTACTCCATCTTCGGCATGGCCAACTTCGCCTACGTCAAGTGGGAGGCTGGCATTGATGACATGTTCAACTTCCAGACCTTCGCCAACAGCATGCTGTGCCTCTTCCAGATCACCACGTCGGCAGGCTGGGATGGGCTTCTCAGCCCCATCCTCAACACGGGGCCTCCCTACTGCGACCCCAACCTGCCCAACAGCAACGGCACTAGAGGGGACTGTGGGAACCCCATCGTGGGCATCCTCTTCTTCACCACCTACATCATCATCTCCTTCCTCATCGTGGTCAACATGTACATTGCGGTGATTCTGGAAAACTTCAATGTGGCCACGAAGGAGAGTACGGAGCCCCTGAGCGAGGATGACTTTGACATGTTCTACGAGACTTGGGAAAAGTTCGACCCGGAGGCCACCCAGTTCATTACCTTCTCTGCCCTCTCAGACTTTGCAGACACGCTCTCTGGCCCCCTGCGGATCCCAAAACCCAATGGGAATATATTAATCCAGATGGACTTGCCCTTGGTCCCTGGAGATAAGATCCACTGTTTGGACATCCTGTTTACCTTCACCAAGAATGTTCTGGGAGAATCTGGGGAGTTGGATTCTCTGAAGGCAAATATGGAGGAGAAATTTATGGCAACTAATCTTTCAAAAGCATCCTATGAACCAATAGCAACCACCCTCCGGTGGAAGCAAGAAGACATTTCAGCCACTGTCATCCAAAAGGCCTATCGCAGCTACGTGCTGCACCGCTCCATGACGATCGCCAATCCCCTACCTGTGCCCAGGGCTGAGGAGGAGGCTGTGTCACTCCCAGATGAAGGCTTTGTTGCATTCGTGGCAAATGAAAACTGTGTGCTCCCAGACAAATCTGAAACTGCCTCTGCCACATCTTTCCCACCATCCTACGACAGTGTCACTAGAGGCCTTAGTGATCAAGTCAACTTAAGCACATCTAGCTCGATACAAAACGAAGGGGAGGCTGCCACTAAGGAAGCCACTGGGCCCTAGTGAGGACCCTCCAGCAGGGGCATGTCCAGCTCTGACGTATCCTTCTGCTCTGTGACAATGTACCACCACCGCCTCACCAACGCATGCCACTGGTCACAATGTCAGAATGGGGCAGGGAATACAGTTGGTACCCACCTTTGGAGAAACCCTCACACACTAACAAGAGTCAGAAGCCAAGGGCGTCTCCGCTGTGACTTCCCTTTTAATTTTCAATATCAGATGATGGGTTCCCTTACTTTCCAGAAAATGTCCCTGGAACATTTTATTTTGATGGTGACCAGAGCTTACATTTACCAAGACAAACACCTCAGGACCAGAACTTCCAAAGATACATGGCAAGAATGTTGCTAAAGGTCCAAGGTCATCCTCTGTGAAACGCCACATGGAGACTGGCAGTGTTATTTAGGATTTTGCATGACTGCATGCTGAGAGCTGCCGGACAGCTGCTCCAGCCCAGGGTAATACCTGTGGTCTATGTCATGAAAGGCCTCTGAGATACCCATTAAAATTAATATTTTTAAAGGTATGTCAAAACCAATGTTATATCCTAAAGCATCATTTTAAAAAATTATGTGACACTGACATGTCATAAATCACTTCTTCACTTTCAGGGTTCCTGATATTTTGCAGTTTGGGTTCAGGCTGGGTAGGCAGGAAGGAGCACTGTCCTGGGAGCCTGTTCTCATCCTAACTAACTCTCCCACTGCTTGCCTGGCTGACCTGGGCCAAACTCACTCCCCTCTGAACCACTTCCCCATGGTGGTGGGGGGCAGAATGGACAGTCTTTGCAGCCTTTGCATTTCATGTTGTAGAACTCAGTGATGCCCTGTCCCAATTCAGACGACGAAAATACTCGCCCCTGAAGCGGCAATGGCCAGACCTTTCTGCTCTATGGCCAAAAGACAGCTTTTGAATATATTCTAGAGGCTGTTTCACATCTCATAGACTTAAGGATGGAGGTTTTCACATTCCCCTCGGACCAGGACTCCATAATTAGTATAATCAAAAATAAAGGAACATTTTGAGAAAGATGATCTGGGAGACAAAAGGTAAGGCCAATACTTTCTTTAACTCATCCTACAAATGTTTTAAAGTACCTGTTATATGACAGGCACTGCTCTAAGCACAAGACATAATGAGAGTTAAGCCCCAAAAGATTCACTGGATTTATGCATTGAATGGTGGAAGGGTTGCCAAGGGATGATATTCAGGCCAAAGTCACATGGCAGGTCTTGAGATGAAAGAGATTAAGAAGTTCGTGTGATAGCATAAGACATAAAGGGTCTTAATGAGAGCCATGATCGTCTATTAACTCTTGGGACATTCCTTGCCATGATGACAAGGATCAGGTCAATTCATTGATATGTATTTTATCGCTTCATAAGATTTCCCATTTATTCAATTACAAAGACTAAAGACTGGTCCCCCTGACAGGCTTCATGGACACAGATTTTTCTGGGGCCGCACAGAAAAATCTATCCTTTCTCTATCTCAGTTGGCCCAGCAGAGGCCAAAGAGGCGTTCGAAATGCTTATTGGGGTTTGCAAGCACCCACAGAAGCAGGTTAATAAGATGATGGAATAGCTGAGGGCACAGGCTGACACAGTACAGATCAGCTGTTCTCTGGATGCTTGGTTTGTACCTAAAAGATGAGTTCAACCAAATGGCACTGGACCAGAGAGCACACATATTCACTGTGCAGCTACTTCAACAGCTAAATCTCATGCAGCCGATGAAAATGCCCTCGGAGAGGATGCTTGCCCAAGTGTTTATAAGACAGCTGGGCGGACAGAGAGCTTAGGGAGTGGCTTACTTTTACAATGTTTTGTGGAAGACTTAAATGTACCCAACCATCAGACTAGTTTTATTAAGTAGATGATATTATTCTCAAATATATTCTTGTTACATATTTTGTCCCAGGTTGTGAGTTGAATTGTGTCCCCCGCAAAAGATAAGGACCCCTACCTAAAACTGTATGGTACCTAGGAATCTGACCTTATTTGTACTTAAAATCAGTTCCAGGTGTATCTATATTTGAAAGGCAAATCTATAAACGTTTTAGAAGATAATATAGGAAACTATCTTTGTGACCATAAAATTTTAAAAAGGCTGATAAACTTGACTACATTAAAATTTAGAACATAAATTCATGAAAATAGATCATTAAAAAGAATGAAAAGGCAAGCTGTCAAGTGGATAAAATAAATAAAACACATCCAACAAAAGTCTAATATTCAGAGATTTTTATTAACATCTATAAATCAATACAAAACAGACAACACAGTAGGAAAAATGGCAAGAGATTTGAAAAGGCACATCACAAAGGAGGAAACCTGAATAATCAATAAGCATATGAAAGAGCACACAACCTAATTAGTAATCAGGGAAATTCAAATTAAAACCATAGTGAAATATCACTACACACCTATCAGCTTTATAAAAGTTTTAGAATCTAACAAATATCAACTGCTGGCAAAGATGTAGAGCAACAGGAAGTTGAATGCACTGCTGGAGCATGTAAATTGGTCCAACCATTTTGCAAAACAGTTTAACTTTACTTAAACTTTTTACATATACTCGTGACTTGGGTTTTCCACTGGTAGGTATGAAACCTAGAGAAATCCATGCACACATGCTCTAGGAGACATGAACAAGATTTCTTATTATCATTGTTCATAATAGACCCAAATTAGAAACAACCTAATGTCCATCAGCAGTAGAATAAATTAATAAATTGTGGTACATTTTTAAAATGTAATTTTATGTGGTAATGAGAATGAGATATAGCCTTGTACAAGTTTATGGATGAATCTTAAAAACATAATATTGAGTGAAAGAAGCCAGTCACCAAACTATATCTACTATATGATTTTATGAGGTTCAAGATCAGGCAAAATTAAATATACTGTTTAGGGATGCATGAAGAAAAGCAGGGATTTGTCCATTAAAGGCAGTGTAGAGGTTAGTAAGACGTGGAAGGAGGCATTGTGACTAGGTCTCTGGCAATGTTCTAAGTTCCCACCTAGGTGGTTCTCTTTATAAGTGCTGTCTTTATAACCATGTGTTAAGCTAAGCATACATATCTAGTTGCAGTTTTCTGTGTGTGTGTTATGGCTCACAAGTTCAGTTCTTTGAATAGCTTAGGTTAGATTCTCCTCCCTCTTCACAGAAGTAGTCACTATCTGCTGCTTTGAATTGTGGTGTTTCTGTCTTGGACTTGGATCATCTGAGCCGAGCTGTAAAAGGATTAGGAGTTCTATCGTAGATAACAGAAAAGGAAATTCTAGAGAAAGGGAACTTTCGACTATCAGCCTTATTCAATAACCATTACCTCTCACAAGTATTATTTCAGTAGCCTTACAGCTTGCCCCCATTTCTACTCTTGTCCCCAGCAGTCTATTCTCAAACAGCAGCCAGAGCTCAAGATCCACCCGTGGCTTCTATGTACTCCAAGTAGACGTTATTACCATGGTTTTACATAATTTAGCCCTTACTCCTCTCTGACCTCATCTTCACCCCAACTCTCTGTGCTTCAGCCACACTGTCTTCCTTGCTGTTCCTTACACACACCAGGCATGCTCTTGCCTCAGGGCAAAGGCCCTTGGAACTTGCTTTTTCTTCAGCCATTATATCCACATAGGTCACTCCCACATTTTCTTCAGTTCTTCCCTTACCAGCCTATCTAATTACCAGCCCCATCCAGCACTTACTGCGCTCTGATATGTTATATATGTACTTTCTCATTGCCTGTCTTCCCCACTAGAATGTAAGCCCTGCAAGAGCATGGACTCCACTTGCTCACGGATGTACCCCCAGCACCAAAAACAATGTCAAAGTAAATTCACGATATTTGGCTAATTTTTTCTTCTTAATCTGTCCAAAGTTAGCTCCTCATGGCCCAGTACCCAAAGGCCAGCCATACCATAGACAATAGCATAGGATAAACATGTTAACTTCAATAAAAATCTCTATTTAGAAAAAGAGGAATTCCTGGCAGTCTAGTGGTTAGGACTCTGAGCTCTCACTACCAAGGGCCCGGGTTCAATCCCTGGTCAGGGAATTAAAATCCCGCAAGCTGTGTGGCACAGCCAAAACAACAAAAACATTTAGAAAAAGAGAAACCACATCCAGAAGTGCCAGTCCACAGTATACCTGGGAGTATGTACTGCTGGCCTTGACAGTGGAAGGATTTCTTGGTCCTGCTTCTGGGAGCATTCCTCATCCACTGTCTTACTCCCTCATGAGATAGGAGCACTGGGAAGCAATTTCTTCTAAGGAATGAACAGCTTATTGTACTTTCTGTTGGTTACCAGTGAGCCCTGGAAACTGTTTTCAGGTTTGAGCAATCTTGGGCTGTTATTTCCCTGGACTGAAGTTTCTGTGGCAATACAACTCCCTTGAAACACTAGTATGATTTCTATCTCTTGCATTTTACCAACTCATTAGATCTTGTCAGGTTATGGTCCTTCAATCTAGAATCAGGACTGGATATTACTGCCTTTTAGCAATAGATGATTCGCCCTCCTTTACCCCTCAGCTGAATTGCCTGCATCCTGGCCTCAGGCAGCCACCATACAGAAATATTGTTTAAAAAAAAAAAAAAGAATTGGCTTGGGTATAGAGGCACAGCTTACCTGCCCCTACCCCAGTCTGTATTCCACTGGACAGCTCTTTAAATTGGAGTAATATCTCGTTTGCCCTGTAAGAGTACAGGGACAGGATCCCTTGAGGGAGTGTGGGAGGAGGGGAGAGTGTCAGGCTTCTCCCAGCTCCCATTCTTACCTCTATCGCTGTATTTCCAATCATCAATATGCTGGTAAATAGTTTAACACTTAGCTCTTCACAAGAAAAAAGAAATCCCTTATTTGTAGCATATTCTGATTTATCTGATGTAAATACTCCCACCATGGCCCATGTCAAGCTACCGATGTGACATCCCTGAAGGCAGATTTGAGAAGAGATGTCGACCTGGGTCAGTATAAGCTGGCTCCAGCACACCAGTTTCCAACCTCCCTGCTTTTCCTCCACCATTATTAGCTTGGGACAGAAACCTGTTTCTTCTACTGTCCAAGGCATGATTATAAGATCTTGGGTTGCTGGCCATAGTTAGAAAAGGCCTCTCTTTCCGCTTTCATATGAGCCAGTTTTGACAACTCTTTTTCTGTGTGCCTTTACTAAGCCTGCAAGAAGTAGCCCACACCTTTCCAAATTCTGTAGATTTTTCTATCAAGGTCCTTCAACTCCTCCTGTGAGAGGTAGGTGGTCTGAATCTCCAGATATAACAAGCTACAGCTAAAAAGCATAATAGAAATTTCCAGTGTCCCACCCCATTTCATCTTGGCCAGTGTCGCACTTTAAGGTCTATTAATAGTAACACCAGTTTCCATGTATCAGTTTCTGTGTTGGTAAGAGTTATTTGGTTACAAGCAACAACCCATTCTAGCATAAAAGAAATGTACTGGGATTTCCCTGGTGGCAAAGTGGTTAAGAATCCGCCTGCCAGTGCAGGGACATAGGTTTGAGCCCTGGTCCGGGAAGATCCCACATGGCCGCGGAGCAACTAAGCCTGTGTGCCACAACTACTGAGCCTGCGTGCCACAGCTACTGAAGCCCGTGCGCCTAGAGCCCGTGCTCCGCAGCAAGAGAAGCCCCCTCTCGCTGCAACTTAGAGAAAGCCCTCGTGCAGCAACAAAGACCCAACGCAGCCAAAAATGAATAATAAATAAATAAATTTATTTTTAAAACAAGAAATGTACTGGAAGGCTATGGGGAAGTTCAGAAAGAACTAAACACTGAACACTCAGCAAGTACAGCAGCAAAGGCTAGTCAGGTTTCTGGGTATTAGGCACCAATAGACAATCTCTTCATGGGGCCAGGACCAATCAGTTTCTACTTCCCACCCCCCCCACCCCACACCCCTGCCGCCAGTGTCCAGATAGGATTCAGATTCCAAGGAGAGAACATCTGATTGGCCCAGCTCCAGCAAGAAAAGGGAGGGGCATTTTGATTGACAGCTCCAGCAAGACTGCAGTCAATTATCCCTTCCCACCCCTTATGCCCACCTTCCCCCCAAAAACGTTAAGGCACTGTTACCAAATGGAAGAAGGAGGCTAGGCAGACAAAAATGCCTGATGAGTGTTACAAACTTCGAGTTAAATTCATGTTTTGTAAAGATCACTCTGGCAACAGTGACAAATTACAGAGAAGTTGAAGTTGGAAGCAGAGAGATTAAGGAGGGGGTATGCCAAATGGATTTTTGAGTTTCTCATGCACATTGACTAAAAGTCACCAAGTCTGCTCAGATAGAAGCCCCACAGCATGGACTGGGGTGCCAGCTTCCATCTTCACCTCTGATGACAGGTCCAAGCCCTTTTCCTCCAAATAAATGCTCCCTAGGACCCAAATATCAGTCATGTACTCTGGCTCTGGAAAATCACTCATATATTGCCTGAAGTGGAAATATGTTTCAGGTGTGTTCTCCTGAGAAGCCCCAGATGAATCATCATCCAAGTGAGTTCAGGCAGAGAAAGCCCAGATTTGCCTGTGGGCATCAAATCTATACCAAGAAAGTCTGTGTCTACTGTTGACCCTTTAAAACACCAGTTCTGACCGTAGAACCAACAACCACAACAAAACTTGGTCAACATGGTTCATTGTACAAAGATAACAAATTCTAAAGGGGTATGCGTGAAGAGGACTCTTTTTTTTTTTCCTGAGCAGAGCTGAGTTAATTGATTATTAGAAACGTGGCTGCTCTTGCTTACAGATTTAATCATATTACAAAGTAATATAAAGACATGTGTGTGTGTGTGCCTGTCCAATATTGATGCTTCTTGTAGTTAGAACAGCGAGCCCAGAACCACTTGGAAGCTGAAGATGTCTGCAAGTGATCCATACAGAAATACTCAACTCATCGGCTAAGCAATTTGGTGCTCTGGACCAAGCTCTGGATGAGGGCAGAAAGTCCCACTTTGATTCCAGACCTTCTCTTGCTCACATGTCACAACTTCTCTGGAAACCTTCTTTATCTATACAATGGGAATAAAGATTCCTGCCACGCTGAACTCACCAAGGAGGTTTAATGGAGATAAAAAATGCCTTCTCTGCCCACTGAAAGAAGCAGAAAGATAAAGGGGGAGAAATAAGAGAGCCCATCCTGCCACACTGTGTCCCAGGATGGTCCTCACATAGGGCAATGCTGCACCCCTCCCCCACTGAGTATGTATAGAGGTGTTGGGTGGGAAACGCTGTGCTTCACACGCAAAGGAACATCTAACCACACGCAGGGTCCTCCCTGGACAAAACCAGCATGTTGGTGGTCAGGATGGAAAGTAGCTCCTCCAAAATCCACTGTGGGAAGCCATGTTTGGATCCTACTGTTTTGACTCTGTAGCAGGTACTATTGGTGCCCCACACCACATTCCTTGCCTCGTCTGATTTTGAATAGAACTATGCAGCTTTTTGTCTCAGGGCTTTCTCCAAAGCCACTGGGCTTTTCCCCACACAGGCATCGCAGCCCAGAAGTTCAGGGTGAAGGGGAGATGTTGACAACCTTGAGGACAGTCCTTAACCAATGCAAGACAAGAGTTGGAAGATGAATTAATATCCTAGCCTCCCATACCAGGGAGGAACAATTCTGAGTCAAGTTTCTCAGAGAATCCATAGAAAGTCTGAGCCCTCGTTGTAGGGCCAGTCTTTCACAATCCTGAGAGTAAGTGCCCCCTTAACTTTTAACTCTCCAGGCTCACCCTACCCCTGCCCTGCCCAGTTGCTCACAGCACTAACCATCTTTGGGGGAAGTTTCTCGCTGCCTTAGCTAATTCTCTCTCTGCTTCTTCACTTTTGCCTCATGGAATCACCTCTGAAATAAACCTGCCCCCAAATCCTTGTCTCAGCTCCTGATTTGAGGGAAGACAAATTAAGACAAACGCCATGATAGTCCCCTGCTCAGTATTAGGAAACTGTTTTCTCATGCCATCCACACATCCATCATCCCATCTGCAGGCTTGCTGTATATGGCTCCTGGACAAAGGTCGGCAGGAAAGGAATCACTTCCCCTAGGTTACACGGGGTGTGCAAAGGGTCCCACCCAGAAGTGATACTGTCAGCTCTCCTCCTAGCTCCCTACCCATCACCCACCTGCTTCTGACTGATGAGACAGTTGAGGCTCCTCTCCCCGCCTTCTCAAGCACTACTGAAGATTTGATTTTGGTGATAACTGCCTTGGGAGCAAGTAGATCCTTGCCTCCCCGCCAAAACTGTTCTACGATGAATAAAAGTTTAATTACAAGCTTGAGTTTCAGTTTCTCACCACGTCTTGTAAACTGACAAGATTCTTGACAAGTCCACAACTCTTACGGCCCCCTTTTCCATCAGTTTATTGTATTGGGCTACTTTGATGTTCTACAACTTGCAACAAGACTCTCCAAACTGGGCCTTTACCCAGAAGTTGTCATGGTGCCTTTTTCTGGCACACGGCATTATATTGGGTTGGCCAAAAAGTTTGTTCGGTTAGTGAATACATTATTCAATCAAATTCTTGGTGAAAATGCAAAATGTGTCTTTTAGTTTTACTTAAAACCGAACGAACTTTTTGGCCAACCCAATACTACATGACTATTGGTTAACAAGGAGCTTGGCTTGTGCCACTCAGAGCAGCAGAGGACTATGGGAGAAACTCTCCGTCTCCCGCCTTGGTGTCCACCCCATAAAAGAAATCAATGAGCAGCCATAGCTCTCTCCTGACCACTGAAAAATAAGGGGTCAAACTGGTGGCTTCATTCCAGTGGCATCATTATGTGTGGACTGTGATGCCACCTAAGTCACCCACTGTCCCTTCTTTGGACAGAGCCTGCACCATGTTTTACATTGTTGTAAACCTCTCTGGATAGGGATCTCTTCGAGGACAATACTGAGCACTTCTAGATGTCCTTATCCTGCCAGTTGAAACATTTCCTGCAGCAGCCAGTTCTCAAAATCCCTCCTTGGATCTCTCCCAAAGAGAATCTATAGACTAAGACAAACTTCTCCCACAACACCCTGCCATGGTGTGGAGAGGACTGCTGTGTCCATCCTGGTCCTCCAAGAGCTGATGTCAGGTCAGAACTAGATGTGCAAGAGATTTACCGGGAGAAACATTTATAAAGAATAGAAGGAAAGGAGCAAGAGTCGGCAGAGAGAGCCTCAGACTGCGATGCAGGTCTGCCACTGTGAAAGGAGAGAGGGAAGGAAGGAAGATGAGACAGGAAGAACCTCAGACTACAGTGCACCTCTGAGAAAGTCGCAGCCAAGTTGGCGGGCAGTCCCAGAAAAAAGACTGCCCAGTGAAGTATTCTTTGTTAGGCAAGAATGGCCCAGCTCTTGTTCCCCCACCATCTTTAGTCATGGATGGGAGCAGCACAGGGAGAACATAGCTTCTGCATAAATGTTACAGTAGATCCTGAAGGTGCCACGGTTGGAGGTCACCAGAGCAGATACTCAGAATATATTGTCTGAGAATCCTGAGGCCTCTTGGACCAGAAAAGATGTTTTCTGTTTAGATCTAGCAGCACCTCCTCCCTGAGTGCCCACAGTCATCATGGATTGCCCTGAAGCAGAGGCGCCATTCAAGAAGCCCCCACACAATAATTCTGATATTTTTCCAGATCAGTACAGAGAAGTAGGCTTACCTCCTCCCCTCTTGCAGGGACGGTGCCTTCTCTTCTAGTACTGTTCACCGGGGTATGGACTCGAGTGAGGCAAGCAAGGTGCCCTGGGCACAAAGTTTAGGGAAAGTGCTCATTCTCAAGTGCTGATCTTGCACTTGCATAAACGTGAGAATTAAATTTTGCACGCTGACACCTTTTTGCCTCATCCTGGTTCACCCCATGACTGCTGCTTCTAACCTACCTACTGATCTCTGAAGTCTCATCAGCAGTAACAGCCTGAGGATATTCTCCGCCATTCATCAATGTGACGGCAACTGGCTCACTGTCCCCAACCCTATTCCTGTCCTCAGTTCCAGAATGGTTTGTCCAATACACAGGTTTCTCAGATCCAATGATCATATCCTCCACGCTACATTCGCTACCTACTCGGTGGTCATATCCCGAACCTTGTCATCACTATCAGCAACACCAGTCATGTAATTTTGCCAGCAATCCCCTCTCCAGTGCGCTTGCCTTATTAGCTCCACCGAAATAATTCTTCAAATGCTGTAGGTCTTCCATCCTTTGCCTTTCCGTCACTCCCATTCTCTCCTTACCCACTCTGATGTCATGGTCTACCTTGATAATCACATGCTTCCGAACACTTTCAAATCTTTTGTCACTTTCTCCTGCATCCTACTTGTCCAGTGAAACCTTAACTACTCCAGTTAAGCCCAAATTTCTACCCTCTCTGATCCTGCTCCAGAGTTGCTAGTCTCACTTCAGTTCCATAACCACAAACCTTAGATGGACTCTAAATACTGTCCAATGATCCTATTGTATTTCCCTGGAAAGTTCATTTTCCTACCCACCAAAATGATATTTTGTGCCTCCTTCTCTCTTCTCAAACCTCCAACCCTCCTAACCCCTGACTTCTCCCCCTCCTTCATTCTCAGTCTATGCTCCCAATTCTTACTTCTCTATTCAATGATGCGACTTCATTTTTGTCATTCACCATTCCTTAAATTATTTTATTTTTTTATTGAAGTATAGTTGATGCACAATATTATATATAACATATAATATATAATTATATGTTAATTATATATAACAGGTGTACACTATAGTGATTCAAAAAATTTAAAGGTTATACTCCATTTATAGTTATTATAAAATTTTGGCTATATCCCCTGTGTTGTATAATATATCCTTATAGTTTATTTTATACATAGTAGTTTGTACCTCTTAATCCCCCACCCTCATATTGCCCCTCCCCCCTTCCCTCTCCCCACTGGTAACCACTAGTTTGTTCTCTATATCTGTGAGTCTGCTTCCTTTTTGTTATATTCACTAGTTTGTTGTAATTCTTAGACTCAACATATAAGTGATATTATACAGTATTTGTCTTTCTCTGTCTTACTTATTTCACATAGCATAATATCCTCCAAGACCATCCATGTTGCTGCAAATGACAAAATTGCATTCCTTTTTTATGGCTGAGTAGTATTCCATTGTGTCAGATCTTACAGAAAAACCTGAACAAACTTTTTGGCCAACCATATGCATATATGTACATACCACAGCTTCTTTATCCATTCATCTGTTGATGGACACTTAGGTTGCTTCCATATCTTCCGTTTGTAAATAATGTTGCTATGAACATTGAGTACATGTATGTTTTTGAACTTGTGTTTTTGTTTATTTCAGATATATACCTAGGAGTAGAATTGCTGGGTCATATGGTAGTTCTGTTTTTAGTTTTCTGAGAAACCTCCATATTGTTTTCCACAGTGGCTGCACCAGTTTACATTCCCACCAACAACGGACGAGGGTACCCTTTTCTCCACATCCTCGCCAATGTTTTTTATTTGTGTTCTTTTTGATGACAGCTGTTCCTTGATGATTAGCAATGTTGAACATCTTTTCATGTGCCTGTTAGCCATCTGCATTTCCTCTTTGGGACAGAAGTTGTAACACTTCTGAATGAAATCTTGGATTGTCCCAGAACTTTTCTGACTACTCATGTAATAAGAAATCCGTTGGTCACTTTAAGTTCCAAAACACAGTTGATATGATATTTAGCATGTCAGTCCTATGTAATAGCCACAGTTTACAGCTTCATTCAGATTTTTGCTCCTCCCCCTCCCTCAGCTGAGGCAGGCTGCAGCAGGCTGCCAGCTGCTGGGAAGGGGAGTTGATTGCTTTCTCACTCACTTGCCTGCTCCTGCTTCCTGGATGCTGTCTCTGACTCCAACAGGGTTTGGGGGCTGGAGAGAGAAGGGAACTGGAAAATTCTCCTGCTTTCTGAGCCTGGCCAACATTTAACTATGACTCCCTGGGAGCTTTTATGAATTCAGCTAAAAGCTCTGGTTCCTGGAGATCTCTCACCTGCAGTTCCTTTGTCTGGAATAATATGCTCTCCTCCAGCTCATCTGCCTACTCACTTCCTTCCACAGCCCTGAGAAACCCTGAGGTGGTCCACCTCCAGGTTCTGTCTGCTGAGAGGCCCTGATAGATTCATAAACTCACTCTCTTTCTCTCTCTCTCATAACCCACATCTGATGTATGCGAACAGTTGCGGGTCTGACAAATACTCTGACAAATTCTGGGAGGGCCTCTCTGTCACAATAGAGTCACCTCTCCTTCAGCATCCCTACCAACAGCTAGAGCAGCCCATTTTTAGCTGTTTAATGTCCCAGGCAGGAGTCAAACACCAGCCAGTGCATCTCCCAGTTGCAGGGGTCCCAGATTTGGCCTCTTGAAATCCTCCTCACAGGGTTCAGATAAAAGGCAGGCACCCGGCACACAATACATCTCCAGTGGAGGTGGGGATGGGTCTCTGTACACTGTCTCAGCCCACTCTAACCCCTCCCATCAAAGAACAATCCTCAAAAATCCTTCCACCTTCAGGCAGATGGCCTATCTCCATTTCATTTAGTTGTTCTTCTGGGGTTTTCTCTTGTTCCTTCATCTGGAATATATTTCTCTGCCATATCATGTTGTCTAACTTTCTATATTTGTGGTTTCTGTTCTACAAGCTGCAGGATTGTAGCTCCTCTTGCTTCTAGTGTCTGCCTCCTGGTAGGTGGGGTTGGTCCAGAGGCTGGTGCAGCCTTCCTGGTGGGAGCGGTGGGTGCCTGTCCACTGGAGGGTGGAGCTGGGTCTTGTCCCTCTGCTGGGCAGGGCTGTGTCAAGGTGTGTGTTTGTTTAGAGGCAGCTGTGGGGTCAGGATGACTTTTGGCAGCCTGTTTGCTGATGGGTGGGCCTGTGTTCCTGCCTTGTTGGTTGTTTGGCCTGAGGGGTCCCAGCACTGGATCCTGCAGGCTGTTGGGTGGGACCAAGTCTTGCCTCCAAAATGGCAGCCTCTGGGAGAGCCCACAGTGAAGAATATTCACTGGGGCTTCCACCACCAGTGTTCTTGCCCCCACAGAGAGCCACAGCCACCCCCCCCGCCTCCCCAAGAGATCCTCCAAGACCCACAGGTAGGTCTGGCCTAGGCTCCTATGGAGTCACTGCTTTGCCCTTGGTCCCAGTGCACATGATACCTCATGTGCACCCTCCAAGAGTGGAGTCTCTTTTTCCCCCAGTCATGTGCAGCTCCACTCAAGCCCCGCTGGCCTTCAAAGCCAAATGCCCCAGAGGCTCCTCCTCCTGATGCCAGACCCCCAAGCTGGGGAGCCTGAAGTGGGGCTCAGAACTCTCACTCCTGTGGGAGAACCTCTGCGACAGAATTATTTACCAGTGTGTGGGAAATGGTGGGTATGGGATTTGATTATATATCGAAAACACCTCTCGTATCATCTCATTATGGCTTCTGCTTTGTCTTTCGGTGCAGAATATCTTTTTTGGTAGGTTTGAGTCTTTTTTGTCGATGGTTGTTCAGCAGTTAGTTGTGATTTTGGTATTTTCGTGAGAGAAGGTAAGCTCAAATCCTTCTACTCTGCCATCTTGTCTTCTGCCATCTCTGAAGTGTTGGCATAGGTCTGTTCAACAATACATTCAATTTTTAGGGTAGTTGCAGGACTTCCAGAAAAAAAATATAACATCTAAAGCACGCTCACAGCGTATATAGGTGATCCATGGTTTTAGGATTCCTCTAGTTCCAAAGAACCCCAGAAGATTCTCAGGCAGGACTCAGGTGGCCCTTCCTCACCTGGACCTCGAAAAATTCTTCCACCTTCCTCCAGACAGCCTGACTCATTTATCCCTCAATGCAGGTGGAGTTTAAGAGTCATATAACTACTTCTTCAAAAATTTGTATCTTGGTCTAGCACCTCACTTTAGCATGTCAGATTTATTATATTTTGGTGTCTCAATCAACACTTACAATTTAACATCCTGTTACACTTCATTGAAGGAATAAAATGATCAGACATCTTCCCACAAGCAAATAGATGAATCCACCTGCCTCTATAAGCATTTTCTCTGTGTTCCTCCTCCTAAAATGGAAAAAGAGTTTCTGCTCCAATCGAAAGTCAGTCTGTGCCCTGGATCACATAACATCCTCATTCACCCTATAGTTATCCCTCTTCCTTCATCATCAATGTCATCATTCCCACCATCCTTCAAATAGGTTCTGTGTCCCTCATCTTAAAACACACATACTCCCTTCCCCCTTCTCCCCACATCTCACTCCCGTCCCATCTCACTGCTCTCCTTCACAGCAAAACTTGACTGAACAGTGATTTAGACTCACTCTCTCCACTCACTTAACTCTTATTTGTTGGTTTGTTTGGTTGGGGTAGAATTTCTTTCTTTCTGATTCTTATTCTAACTTTAAAATATAGAGAAAAGTAGATAGCCTCAACCACCAGAGGGCAGACAGCAGAAGCAAGAAGAACTACAATTCTGCAGCCTGTGGAAGGAAAACCACACTCACAGAAAGATAGACAAAATGAAAAGGCAGAGGACTTTGTACAGATGAAGGAACAAGATAAAACCCCAGAAAAACAACTATATGAAGTGGAGATAGACAAACTTCAAGAAAAATAATTCAGAATAATGATAGTGAGGATGATCCAGGACCTCAGAAAAACAATGGAGGCAAAGATCGAGAAGATGCAAGAAATGTTTAACAAAGACCTAGAAGAATTAAAGAACAGACACCTGGAAGAATTAAAGAACAAACAAACAGAGATGAACAATACAATAACTGAAATGAAAACTACACTACAAGGAATCAATAGCAGAATAACTGAGGCAGAAGAACAGATAAGTGACCTGGAAGACACAATGGTGGAATTCGCTGCTGTGGAACAGAACAAAGAAAAAAGAATGAAAAGAAATGAAGACAGCCTAAGAGACCTCTGGGACAACATTAAACACAACAACCTTCACATTATAGGGGTCCCAGAAGGAGAAGAGGGAGAGAAAAGACCCAAGAAAATATTTGCAGAGATTATAGTTGAAAACTTCCCTAACATGGGAAAGGAAATAGCTACCCAAGTCCAGGAAGCACAGAGAGTCCCAGGCAGGAGAAACCCAAAGAGAAAAATGCCAAGACAAATAGTAATCAAACTGACCAAAATTAAAGACAGAAAAATTATTGAAAGCAGCAAGGGAAAAATGACAAATAACATACAAGGGAACTCCCATAAGGTTAACAGCTGATTTCTCAGCAGAAACTCTACATGCCAGAAGGGAGTGGCACGATATATTTAAAGTGATGAAAGGGAAGTACCTACAACCAAGATTACTCTACCCGGCGAGGATCTCATTCAGATTTGACGGAGAAATCAAAAGCCTTACAGACAAGCAAAAGCTAAGAGAATTCAGCACTGCCAAACCAGCTCTACAACAAATGCTAAAGGAACTTCTCTAAGTGGGAAACACAAGAGAAGAAAAGGACCTACAAAAACAAACCCATAGCTTACCCTTCCCCCTCCCCATATCCTCAAGTCCATGCTCTAGTAGGTCTGTGTCTTTATTCCCGCCTTACCCCTAGGTTCTTCATGACCTTTTTTTTTTCTCTTAGATTCCATACCGTGTTACCATACGGTATTTGTTTTTCTCTTTCTGACTTACTTCACTCTGTGTGACAGACTCTAGGTCCATCCACCTCACTACAAATAACTCAATTTCAGTTCTTTTTATGGCTGAGGGAAGAGATATGGGAAAATATGTATAACTGATTCACTTTGTTATAAAGCAGAAACTAACACACCATTGTAAAGCAATTATATTCCAATAAAGGTGTTAAAAAAAACAAAAAAACAAACCCATAACAATTAAGAAAATGGTAATAGGAACATACATATTGATAATTGCCTTAAATGTGAATGGATTAAATGCTCCAACCAAAAGACACAGGCTCGCTGAATGGATACAAAAACAAGACCCATATATATGCTCTCTACAAGAGACCCACTTCAGACCTAGGGAAACATACAGACTGAAAGTGAGGGGATGGAAAAAGATATTCCATGAAAATGGCAATCAAAAGAAAGCTGGAGTAGCAATACTCATATCAGATAAAATAGACTTTAAAATAAAGAATGTTACAAGAGACAAGGAAGGACACTATATAATGATCAAGGGGTCAATCCAAGAAGAAGATATAACAATTAGAAATATATATGCACCCAACATAGGAGCACCTCAATACATAAGGAAGCTGCTAACAGCTATAAAAGAGGAAATTGACAGTGACACAATAATAGTGGGGAATTTAACACCTCACTTACACCAATGGACAGATCATCCAGACTGAAAAGTAATAAGGAAACACAAGCTTTAAATGACCCAATAGACCGTATAGATTTAATTGATATTTATAGGACATGCCATCCAAGAACAGCAGATTACACTTTCTTTTCAAGTGCACACAGAACATTCTCCAGGATAGATCACATCTTGGGTCACAAGTCAAGCCTCAGTAAATTTAAGAAAATTGAAATCATATCAAGCATCTTTTCCGACCACAACTCTATGAGATTAGAAATCAATTACAGGGAAAAAAACGTAAAAAACACAAACACATGGAGGCTAAACAGTACGTTACTAAATAACCAATAGATCACTGAAGAAATCAAAGAGGAAATCAGAAAATACCTAGGGACAAATTACAATGAAAACATGATGATCCAAAACCTAAGGGATGCAGCAAAAAAGTTGTAAGAGGGAAGTTTATAGCAATACAAGCCTACCCCAAGAAACAAGAAAAATCTCAAATACACAATCTAACCGTACTCCTAAAGGAACTAGAGAAAGAAGAACAAACAAAACCCAAAGTTAGTAGAACGAAAGAAATCATAAAGATCAGAGCAGAAATAAATGAAATAGAAACATAGAAAACAATAGCAAAGGTCAATAAAAAAAAAGCTGGTTCTTTGAGAAGATAAACAAAATTGATAAGCCTTTAGCCAGACTCATCACGAAAAACAGGGAGAGGACTTAAATCAATAAAGTTAGAAATGAAAAAGGAGAAGTTACAATGGACACTGCAGAAATACAAAGCATCCTAAGAGACTACTACAAGCAACTTATGCCAATAAAATGGACAACCTGGAAGAAATGGACAAATTCTTAGAAAGGTATAACCTTCCAAGACTGAACCAGGAAGAAACAGAAAATATGAACAGACCAATCACAGGTAATGAAATTGAAACTGTGATTAAAAAGCTTCCAACAAACAAAAGTCCAGGACCAGATGGCTTCACAGGTGAATTCTATCAGACATTTAGAGAAGTGCTAACACCGATCCTTCTCAAACTCTTCCAAAAAATTGTGGAGGAACACTCCCAAACTCATTCTATGAGGCCACCATCACCCTGATACCAAAACCAGACAAAGATACTACAAAAAAAGAAAATTACAGACCAATATCGCTGATGAATATGATGCAAAAATCCTCAACAAAATACTAGCAAACAGAAACCAACAACACATAAAAAGGATCATACACCATGATCAAGTGGGATTTATCCCAAGGATGCAAGGATTCTTCAATATACACAAATCAATCAATGTGATACACCATATTAACAAATTGAAGAAGAAAAACCATATGATCATCTCAATAGATGCAGAAAAAGCTTTTGACAAAATTCAACACCCATTTATGATAAAAACTCTCCAGAAAGTGGGCATAGAGGGAAACTACCTCAGCACAGTAAAGGCCATATATGACAAACCCACAGCCAACATCATTCTCAATGGTGAAAAACTGAAAGCATTTCATCTAAGATCAGGAACAAGACAAGGATGTCCACTCTCACCACTGTTATTCAACAGAGTTTTGGAAGTCAGAGAAGAAAAAGAAATAAAAGGTATACAAATTGGGAAAAGAAGTAAAACTGTCACTGTTTGCAGATGACATGATATTATACATATAGAATCCTAAAAATGCCACCAGAAAACTACTAGAGCTAACCAATGAATTTGGTAAAGCTGCAGGTTACAAAATTAATGCACAGAAATCTCTTGCATTCGTATACACTAACAACCAAAGATCAGAAAGAGAAATTAAGGAAACAGTCCCATTCACCATTGCAACAAAAAGAATAAAATACCTAGGAATAAACCTACCTAAGGAGATAAAAGACCTGTACTCAGACAACTATAAGACACTGATGAAAGAAATCAAAGATGACACAAACAGATGGAGAGATATACCATGTTCTTGGATTGGAAGAATCAATATTGTGAAAATGACTATACTACCCAAAGCAATCTACAGATTCAATGCAATCACTATCAAATTATCAGTGGCATTTTTTACAGAACTAGAAGAAAAAAATCTTAAAATTTGTATGGAGACACAAAAGACCCCGAATAACCAAGGCAGTCTTGAGGGAAAAAAACGGAGCTGGAGGAATCAGACTCCCTGACTTCAGACTATACTACAAAGCCACAGTAATCAAGACAATATGGTACTGGCACAAAAACAGAAATATAGATCAATGGAACAAGATAGAAAGCCCAGAGATAAACCCATGCACCAATGGTCAGCTAATCTATGACAAAGGAAGGAAGGATATATGATGGAGAAAAGACAGTCTCTTCAATAAGTGGTGCTGGGAAAACTGGACAGCTACATGTGAAAGAATGAAATTAGAACACTCCCTAATGCCATACACAAAAATAAACTCAAAATGGATTAGGGACTGAAATGTAAGACCGGACACTATAAAACTCTTAGAGGAAAGCATAGGAAGAACACTCTTTGACATAAATCACAGCAAGATCTTTTTTGATCCACCTCCTACAGTAATGGAAATAAAAACAAAAATAAACAAATGGGACCTAATGAAATCTAAAAGTGTTTGCAAAGCAAAGGTAACTACAAACAAGACCAAAAGACAACCCTCAGAATGGGAGAAAATATTTGCAAATGAATCAACAGACAAAGGATTAATCTCCAAAATATATAAACAGCCCAAGCAGCTCAATATTAAAAAAACAAACAACCCAATCCCAAAATGGGCAGAAGACGTAAATAGACATTTCTCCAAAGAAGACATACAGATGGCCAAGAAGCACATGAAAAGCTGCTCAACATCACTAATTATTAGAGAAATGCAAATCAAAACTACAATGAGGTATCACCTCACACCAGAATGGGCATCATCAGAAAATCTACAAACAACAAATGCTGGAGAGGGTGTGGAGAAAAGGGAACCCTCTTGCACTGTTGGTGGGAATGTAAATTGTTACAGCCACTATGGAGAACAGTATAGAGGTTGCTTAAAAAACTAAAAATAGAATTACCATATGACCAAGCAATCCCAGAGAAAACTGTAATTCAAAAAGACACATGCACTCCAATGTTCATTGCAGCACTATTTATAAGAGCCAGGTCATGGAAGCACCTAAATGCCCATCAACAGACGAATGGATAAAGAAAGTGTGGTACATATATACAAGGAATATCACTCAGCCATTAAAAGGAACGAAATTGGGCATTTGTAGAGACGTGGTTGGATCTAGAGACTGTCACACAGAGTGAAGTAAGAAAGAGAAAAATAAATATTGTATATTGACGCATATATGTGGAACCTAGAAAAATGGTACAGATGAACCGGTTTGCAGGGCAGAAATAGAGACACAGATGTAGAGAACAAATGTATGAACACCAATGGGGGAAAGTGGCGGGGGTGGTGGTAATAATTGGGAAATTAGTATTGACATATATACACTAATATATATAAAATAGATAACTTATACGAACCTGCTGTATAAAAAATAAATGACATAAAAGTCAAAAAATATATATAGAGAAAAGTACAAATGATAATTCCACAAACACTTCTCATTTACCCATTATCTAATGGTTGATGGTATTGAACATCTTTTCATGTCCTTATTTGCCATGTGTAAATCCTCTGCAGTGAAACATCTGTTCATGTCTTTTGTCCATTTTTCAATTTGATTGTCTGGGTTAGTGTTACAGTTGAGATTAGAGAATTTTGTATATATTCTAGATAGGAGTCCTTTGTCAGGTATGTGGGCTGCAAGTATTTTGTCCTTGACTGTAGCTTGTCTTTTCATCCTCTTAACAGTGTCTTTTGCAGAGCACAAGTTTTTAATTTTGATGAGATGCAATTTACCAAGTTTTCCTTTTATGGATCATATTTTTGATGCCAAGTCTAAGTCCTGAAATTTTTCACTTACATATTTTTCTAAAAGTTTTTTAGTCTTACATTTACTTTTAAGTGTGTGATCTATTTTGAGTTAATTTTGAAGATTTGGCTTAGGTTCATATTTTTGCCTGCAGATGTCCAATTGCTCCAACACCATTTATTCAAAAGGCCATTGAATTGCTTTTGCACCTTTGTCAAAAATCAGTTGGACAGTTCTGTATTCCATTCCAGGGATTTTTTTGCTTACCCCTTCACCAATGCTACACTGTCTTGATTAATATGACTATGTAGTAAGCCTGAACATTGAGGAGAGTGGTTCCTCCCATTTATTTTTCAAAATTATTTTAGCTATTGTAAATCCTGGGTCTTTTCATGTAGAATTTAGAATAAACTTGTCAATGTCTACAAAAACTATTGCTGAGATTTTGAGGAATTGCAGTGAATCTATAGGTTAATTTGGGGGGAATTGACATCTTTACTATATTGAGTCTTACAATTCATTATATGGTATGTATCTCCATTTATTTAGGTATTCTTGAATATTTTTAAATTCACATTTTGTAATTTTCAGCACATAGATCCTATACATGTTTTACTAGATTTACATATAAGTATTTCATTTCCTTTGGAGTAATTATAATGATAATTTTGTTTTAATTTTGATTTCCATGTGCTCATTGTTAATATATAGAAATGTGATTGTATTTTGTGTGTTGATCTTGTATCCTGTGATCTTGCTTAACTCATTGGTTAGTTATAGGAGTTTGTTTTTGTAGATTCCTTGGGATTTTCTAATTAGTAATAATGTTACCTGCAAATAGGGGGTTTTCTTTCTTTCTAATATGTATGCTTTTACTTCTTTTTCTTGCCTTATCGCACTGGCCAGAACTTCCAGTACTGTGGTGAATAAGACTGATGAAAATGGCCATCCTTGCCTTGTTTCCCACTCTTAGAGGAAAAGCATTCAGTTTTTCACCATTAAATATGATGTTAGCTGTAAGTTTTTTGTAGATGCTCTTTATCAAGTTGAGGAAGTTTCCTTCTTTTCCTAACTGAGTGAGAGTTTTTATCATGAACAGGTGTTGGGTTTTGTCAAATGCTTTTTTTGGTTTCAGAAAATATGGTCATATCATTTTTCTTTTTTAGTCTGTTAATAGGGTGATTACATTAATTGATTTTCAAAGACTCAAATTATTTTCAAACCATCCTTGAATATCTGGAGTAAATCCCACTTGGTTGTGGTGAATAATGATTTTTATACATTGTTGAATTAAATTTATTCATATTTTGTTGAGGATTTTTGTGTCTAAGATCATGAGTGATATTAGCCTTTTTTTGTGCTGTCTTTGTCTGATTTTGGTATTGAGGTAATGCTAGATTCATAAATTGAGTCGGGAAGCATTCTCCCTTTTTCTACTTTCTGGAAGAGTGTGTAAATACGATTCATTTAGAAATTTTTTTTGCCCATTTGGATTACCTCTTCTATGATCTGCCTGTATTTTTTGTCCACTTGTCTATTGCATTTTTGTCTTTTTCTTATAAATTCTAAGAGTTCTTTACATATTTCAGATATAAATTCTTTATCTGCTACATGGATTAAATATGTCTTCTTCCAGCCTATCCCCTCTCTTTCTGGTCCATTTAGAAATCAGTTGATGGCAGTAAAATGTGGTGGGCATGTGTGTGGCCTCTGGCACATGACTGCCAAGGTTTAAGCCCCACTTCTGATACTTACTAAGCCTGTGACCTTGCGTAAACGATATAACTTCTCTGTGCCTTTCATTTAATTGTTGGCAACATGGAGATAGTAAGAGCACGGACCTCAGAGCATTTTTTTTTACTATAAATATATAACTACTGAAAAGAAATTTAGAGCCATCAGTTGCAAAGAGTAAGCCCTCACCATATATGTTAGTTACTATTTCTTTACTTTTGATGATTTTTATAAAAAGAGGATTTTAATACAAATATAGTCATATTTTTCAATCTTTTCCCTTTTTTAATTTATCTAAGAAATCATTCCTTATGTATTAGAGAATATAAAGATATTATTCCATAATTCTTCTAAAGATTTAAAATTCTCTGTGTTTACTGTGTTTCTATATTTCAGTCTTTAGTTCACCTGGAATTTTATTCTTTGGTATATGAGGTATAGGTCTGTGTTAGTCAGAATATAGCCTTGGCTGCTATAACAGAGAGAGCCAAAATAACAGAGACTTAATGAATGAACAGTGAGAGGTTCATTGCTCTGTCACATAAAAGTCCAGATGAGAAGTCTAGGACTGAAAAGCAGCTCCAGAACCAGCCTTCTATCATGCTGCTCTGACATCTTCATCATGAAGCTTTTGTCTCCTGGTCCAAGAGGGCTGCCCTGGCTCCTACAGTTATACCCACATTCCAGCCAATGGGAAGTGGGAAAGGGGAGGGCACTTCCTCTCTTTCTAAAGGCATGATTGGAAGTTGCCCACACTTCTTTTCTCATAGCCCTCCTCATGGCTAGGTGTTGCCACATAACTAAGTTCTAACAAGAACACAATCTCTTCTAGTTCTGGTCCTCCATTATAACAATTCAGCACAGGAGACCAGCTTTGGTTGCACCCTCAGGAAATGGCACACCATCCACAATGGAAAGGGTTCTCTTTCTACCTTTTCCGTTACCTAGTTAACAGCTTACTACCTCATTAACGATTCTTTATATTAAATTCCCTCTATCTAAATAAGTGATGGGGACTTCTAACTTCAGCTTGGAGATGCAGAAAGCTAAAGAAAGCACTTCTTTCCTCCTTACAAGAGAAAAGTTGGAAATTAATCACTTTTGTTAAATCCCTGAGAGAACTGAGGTTATAGGGCAAACAACTAACTCAATATCTGGAGAAAGACAGGCCCCATAGGGAATTTTTATAAAACTCTAGAAAGATGCAAACTAATCTGTCATGGCAGAAAGCAGCAGATCAGTGGTCGCCTGTGACAGGGGGGTGGGTGTAGGAAAGGACAAGAAGGAAGGATTGAAAAGGGGCACAAAGAAATTTTTGAAGGTAATGGATATATTCACTATGTTGATTGTGGTAATATTTTCATGGATGTATCCATATGTCAAAACTTATCAAATTTTACACTTTAAATTTTACTCGATATAAATTATATCTTATTATTTTTTATATATCTTATTTTAAAAAACAGAGCTCATCACGAGCTGTGATCCAAGGATCAGTGTTTTGGTTGTCTACTGATATGTAACAACCTACTCCAAAACTTATGGGCTTAAAACAATTACCATCTAGTTTGCTCTTAAGTATGTGTATCAGGAATCTGGGCGGGGCTCAGCTGAGTGGTTCTTTCGTTCCATGCGCCATTGGTGGGGTGATTCACTCTGCTACATTCAGCTGGTGGTTGGGGTGAACTGGAAAATGCAAGAAGCCTTTACTCACATGTTGGCATCTTAGTGCTCCTTTTCATGGACTATTTCTCACCACTTGGCAACCTTGGACTTCCTCATCGCATGATGGTCAGACTTTGTACATGGTGTTTGGCTTCCAAGAGAGTGCTCCAAAAAATGAAGGGAGAAGCTGCAGACCTCTTAAGGTGAAACCTCAGAAGTTACACAGCATCACTTTTGCTACATTCTATAGGTTAAAGCAAGTCACAGGACAACCCATACTGTGGAGGAAGTAATGCATACTCAATCTCATGATGGGATTTCACAAAGAATTTACAGCCATTTTAATCCACCATAGGCGGGAGCCACTGCAATGGCTGCAGATTGCCTCTTTATATCCATAAATATGGTCCCAGGTTCACTGGGATGCTGATCTAGAAAAGCCCAACATCTCCCTGACCATGCTTGCCAGTAGTTACGTCCAAAGCACTAGGAAGGTGGTTTCTGTTATCCAAATGTCATGCCAGCACATCTAACTGGTGGAACCTAAATTCAAATTCAGAACCCTATCTACAGAGGAGCCTGAGAAATCTAGTCACCAACCTTCTGGCTTGGGTACAGAAAGGCACACTAGAAGATATTAAGTGGCAGCTGAGTGCCTGACCCACTGTGTCCATCACAGCAGGGACTGAATGGAGTCAGAAGCATCAACAGCTCTATTTTGCTCCTTGGTGTGGTCCAACAGGTATGGACCATGCATGTGAGCTAGAGGTGGATGGAGGTGCTGCCCACTCCCAGAGGCCTGGATACAACCCTAGGAGAAGGCATTCCTATTGGATATTTGTTTGCCTGGGAGAGGCATCCCAGCTGGGGCCCTAGAGTTATAGATAAAGGACTTACAGCTGAGGTCTGGACTCTGGAGATGGTGAGAGCTACTCAGTAGGGACTTCTGAAAGAACAAAAGGCATGCCAGTGGTCTCACTGTCCCCTGTGAGGGTCCTGAGGCCTGGGTATTGGCCCAGGCTGAAGCCAAGCTCCCTGGGAAGCGCAGCTGATCTGGTCCCCAACACTCCTTTCCAGTATGGGGGCCTCAGGGCTCCTGTTCTCTTCACCTCTCAGAAATTATAAGGCTGCCTGAGTCCGGAGCAGCTCCACTCTCCCACGGCGCACGCTCAAGATACCAGGGCCCTGGACTCACCCCCAGGGACCCCAGCAACAGCCACTGCCACTTCCAGGTCCAAGGCAGGTCTCTCCTTGTCCCGGGCCCATCTCCTACGGTGAAACAGTGAGGGGATGGCGCAGTTGATGTCCCCGCCCCGGCGGCCCGGATGCTCTGAGCCGAGCCCTGAGAGTGGGAGGCAGCTCTTTTGTTCACCTGTCAGCCTTCACTTGAGAAGACTGCGCTCCAGCCCTGCCTCCTATCTCTTCAAAAGCTGATACACTCACAGACTAGAGGCAGCTTTTGTCAGCCGCTGCCAGTTCGGAGCATTTCTGGTCCAAAGCATTGGCTGCCAGTGAAAAAACCCGTTTCCCTACGACGTTTTCCGAAGTCTCTCATCAGGCCTGGGCCCCTCGGCTCACCCTCTTCTCTCGGGAGTGTGGAGGTGGCAGGGCTGGGGGTGGGGCTGGGGTGCCGGGTGCTCTGCCAGCTGCGGCGCCCCAGGACTCATGTCAGAGTTTGGACAGAGTCCCTCCTTGGGTGCCTGTGGACCTGTGGGCTTGTGGGCTTCCATTCTTGCGGAATGTTAGGGGATTTCATAATCCCCAAGCTTTCCTCTTAGAGATGGGAAAACTGAGGCCCAGAGGAGTCTGGTAGTTGGTTTGCACAGTGCTGGGGCTTGAGTCGATGGGCGCTGCTGACCCCACATCCTCTTTCTGTATCTGTGATGATTTTATTTTTAGGAAGTTGTGGATGCCGGACAGGGGCAGGAGCTGGGGAGGCTCAGACGTTCCCTAGGTGTGGGACAGGGACTCACTGGCTGGCTCGCTCCCCTATTCTCTACCATGGCAGCACTGGGGAGGAAATGTCTGACAAAAGAGAGAAAAAAAAATCCAGTCTTTCGTTTCAAAGTCCACAACCCCTGTTTCTGGGCAACCAGAGCCTTCAGTTCAAGCTCATGTACAGAGCAGTGAGATCAAATACCTGAAGCCCAGAGACCCCGTTCCAGCTCTCTGGGGCTCAGAATAGTGGCTCTGACCATGGTCTCTTCGAGAACCACACACACCTCTTCTTTCTCTTCCACACACACACCCGCATGCTCACACATTGCTGAGGGAAGTACTGTTCTTCTTTTTGAAGTTCTGTTCAAAAAGGTAAAGGTGCCTCCTTTTTTATTTTTAATTTTTCCATTTATATTTTAATTTACATTCAGGCAAATTCATCCTTTTTAGTGTACAGTTCTGTGAGTTTTGTCAAGTGCAGAGTCATGTAACCACCACCACGGTCACAATCCAGATCTTAAAACGTTCCCTCCCTCAGGCTGCCCCTCCAATCCCACACCTCCCTCCACCCCCAACCCCTGGCAATCACTGATCTGTTTCCTGTTCCTTTAATTTTGCCTTCTCTGGAACGTGGTATAAATGGAGTCTTCCGATATATGTAACCTCTTGAGGCTGGCTTCCTTCATCCCATAACACATTTGAGATTCATCCATGTTATGTGTATCAGTAAGAATGCTTTGTAAAGGTAGAAAAATAAAACTGTGGTGGTAACTCCGTGCCCAAGCACAGCGCCCCTCTGGTGGGGGTCTCCAGCTCTGAGCACGGCTCCCCAGCTCCCCTGTAACCAGCATCATCCTCCATCAGCCTCAATTCCATTCCTGCCCTGAACTGCCGGCTCCCACAAACACACAGCCTACCCAGAACCTGGAATTCCTAGCCCTCCCATCAGCACCCATCTACTTCTGATCCTCGTTCACGTGACCACATGGGGTGCTCCGGAGTCCTCATGGGGCTGCTGGGCCCTCATCCAGGAGAGAAAAACTCAAACGCTTGCAGGGCCATGCAGGTAATGTTAATAAACATAATACAACAAGAAATGGTGGGAACCAAAGATAACAGGACAGTGTGTGTCCTCCCTAAAGACATTTGTAACACAATAAACTGTTAGGTACACTGTAGCTGCCCCCCCAACACCCTCGCCCCTGAAAAACACATCTGTGGGCTGCACTCAGATGCCCGGACTCTGGTTCACAGCCTCTGAATCTCTCACATTGAACCTCTTCCTCAAATCCACCATTGCGTTGATGCAAACTATGACACAGGGCAATGACATCACCGTTATGAAGGTGGCGGGACTCAGGGTGACCACGTGTCCTCTGTGGAATGCAATGGAACAGGAAGCAGGTTGCCCTATGTGGACTTGGGATGCTTCTGTGGAATATGCTTTGCGCCGGGGAAAAGGGCAGCTGAATGGAGACCCCACCCTGGCCACAGCAGTCTAGTGCTTCTTACTCCAAAGGACCAAACCCAGGAAGGTTCTTCTGTGCACAGAAGCAATCTTTGGCTCTTTTCTGATACCTGCCATATCGCATCCACCGAGGCCAACCCACCACCCCACATATACGACACAGGGTAGGGGGATGCTGCGGCAAGCTGCCCAGAGCGCCTTTTAGGGCTGAGGTATTATTGTCCCTCCAGCTGCCAGGAGTGTGGCTGCTGACAGCTCGCAGCTGCACCCCCTTCTGAGCACTGCCCTTGCCTTGCGGGAGCTGCCTCGCCGGCCCACCACCAATGATTGATTGAAGTGCAGGTAGAAAAGCTTGCTCCCTCTCCTCTGGTCTCAACTGGGGACAACTCCACAGGGTCACCCAGCTCCAGAGCTTCCCGTGGCCTTTGGCTGAAGCCTTTGTTGCAGCTGCATTGGAGATCAATGTCTCCCTCTGCCTAACCCTGTCTCCCTCACATCCTTACGGATGTTTTCCCCAGTGCGCTCCCTAGAAACCTCCTGCACGCAAATCTCCATCTCAGAGTATTTCCAGGGAACCCAACTGAAGGCAAAGAGTGAATAGGCTTTAGTTAGTACGAATGCCGAGTTCAGCCTGTAAAATATTTATTCTGTTTCTCACATGTTATTTCATTTGATTCTCTCAATAACTCATTCGGGTGGGTATATGATTATTCCATTTTGTATATGAGTAAAGTAAGGTCTGGAAAGGTTATATGTGTAATCCAAGGTCACATGGACAATAGTAATTGATCTGATCTGAACTTCTGACCCTCCAAGCCCTGCTCTCTAGTTCACTACACTGGCCAGAGCTGATGGGTGAGGGACAGCATTTTACAAGGAGGAGATGGGCTAGGTGGAGGCAGGAGCAGGCTGCCATGTGCAGTTGTGCTTCACACATTTTGGAGGCAAAATGCGCATTCCTAGACATCAGAGATTTACGTCTATTTTCTCTCAGCTCTCCAGCAGATGGCAGTCGACTGTCTGGAGGAAGGGGACCATTCGAAGGCCAGCATCATTTGGGCTGGTGGAGACCTGGCAGAGTAAGGGGGTGGGTGTCTGACTAGGGCAGAAGGTAGATGTAGGACACAGCAGATCCCACCTGGCAATAGTCCCTCAATAAAAGCGTTAGCCTGCCCATCATCTAGGTATAAAGGGGGCATCAGGTCACCAACCCTTTGGAAGCAAGTCATGTTCTTGCCCTTGACCGTGAGCAAAGTCTCTTCCAAGGAGAATGCTGACAACCCACAAGGGTACCATCTTATTACTACTTAAACTTATCTGGGGTAGACACTGAAATGGAGGACTTTCTTCAAAATATAGTGGATTGAAGACATCTCTTAAAATTCCACTAAAATTATAGTGAAATAATTTTAAAAGGCATAAACGCTACAAGGCAGAAAGTCTGGAAGCGGAAGTAACAGCGGATGCGACAACAACTTTTTGGAAGTTTGAATGGTAACTGACTTAGCAGAGAGGGGAAGGCTGAATTCAAAGAGCCCTCGGAGGGAGGGGTGCCAAGGAGAGCAAAGGACCCCTCTGCCTCGAAACCCTGGGACGTTTCTGGGACTCAGACACTGGGTACCTCTGGAAGTGGGGAGGGGGGTGGGACCAAAAATAAGAGAGCTGGAGAACAGTATTGAGAGCACCTGAGCTTCCAGATCCCTCCCCACCCAACACAATCTGGCTGCAAATCACAGAGAATTCAGTCTCATTTGTTTACACAAAGATTCAAAGAAAATATGAAGGTGTGGGCTCTGCGGTTCACGGTCATTGGGGCCAACAGCTGCAAATCTCCTGGCCTTACCTCTGTGGTTGTGTGATGGCTTCGTCAGCTCCAAGCACTGTGCCCTTGTTCAAGGCAGGAGGAAGGGGAAGAGGGAAGACAGCTCATTCCAGTGCTCCTGTCCTCTTTTATCAGGAGGGGAAATGCTTTCCCAGAAACCACCGTTCCCCAGCCAAGCTTTGCTTATGGCTCGAGGCCGTTGTAGAGTCACGTGGCCAGCACCGGGTACATGGAAAATTGGACAGGCAAATACTTAGCTTGTCCAGCCTTCATAGGAGAGACAGGCAAGGAGAAATAAGATGGGAATGAATGTGGAGCGAGCAGAGCTCCCGGACAGGAGGGCTTCCAGTGGGGGAGATTGGGTGGGTGCCCACGATCAGAGGTCTTCTCTCTTGGGCTGGTCATTTTCTCAATGTGGAATTCCCCAATCCTTTGCCAGAGTTGTGGCACCTAGCAGAGGGAACCAGGGATCTCACTAGATCCCCTTAGTCTCAGGAAAGCTTCTCACTCCTGCCAGATGCCCCCTCCCAGAGCCAGAGTTAGTCGGCTGGATGGGGGACGACCAGCCTCTGTCTTAGGGGGTAGGGAGGAGACGTCTCTGGGTCTACGGGCTTTGGTGTGAGCTTTCCACCACAAATCAGGAGCTTTCCGCCTCCTGATTTTAGCCCCCAACTTGCACCTCCACCTTCTATGATGCCTAGTCCTGAGTGCTTATGGGTTCTGAACCCCTAATCAGCTTGCTTCTTCACCTACCCCTGCCTCAGGCATCAGCAGAGTGAAGCTAACAGAAACACAGGCCAGTTACTACTCTTCCATCTTCAATCCTACCTAGCATCCATCTCTAGGGGAATGGATAAATAAAATTCAGTGGGTGCATAACGCAGGACACTCTGCAGCTATCAGAAGCAAAGAATTCGCTGCCCACACCAAAACATGGATAGAGCTCAAAAGCAAAGTGTTGAGGGAGAAACATAAGAAAAAGGATGAAAGTTAGAACAATGCGCATTTATATAAATGGAAAGCACATACACACAAACGGCCAATAAACCGTGAAAAAGTGTTCCATTTCATTACTCATCAGGGAAATGCCAATTAAAGCCACAATATGAAACCTCTTCGCACCCACTCAAGTGGCTAAAATGAAAAAGATAAAAATACCAAGTGCTAGAGGATGCAGATGAACCAGAATTCTCTAACATTCACTGCTGATAGAGTGTGTGTTGGTAGAACCACTTTGGAAAACTGTTTGGCTGTGTCTCCTAAAAGCAAGCATACTCCCTCCCATGGCCCAGCAATGCCACTTCCAGGCAGGCACCTGGCAGAAATGCACACAGATGGTCACCAAAATTCACACCCTATAATGTTCATAGCAGTGCTATTCACGGTAACCCCAGCTAGAACCACCAAACGCCCATCAGCCGAAGAGTGGATAAATAAAGTGTGGGATATTCACACAGTGGAATTCTATTCAATGAGAACAAACAAACTATATATACGACTACAAGCAGAAGCAGGGATGAAGCTCTCAAACCCAAAGCTAATCAAAAGAATCAGATACAAGAGTCTGTACTGTATGACGCTATTTAAATAAATATAAGAAGTGGGCAAAACTAACTTAGGGAATTCGATGTGAATATAGTAATTAACCCTGGGGACAAAGTGGTGGTAACAGGAAGAGGGCAGGAAGGGGATGTCTGGGGTGCTGATACTGTTTAATTTCTTGACCTGTGTGCTGGTTACAGGGATGGGTTCAACTAGCGACACCTCTCGCGCTGAGCCTTCGGGTTTGTGCACATTTCTATATGTAGGTTCAATAGAAGTAAAACATAAAAAGAAAAGCCTGGGGCTTCCCTGGTGGCGCAGTGGTTGAGAATCCACCTGCCGATGCAGGGGACACGGGTTCGTGCTCCGGTCCGGGAAGATCCCACATGCCGTGGAGCGGCTAGGCCCGTGAGCCATGGCCACTGAGCCTGTGCGTCCAGAGCCTGTGCTCCGCAAGGAGAGAGGCCACAGCAGTGAGAGGCCCACGTACCACAAAAAAAAAAAAAAAAAGAAAAGCCTGGGGCAGTAAAAACGCATAAGAAAATCCATAGACACAAACAACAATACTGCATATTTTACAAAGATGTGTACATATTTAAAGATCTAGCTATAAGAATGGGTGCCTGTGTGGGGAGAGAGAGGACAGCGAGGGAGTAGATGACAGTAGTAGCAGGGAGCAGAAATAAAAGGAAGTGATACCAGAGAGGAATCCTGTGTGCATGCACAACAACAAAGTGCTTAACCCAACTTTGAACCTGAGCTAAGGGGAAGGGCGGAATAAAAGCAATAGGAGTTTTAAAAACCTTGGACTGTTTTCTGACTGCCGACTGCATGTTTCTTCTTTAATTAAATGGGGTCTGGTGAAGAGAAGGGAGTCTCCAAGATCTTGGCAAGGGCTCCTTGTAGGAGGTGCCCTGTCTCTGGCCCGTTGACCTCTCCTGCCCTCTGCCGCCACTCTCAGGCCACCAGATACGTTGGCTGAATCTCCAAATTAGAACCGAATCAGAGTTCTATTTCCTCCTTCTCATGAGCTTCTCTCCCCTCGCTTAAATCCGGGGTGCGTGCCTCTCCGGCGGGCAACATCCAAGTGCCCAGCACCAAGGAGGAATGTGAGAACCCCACCTCTGCTAGATGTAGATGAAGCAGTGGGTCTCTCTAAGCCCACCCCCAGCAGTCTCCGTTCTCTCTCAGTCTGCTGCCCGCTCCTCCCACCTAGGAGGGGTGGGTTCAGATGGTGCCACACTGGGCTGAAAAATTGACATTGTCTGCACTTCCCTCTGTGGCCGCTAGTGGGAGATGCTGGCCAACCTGAGGCCCACCATGGGGCTAGAAGCAGGTGGCCAGAACGTGGTTTATCTGTCCGTCGCCAGCCACCCTACCAGACCGAGGGCCAGAAAGGGTCCTGTGTCCGGATCTTTTCTGTAGACTGGCTTTCTTACTGATTCCCGCACTCTGGGCTGGCTGACCCGCCCCGTCCTGCAGGAACCGGTAGCTCCTCAGCATATACATAAGGCACCCAGTGACCCCAGGAGCCCCTCTCCCAAGTCCCAAAAGGAGGATGGCCCCCTGGTGACCTCTCCAAGATCCCAAAACTGGAGAGGCAGGTCATAGCCTTTGAACTCCCAAACACAGCACCTGGGTGCCCTCTGAGAACGATTTAGGAGCCTTGAAAGTGTGTCAGGAGAGATTAGAAGGCTGCTGGGGAAGAAGACAAACGCTGTGTGTGTGTGTGTATGTGTGTTTACATGGGTACTCCTGTGTTGACTCTGGGCAATAGCCGGTCCCTTCCAATGATGTTACTGGCCTGTGGGCAAAACCTGGTGGCCTGTTTCTTTTAAACAAGGATGTGTGTTCCTGGGTACATCTCCCTGTGGGTCAGCCTGCATGTGTGAGCGACTGTGCTTGTCAGTGTATGGGGTCTCTGCATCCATGTATGAGAGACAGTCTATCTCATTGTCAGCATGTAAGTGCCTCCGTGTGTGTCAAGGTGTAGGTTTTCTGTAGCTCAACAGGGTGAAGTGAGTGCATGTGTTTCAGTGTGGGTGTGTCTGTTGGTTGTGTCTGTTGGTTGTTTCTGGTCTGGGTGTTGGTTGTTTCTGGTCTGGGTGTGTGTTTCTGTCAGTGCCTATATGTCGGTATAAGTGTCTACCATTGTGCAGACTTGTGTGCTCTGTGTGTGTCTCTAGTTGACTGTGGTTCTATGTGTGTGTCTCTGTGTCAGTGTGTCAGTGGATGTGTGTCTCTGAGTCATGCAGGTGTCCCTGAGTTTGTCAGAGTATGCCTGCCTCAGTGTCGGTGTGTGTCAATGATGTGTCTGCTTGTGCCCGTGTGGGAGTCTGTGTGTGTCAGTGACAGCAGGTGTCTCCGAGTGTCAGTGTATGTCTGTGTCCACAGGGGTAGGTGGCTTGGGTAAGGTCACCAAGTCAGTGAGAATGTGTGCGTGCGTACTCCGCGTGTGCCGGGGTGTGTGCCTGTCCTCGTCGGCCGTAGGCGGCTAACCGTGGCGAAGCGTCGCCAGGTCGCTGTGTGTGTACCCCCGCGTGTGCCGGGTCTGCGCGCGTCTGTCCGTGTCCGCGTGGGCCGCTTTCTGTGGCGGGGCGCCCCCGGGTCAGCGCGGGGTTGTGCGCCCCAGCGGGTGCCCAGGGCTTCACCCTCAGAATGGGCGGAGCGCCACGTGCGGAGCCCCGGGCGCGTTGCTCTGGGGCGGAGCCAGCCCGGGGCCCCAAGCCCCAGGCCGAGCCCAGGCGGGGCCCGCCCCCGACCCCGCCCCCAGCACGAGCCCGCACCGCCCGCGGAGCCCAGGCGCCCGAGCCCAGCCGCGGAGCCGAGACGACGGCGGCGGCGCCCGTGGGATGCGGGGATCGCGCCCCCGGGGCCGCTGAGCCTGCGCCCAGTGCCCTGAGCCCCGCGCCGAGCCGAGTCCGCGCCGAGCCTCAGCCGCCCATTCCGGGGCCCCGGCCGGGGGACCAGCAGGTGAGCGAGTACACACGCGCTCGGCAGCCCCGGCCCGGCCGGAACCCCCTCTGCCTGCCGCCGCCCAACTTTCCTCCCCGAGGGTTAGAGCTTCCAACCGCTGCGCGCCCCCTCCCCTGCCCCGGGTCCGCAGGCAGGCTCCCTCCCCCATCTCTGCCCCCGAGGGTGGGAAGGGGAGAAGAAGGGGCGCAGAGCAGCCTGGCTGGAGGGGATCCCCGGGAGCGGGGGGCGTCTGCTAATCGGTGCACGCCCCCTCCCCTTCCCTTTCCTTCCGGGTTTCCCAATGCGCTGTCGAGGGCCGGGGGAGGGGAGCTGCGGCTCCGGCTTCCCGGCCGATCCTGGCGCAAGCTCGGGGAGGGTCTGGGATTGGCACCCGGCTTCCGGAGGCCAGAGACCCCAAGGTCAGAACAGCGACTAGGCGCGTAGAGAGTGGGGGAACTGACCGAGAAGGGCTGGGAATGGAGGAAGGGGCTATGCCCCCCCCTTTCTCTGGGCCCCGCGGAGCAGTCCGCTGGGGGTGTCCTCTCTGGGGTGAGATCTCTGCCGGTCCTGACCGGGGACAGATCTATGTGCACCCTGACGGGGGAGAGATCTATGTTGTGTGTTCTATCTCTGCGCGTTCCGACCGTAAAGAGATCTCTGTGCCCTCTTGACGCCCTAATGGGGACACATCTGGTCTCTGTGAGCCCTGAAGTGGAGAGATCTCCGTGTGCTCTCAACGGGGGAGATATCTGTGCTCTGGGATGGGGAGAGTTCTTTGCCCTCCTAGCTCTGACCCGGGAGGCCGGAGGCCAGGCCGTTTTCTACTTGTTTTTTGATCGTCTTTGTTGGTGCCCTGGAAGGAAGTAGAGGTGCCTAGCCTTGTGGGGGATGGAGGTGTGGAGAGTGCTGGTGGTGGGGGGGTGCTGGGCACAAGGCCCTGGCCTTAGGCCCGCCTTGCAAACACCTGTTGGAGGCCAGTGCACAGCCCCGAATCAGGAGGCCATGGCTGAGGTTGTGGCAGGAGTCGATCTTCTCTCCTTAGTGCTTTGAGACCAGTGTGGGTGACGGGATCAGTTTCCTCTTGGGGTTCTGGGCTGCCATTCCATTTCCCCACCACTCTCCTCCCATCCTGCTGGGAACGCAGGCACCTCCACTGGGAGGCTAGACTGCCCGGTAGAGACAGGCACTCCACATGACCCCACCGTGCTTGCCACAGCACATCTGCTCTCTCCCCTGTTCCCTTCAGGATCCAGAGGGGCCCTGAGCGGCAGAGGCCCAGGTCATCAGGAGGCCAGGCCCCTGCTGCTGCCCTCAGCCTCTCACAGTTAGAATTGGGCAGGTGCATGTGAGTGGGTGGTAATGGAGCTGGAAGGTGGAATGAGGCTGGCACGGGCTGATAGCTCAAGCCCTGCTGCAGTCACAGGAGCGAGGGGAGGAGAGGGTCAGGGAACAGCCAGAGTGCGGAACACAGATTTTACACTAGAGTGTTCAGCCCCATGCTGAAATGAGCCTCAGTAACCCTATCATCACCACCACATCGTGCGGGGGCAGGGGGGAAACTGAGGCTGAGAGTGGGTCAAGGACTAAACCAAGGTCACCTAGAGAGTCAGTGGATTGGGGGCCCCACTCAGGGTGAAGATGCCTTGAGATCTACTTTCTGAGAGCCAAATTGACCTAGGACTGATGACAGAGAATCTGAGCAGAAAGGGATGTGGTCCTGAGGTGCCAAGAACTAGCATTCAGCCCAGTGTGGCATGGGCAGCTGCTATGCCTTTGGGGTGCTTGGTCCCGACTCAGTGGTGATTGAAGCCCCTCTGGAAAATTTCCAGGATTGACTCACTCAACGTGAAGATGGAGTTCGGAGGAGTGGTAGGAAGTACCAGAGACAACTGGGAGTTGGGGAGAACAAGAGGCTGGTGCTCAGGGATTCCAAGGAGAAGGGAGTCCTGGGGGCAGCCTGGGACAGTGGTAAATGGCAGTCTCTGTTCTGTTCATAGGAGGCTGGTTCCTGCTGACCCTTCGGAAGCTTATTGGAAAAGTGTACAACGATAGAAGTGTGTGCCCACAAACCACTCAAAAGAGGAGTGATTGCCTTTGGCCAGGAGAGTCAAGGGTATCTATCTAACAAAAATAACTTTCCAGCTGGATTTTGAAGGATGAATAGGAGTTTTCTAGATAGAGAAGGTGCAGTCTAGCCATCAAGACTATCACGTACAAAAGCACAGAGATGTGAAACAGTACAATCGTTCAGTGACCCGTTGGGTCCTGCGGTGTGAGGAAGAGAAGAGCAAAAGCTAAAGCCAAGGTCACAGTCACGGGGACCCTTGGAGCTCCTCTCAGGAATTGGGAATTTATCCTCAGTAATGGTACTAAAAATAGCTAACATTCACTGAGTGCTTTCTGCCAGCCAGGCACGGCACTAAGCACTTTATAAGACTCATCTCGCTGAATCCTTGAATCAACCCTGGAGGCAGACACCATAATAATGACCAATTTGCAGGTGGTGAAACTGAAGACCCAGAAAGGTTAAGTAACTTGCTCACTGTCACACATCTACTAAGTAGCGGGACTTCAGTTTGAGCCCAGGTGTCAGTATATCTGCTTTGCGCTGTGCTACCTCTCCAGGGCAGACCATGGATGCCGTCCAAAGTTTTTCAGTTGAAGGAGAGGGACAGGCAGGTGACCACAGGTGATACAACCTGTGATATTCCAACTTCCTTCCCTGTTAAGGGATATGGCATTCTCCCATCCCCAACATCGGTTGCTCACTAAGTGAGATTCGCCGCTGCTGTATCACACAGTGGGGAGTGGGGTGGATGGGCAAGTGGAGTTTGGGTTGGCAAGGTTGATGTAGAACAGAGAAGGTGATGGATGTTTCAGGGCCCTGATCTGAACGTGTAGTGCTTCCAGGGAGATGCCGATATCTAGCAGTCAGTTGGAGGGAAGGGTCCAGGGTCCAGGAAGGAGATCTGGGCTGGAGGTAGGAACTTGGAATCATCCGCAGAGGCTGGTTGTTGGAGCCATGGCAGTGAATTAGATTTTCCAGTGAGAATGCAGACCAGTGGTTCTCAACCCTGGCGATATTAGCATCACTTGGAAAGCTTTTTTTTTTTTTAAATTAATTAATTAATTAACTTTATTTATTTTTGGCTGTGCTGGGTCCTTGTTGCTGCGTGCGGGCTTTCTCTAGTTGCGGAGAGCAGGGGCCACTCTTTGTTGCGGTGCTTGGGCTTCTCATTGCGGTGGCTTCTCTTGTTGCAGAGCACAGGCTGCAGGCGCACAGGGAAAGCTTTTTAAACAAAACCAACCTATGCCCAGACTCCACCCCCAGAAATTCTAATTCATTTGACTCTGAGGTGAGGCCCAGGCATCAGTAGTCTTGAAAGCACCCAGGTGATCCTAATGTGGAGAAGAGGGTGGGAGAGAAGAGAGTTCAGTCTGGAGCCCGGAGGCACTCCAACACTTGAGGCTGGAGAAGTCTGCAACGGAGGCTGGGAAGGAGCAGTCAGAGAGGTAGGAGGACAGCCAGCAGTGGGAGGTGTCACAGAAAGCACGGAGGGCGCGCGTCCCGAGAGTCTCCTGTTTGTGCTGGGAGAGTTAAGAAGATACGTTTTGAGAAGTTCATGGGAAGATGAAAAAGAATGCATAATTTAAAAATGAGTGTCCATTAGACTGAGCGACCATGAGGGTGCTGGTGACCTTAACAACAGAAATTTTCCTCTTGGCACCCACAGAATGTGGTGCTGGGTAGAGATGGATTTTGATGAATGAATGAATGAATGAATTGGTGAGAATGGAATCCAGTTTGGAGTGGGTTGAGGAGTGAGCAGAAGGTGAGGATGTGGAGAGAGCATGTGTAGACAGCTTTTCCAAAGAGTTTGATGGTTTAAGAGCGAAGAGAGAGATAGAGGGGAGCTGGGGGGAGGGTGGGGTCGAGGGAGGGCTGTAGGAAGAGCCTGGAGTGGACACTGCAGGCGTGTGCGTCCGTGCAGTGCGTCCATGAGCGTGAGATTGTGGGGAAGATGCTTTCCCTCACAGGGAGGGCCAGAGATCTGTGAGTTGAAAGTGTGCCCGTGGGGTCTCAGTTGCTCTGGTTTGTCCAGTGGGCTGGTCAGGAAGGCCTGGGGTGAAATGACTCTTCCTATGAAGCTCTGAGAGGGTGATTTTGATGGCAGGAGCTGTGACTCCTGCTGGGGGCAGGGAGTAGGAAGGAGAGGGAGATTTGCTCTGAGGAGAGAAAAGTGTTCCAGAAAGCCAGTGTCTGAGGATAAGATGAGGTCGTCTAGAGCAGGTTTCCAGGAGTAGAGGGCCTGGGCTAAAAGTCCTGTGGCTAAATCCACAAAGGAGACAGAGAAGAGAAGGTGAATCCAGGGGCAGCCTGTGGAGAGAGGCTGGACGATGCAGGGAGGGGTCACAGGGGTGGTGAGGCTTTGAAGTGAGCCCAGGATTTGATGCCCACTGCCCTCTGCCAGCCCAGATTAACCTGCAGCAGAGGTCTGAGGCTGAGTTCAGCCTCAGGTGGTCGGAGAGAGCCTGGACAGGGCATCCAGCACCTAATCTCTGTCATGGAACATTCTAGAAGCTGTACAATTCAGATACAATAACTGCTCTCATGAAGTTTACATACTGTTGGGAAAGACAGGCTGGGTACCACGAAACAATTAAATACAGAAGATAATTTTAGATTGTGACCGGTGCTATGAAGGAAATAAAACAGGATGATGTGATGGAGAGATGGGAGTGACGCTAGACTGGCTGGTCATGGAAGGCATCTTGAAGGAGGAGACTAAACTGAGACCTGAATAACAAGAAAGAAGCAATCCTGAGGAGATCTGGGGCAAGAATGTCTTGTAAAGAGGGGAATGCCAGTACAAAGGCCCTGAGGCAGGGCCAAGCTCCTGAACAGGGTTGGCTGCTGTGCTGGAGCAGAGGGAGTGGGGTGGAGATAGAGAGGTCCCTTGCCTCCATTCCACCTCCCCCCCTCAGTCGTTAGCCCCTTCAGACTGCCCCTTTGCTTATGCACAGCTCACACCACTCACCTCGGGCTGCCAGCGGTTCCTGAGGGTGACACTATATTTAGACACTTCTCTCTGTGGTCCTGGAACATCCTGTGTATTTTTAAGATGATCAATATGGGATGGGTGCTATTTATAGAGACCCCAAGTGAATTCCTGGGACCTGGGGCCCTCAGATAGTGGAGGAAATCCAGGACCGGGCTTTTCGGGGGCAGCCACTGCATCTGGCAGAGCATTGGAGACATCTGATTCACGGACTCCGAAACTCGTATCACCTCCCTTGCCAGGCCTGCTTCATCCTATCCCTGCAGAGTTACCACAGCCGTGGGCTGGGGAGCTTGGATGCCCATAGTCCACCCATCTCCAGCTCTGTTTCCTGGAGGGGTATCCAGTGTGCCCCAAGCCCAACAGAAAATTTCATTGTGATTGTTGAAACCAGAGTCTGATGGGACAGTTTGTCAATCTCTTGTTCATTCCTCGCTCTGTTTACTGGCAGAAGAGGACTCTCAGAGCCTCCCAGGTTTACCCCACTGGCCAGAAAGAGGTCTGCCCAGGAGTAAATGTGAGGTTGGCATTGGAAGCTTAGCCTTCCCGGTGGGAGGTCAGTGTGGCCCAGAGCAGCCAGGGAAGGCTGCCTGGAGGAGGTGGGATTGGAGCCCAGCCATGGAAGATGCACAGCATTTGGAGAGGTGAAAGGGATCAGATCAAGTTTTCAGGCCTGTTTTCGGAAGAATGTTTATGTTCCAAGGCTGGAGTTCTTTCTCTTTCTCTCCCCTTCAGTTTTTCTTCTGATTAAATCTCCCAGGGAGACAGTGGAAAGTCACGTCCCCACAGAGGTATTAGCTGAGTGGAAGGACGAAGCTGCTCTCACGGAGTCTGTGTGGGCCCGAGAAGATGCCTCACCCCCTTGGAGATCCCGCTGTTGTCATCTGCAAGGGCTTTCACTCCCCTCCTTACAGCCCTGAGAGGCCAAGGGCTGGTACTGGTCACCCCATAGGCTCAAGGTCACACAGGCATGCAAGTGGCACTAAGCCCAGAGCCAGTGACTCCCTGCCCCACCCAGGCCTTGCCCAGGTATTCCCAGTGCTTTCTGGGAATGGATCTTGAACAGTAGAAAGGCTCTTCGTGGCATCAGGAGGGTGGTAAACACCTTTCTGGCGGGTATTGATTCCTTGAAGGCCTGTGTGAAGGAAGGACCTGGCTCAAGAGGCAGTTCTCAGAGAGACAGCAGAGCAGGAAGGGTAATCTGGCTTGAAGTACCAACTCAGTTCTCAGGCTACCTTAGCATCCCTCCATCCGGGCTGGCCTGGGAGGTGCCCCGGGAGGATCTAAGATGAGGGGCAGGGGGAGATCAGACCATGGGAGGGACCAGCCCAGCCCAATCAATACCTCCTGCCTGGCCATCAAAGTCCCAGCCTCATCGACCTGGACCGATAGCCCGGAAGTGGTCCAAAGAGCCCCTCAGAGCCCAGGTGCCCTCCCTCTGCTGCCTGCCTCTGGGGCTTTTCCTCGGAAGAATACCAGCCCTGGGTCCATTCCCTGCTGGGCCCAGGGCCCCACCCAAGGGACACCCTACTGGTGTGTGGGTGCAGGGAGGCTGAGCGACAGAGGCCTGCCCACCACGGTGGAGCAGAAGACACAGGAGCTCAACCGGCCGTTTGCGGCGCCGACCCTGCCACCTTGCTGGGTCACAAGCAGCACAGACTGCCAGTGAAATAAAGCGACAGCTAGTTGATAACAAAACTGGAAACGTAGGGAAAGCCCCCACTCACTTGCTGGGCCTGGGTGCTTATTAGGTGTGTAATTGCTGGGCTTCCATTTCAGGAAATGTCTGAGGGAAGGAGAGAAAAAAACTCCCTAAGGATCCCCTGGGGCCGCCTGTCCCCGGAGACTGCTGGACTTCGGGTCCCTTCCAGCCCTCGAGTTTTATGATTGAATCAAGGACTTGTCCCCAGATGGTTCACTTGTCTTCCCAGTGTATTGCACAAGTAACTTAAATGGCACTCACCGACAAATAAAAAATAAAATTCTCAAAAGCATTATGTTAAGTAAGGACAGCTGACACACAAGAGCCCATACGGTGTGATTCCATGTATAAGAAGTTCCAGAACAGGCAAAACTAATCTATGGTGATAGAAGTCAGAAAAGTTGACTGGAAAGGGACAGTGGGGAACCGTCTTAATTGGCGTAGTAGTTACACAGGCGTATACATTTATTAAAACTCATCCAGCTGTACACCTAAAATCTGCATTTTCTTGTATATGTATTATACCTCAATTTAAAAGAGTATCAAGGCACAAGGGTTGCACATTTGGCTACACTGTGTCATGACACTTCTGCCGTGTGGACTTTGTGGATTAGTGGATTGGCTTATCCCTCTGGGGGTAAATGACCCCGTAGCATAGGGTTCCTAGGTTTCTCTGGGCGCATTTCTGTCTCCTTCAGTGCATGCAGTAGGTGGCCCCAAAAATGCCTAGATTGCCGTGGCGTCTCTGCAGTTCCACTGCGGAACCTTTTTTCAGCCCAGATGGAGAAAGTGAGTTGGAAGGAACTGGGCTGGAGAGAGACGGGATGCTGATTGCTGTCTCAGAGGCACCTCTGTTCTAGGAGGGTGTTTCCTGGGCCACAAGTGGACACCTTTCTGGCTCGATTGTATGTATTGTGTGGGTGTAGCTCTACAGGGTCTGGGGCAGAAGTGCCCCAGGCTGACTGAGCCAGCTCTTCAACTTCTGGGCTCTGTGGTCTCCGAATAGTAGATCATCCAGGTCTCCACCCAGGAGACCCAGGGCCCCAGCAGCTCTGACAGCTCAGAGCTGCTCAGCACATTATACCTCCCTTAGTCATGGAGCGGTACAGGGTGTTTGGAGGAAGACTTGGGCTTGGGGGAAGTGGGTGCTGTGTGCCCGGTGGAAGGGGCCCTACATGACCTGGGGAGTTGGTGTTTCCCCTGGCCTGGCACCAAAACACCACTGAACACTCAGATGAGATAATGGGATGAACTGGCACTTCCCAGCCCCCAGGTCCCCATCCTTAAATGGGGAAGGGGGATGAAAAGGCAGGAAGGAGGCTTGGGCTGAGTTCAGGGCTCAGGTCAAAAGTGCCCCTCCCTCCATACAGCTCTTCCATCAGCTCCCAGTCCAGAAGGGGGCCTGGTCTCAGGGACCCACTTTTCATCCCTGCCTGGAGAATCACTTCAGCAGAGCAAGAGGGGGAGGTTTTACTGTCAGCTGAATTAGCCTCGGCTTCAGCCTGACTGTTGGAATAAATGAGATGCAAATGCATGTAAATGAGGGCATCCCCGGCTTCTGGGGTGGGTGTGTTCACCTCTGGGAGGGATGGGGATGATTCTGCAGGACTTCCCGAGACTGCTGGGGGCTGGGATGGCAGCTAGAGAAGGAAAGCCCCTTCACGATGCCTCGCCCCCTTCCCGAGGACTGGGGTCCAGACTGGACAGGGTTAATGCCTGTGCAGCCTCAAAGGAGAGGAGCCTGCAGGGAGCCGGTTAGCTGAGGCCCTGCCCGCACAGGGATGTGCCAGTGTGCCTTTGATCTGGGAGCAGGGACCTGAATGCACAGGCCACGGGCACCAGCTGGTACCCCCGCTGAGCCTTTGTCCAAGCGGTTACCCCGGGAGAGCCAGGACTGTGCATATAATTGCCTGGGCAGGAGGGATGGCCTGAAACACACTGTCGACTCCTCCCCTTCCCCCCACCCCCTACCATCCCAACCTGTGGGATCCCCGCCCTCCAACCCTCCTTCCACCCATCCCCACCTTCCAGCCCTCCTCCCCTCCGTTTTCTGCTCCCTCCCCTCCCCCACCCCCAGGCTAGCCTGAGGCCCAGCCCCAAAGCAGGTGGAGTTCTGTAAGGGTTTAGGGCCCCGTGGCTGGAACTCTACGACAGTGCCATCCAATAGAGATATAATTTGAGTTACAAATGCAAGTCACATATGCAATTTAAAATTTTCTACTAGCCGCATTTTAAAAACTAAAAAGAAACAGGAGAAATTAATTTTAATATATTTTATTTCACCCAGTACATATATCCAAAATATGACCAGTTTAAATTTTAATCGATATTTAAAAGTTAATCATGAAATAGGTGACATTCTTGATCATGCTAAGCCTTCCAAACCAGTGTGGATGTAACAACAGCACATCTGGATGGGCACTAGCCGCCTGCCAGGTGCTCGCTAGCCACAGGTGCAGAGTGGCTTTCCTATGGGACTGGGCAGCTCTATCTGGTGTGGAGAGCTGGAGAGACAAGGGCAGAAACTGGCCAGGTCTCCCTGGGACCATCTGGCCACACAGGCTGCGAAGAGGGAGGACCAGCCTCAGAGGAGGCTGTTGGGCCGGCTCTTAGCTTTGGAGCGAAGATCACAGACATACTCAGCCCAGGTAGGCAGGCCACAGATAGCCCTGACCCTTCCTCCCTGCTCTCCATGTCCTCAGAGGTGGGAGGCAATGTCGTGCAGTGGTTAGGCTTAAGGCCTGGCTTCAGACAGACTGAAGCATCAGATTTCCCATGTGTACAATGGGGATAATAACGTCCCCTCTTCCTAGGATTGTGATAAGGATGGAATAAGCGCAGTCCCAGGCACATAACGAGCAAGTGATGCTGCTGGGATGACCCACCCCAGCTCATGGTTGAGGAAACTGAGGTCCAGAAAGGGGGGAGGGAGAGTGGTAAGTGTGACCTTGTCCCAAGGTCACAGTGTGGGTTAGTGGCTGGGCAGTAGGAAGGTTAATCTGGCACTCATTCATTCATGCGTTCATTCCTTCATTCACCAGGCCCTTATAGGCACCTCTTTGAGGCCAGACTGTGCTTTGGGAGCTCAGGACACAGCCAGAGGGAGAGGCAGATGTGGAAGCAAATTACTCTACCCTGTGATGAAGCCAGTATAGGAACGCAGTGTGCCAGGAACGCAGAGAAGGGAAGGGCCAGCCAGGCGGGGAGGACTGGTGTGGGCAGCGACAAGGTTTTTCAGAGAAGAGTCTTCTGAGCTGGATTTCTTAGGAGAAAAAGAATGGCAACAATAGCCACAATGATTATAGCAAGTGACACTCATTGAACACTTTCTGTGTGCTGAGCATGTGCAAGTATTAATACACGTATGCCTGAGAACAGCCCTGTGAAATAGGTACTGTTATTAACCCCATTTTACCTATGGGAAAACTGAGGTAGAGAACCATCAGTTAACTTGCCCAAGAACATACAAGTGGCCAGGACCCAGGTTCACACAGGCAGTCTTGCTTCCAAGCCATAGCCCTAACCATGCCCCTATCCCGCATAGGACTAGGAAGTCTTCCAGAGATAAGAGGGGTGAGCAGACCCGGTCACAGGGCTGGGTTCTCTGGCCCAGGGCATTTCCTCATTGCCAATCTCAACAAGACCGAGTAGAAATTTCCTTAAAAGCTACCATACTCTCCTTGCTGATGACTTTTCCCCCTTTCTTGTCATCACACCTGTTGATTTGGGACCCATCACTTAGGGAAGAAAAGTATTCTAAGAAGTCATTTGTAGGGCCATGCACACAGCGGGTGCTGATTAAAGTTCACTGAGTCATCAAAATGAGTCTATGGGTTGAGGTGTTGATTAGTTTCAACGGGTTCTCCTCAAGGGAGAAATGAAGTGGCTCCTGATACTCCTCACACCTGTGGGGAGTGAGCCCCTGCTTCAGGGCCACCCACGCCCTCTCCCTGAGCCCTCAGGACTGAGGGGCAGTGGAAGGGCACAGGTGGAACTAGTGCCCAGGGTGGTGGGTGCTCCAGCCCGAGGTCACCTGGACTGCAGGGCGGGAAGGAGGCGCCCAGAGCAGAGGAAGCCAGCAGAGATTTTCTAGGAAGCCAGGGAATCACTTCCACAGAGCTCTTTGAATAAATTTACATGGCAAAGAATATTCTTTGCCTGTTGTGTTCCAGAGGCTCCGATTCCAAGGCGAGCAGAAGTGACTCAGGAACTGCCTTCAGGAGCTGGGAGGGGAGTGAGCAGGAAGGGGCTCCGAGGAGGGGTTAGGCTGGAGTCTGGTCCCTCCTCACCCCAGGGACGGCCAACTGGCCTGGTTTGTCCAGGACTGAAGGGCATCTGGGATGCAGGAATTTTAGTGCTAAAACCAGGGAAGTCCTGCGCATCCCTCCTCCACCCCAGCACTGCACGGCTGCACTGCAGGCTGCCGGGCTGTCTTGTCCCTTGTCACGGCATTGTAACCACCATTGACTGAGCACCAGCTGTGTGCCCTGTGCATTCAGGAAGGAGACAAGAAGATGAGACAGTCTGGGGCGGTCCAGTTTCTGGTGTGAACAGTCCATATTCTCCCCCCACAGCATCTCCGCCCTGATGTGAATTCCCACACCTACAGGCCAGTGACTCAGAGGAGGGGAGACCCAGCCTTGCCCTAAGATGAGGTTTCCAAGATGTTTGGGGAGACCAGACCCACGCTAACAAGTGTCAGAGAGCAGCCGAGGCCAGGAAGAGATCCAGGGCTGGATGTGGGGCTCAGCCTCCTGACCCAAAGGAGAGAGGTCAGTGTGGGTGGGCAATCAGAGAGGGCATCCTGGAGGAGGTGGCGTAGTGAGGGGAGCATGAGGTGGCTCTGCCGTTGCACAGGGCATGGACAGTGTTTGGCAATGTCTGAACTAGGGAGTGGTGGGAGCTGCACATGGTGGGTGGAGGGAAAGAGGGAGGAGGCCGGTGGCAATGGGATCAGACTGGTCCCAGCTGGGGCCAGGAGGCGCATCCCACGGCCGTGGCCTTGGGGATGGAGGCCTGATGTTTGGTGGAGCTAGGGAATTGTGGCCAGTGTCAGAGGAAACGGTGTCAGGAGGAGCCAGTTTGAAAAGGAGGGTTCACAGTTTGCTCCCAGCGACTCTCAGGAGCCAGCAGAACTGAGGGAGAGATGCACCCAGTAACAGAAGCTGATGAACTTGAGACAAGATGGAGTAGGGGGTCCTTAGAGCTCAGGGGACACCGATAGGACAGGGGAAACTGGCCCAAGAAGAGGGATCATCTGGAAGAAGATGTCCCAGCCTGGGGAGCAGGTGTAGGGCTGGTACAGATGGAGAAACTGGTGAAGGTGAAGTTGGTGCCAGTGGAGAAGCTGCTACAGGTGGAGAGACTGTTGCAGGTGGAGAAGCTGGTGCAGGTGGAAAAGCTGGTACAGATGGAGATGCTGGTACAGATGGAAAGACTGTTGCTGGTGGAGAAGCTGGTACAGGTGGAGAGGCTGTCCTGCGTGAGGGTGAGAGTCATGGGGTGCCGGCATCTAGAAGAGTATGATCTTTGTGTGATCTTTGAATCAAATCTCGTCCAGGCTCCCCTACATGATGGAGCTGTGTGAGATAGAGGCACCTTGCACTTCCCCAGCCAGAAGTGGGTCCTCCCTGCAAAGCTGGGGGCCTGCCCTCCCAGGCCTGAGGGGTATGGCTGGGCCTGAGCCTGGAGTGTCCTCAGATCTACCCCGATCTCTCCTTACCCTGGCATCACCGGAAAGCTTGCAGCCAGGGCTCAGCCAGTCTCAGCCTCAACAGGGCGTGGGCCCTGAGCTGCTGAAGGAAGGGCAGGGCCAGAGCCAGGTGCAGGCAGTGGGAGAACAAGGGAGAAAACGGATCCCACCCACTCACAGTGAGCCACCTGTGGGGACCCAGAGACAAAGGACGCTCTTGGCAGGTTTACCTTGGAACCTGAAGCTGCCTGGCTGCTGGGGAGCAGGGAACTTCATCTGGAATCTGGTTTCACAAACTGCTGAGTCCCAGGGGTTCTGGTGCCCTGCTGGAGGCGAGCTGGGGCAAGACCCTTCCGAGGACCCAGGGCCCTGTCATTGGGGCTTCGTTATTACTATATTAAATAATAATATCTAATAAGTGTTGTAATTTTGAAGTAGCCATGGCATTAATGCTAAATGAGATACTGCAGCCCCTGTAATGGAACAGAGAAATAGCTGCATTTCTGTTGGTCACAGCACTTCCATCTTGCTGCCTACATTCATAATGGAAGGAAATGTTAAATTTCAGATAGAGGTTAATGAGAATGAGATGCAATTCCCCCCAGATTTTTTCCACATCACTCCAAGAGGTCTGTTAGGTTCCTCTGAGCTGCAGAGGCAAACAAAGCTAGTCTCCTGACTGTTAGCAGTCGGGAGAGTGGTTATCCAGTTGCTGACTAGAGGGGAACCCCAGTCAGAGGGACTGGAAATTATCCATTTCTTGACCTGAGCGCTAGTGACTGGGTGAGTTCAGTTTGTGGAAATTCATCCACCTGTGTGTACACTTAGGATTTGGGCACCAATCTTTATGAAGAGTTGACTTCAATACAAATTTTAAAAGCACCTTTACCAGAACAGATGTATATGCAGGTGCAAGCTTGCGTGCACACGCACACACACACGCACGCACGCACACCACGCACATACACACACCACCACCACACACACACACACACACACACACGCCGCTATGTACCAGGGGCCCTAGGTCCATGGGTGTCCACGTGTCTCCAGAACGCTCGCAGGCATGTGGACACAGATGGATACAGTGAGACAGAGAACACTATTTTTAGGAAATAAGTCCAAGTAAACGAGGAGACTTCCTGATTTACAGGACTAGTGATTGCTCGCAGTGGAGAGGATTGCCCTGCAAGGAAGGGGCTGCTGTCATCCAGGCTGCCTTGTTTTTTGTTTTTTAATAAAAAGAATAATGACTTTATTGTTTTTGAAAAAATAATACAAGATCATCATAAATAATTCAAAACTGAAGAAAAGCACGAAGAAGAAAGTTTAAAATTACCTAAACTTCCACCAGCCGAGGAAAAAACGTCACCATTCATGTTTGGTGGCGAGTATTACAGACGCCTCTCTTTGTTCACGCAAAGATGGAGTTAGACAGGGACAGCTTTTATTAAGTAGGGACCTACTCCTTCACCTGCTGTTTTCAACAAAGATGTTCCTTTAACTTTATTGGAGTGAACCAGAAGAACAAGAGGCTGAAGGATGGGGTGGTTCTGACAGTGTCTGTCCCGGGACCTCTCTCCTCTGGCTTCCCTTCACACATTCCGTGCTGCATCTCCCTGCGGACCAGAGGCGGCCTTTTGAGACCTGGCTGTGTTGTGTTTGCTCACTGTTTACCTGTTACCTGTCCAGGTGCCTACTTCACCGTGATTGGAGCCTGGGCCCTTGGCGGGGTGTGTGCAGGGGTCGGGGTGTCAGCCACTCATTGGGGTCATTGGTGACATGTGTCCCAGGAGTCAGATCAAGGCAGAGCTTGTCTTTGACGGAAAGGGATTCTGTCTTGGCAGAGAGCTCCAACAGGTGCCATGCCCTGCCCAGGTTTGATGTGGTAATTAGTGACACGGCCTCCCCCTCCTAGTGGCAGTGGCGTCCCAGTCAGGAGCTACGCCGACCACATCCTGTTTTGGTGGGGCAGTCGGGTACACATTCTCCGGCCTCCGTGTCAGAGTCAGAGCCTGTTCACACCAGGTCCTGGATCATCTGAGGCCACCGGGGGCCACATTCTCCCTGTTTGGCGTCACATGCAGCTGCTGGCTGGCCGTCCTAGCGGAAGTGCGGTCACCATGTTCTGGTTCTGCTATTACTCGAGATGGGCCCTGGTTTGTTCAGACTCAGGAGGAGGGGAGTGAGGAGTCTGGGATGCTCCGTCAGCGTTTTCCATCTCTGGAAGGATGCCTCACTCTGGGGATTTCTTTGAGATCCTCTCAGGGGGCTCTGTGGCAGCTGTGTACACAGCTCTGCGGTGCCAACATCTGGATGGCAGCTGCCAAGTTGTTACCCAGCTGTTTCCAAAAACCTGCAGGACTTGCCTGGGCCTCGGTGAGCAGATCCAGATACCCCCTCAGTGGCCACATGTTGGAACCTCCGTGCCCCAGGTGAAGTCTGGGCACCCTCCCCCACGCAGGTGCGTGGTGCTATGGGAAGACCAGACAGACTGTCCCCAACCCTCTGGTCCCACCACTCAGGCCGAGGATCTGCCTGAAAAAGAAGCCCAGGGTTGGGACGTTGGCCCAGGAGGGCTCTGATCACCCTCCTAGGGTCCCAGGGTTTCCTGTAGAGGAGACAAGCTGAGAGGAAGGGCAGCAGTGGGTACCTTCTAACACCCTTGCCCCTCATCTACGTATTCGTCATTCATTCCATCCTTCATTTGTTCAGGACCAGCCTGGCCAGAGATCTGAAATAAAAAGGTGACAGGCCCCCTCCCTGCCCCATGGAGTGTCCCCCTCAACCCAGGGTGTGTCGGGATCAGTTGGGAGAAGTGTCTCAGAGTGGGCTTGGTTAAGGAACCAACAGGTGTGAGTGTGCCCTTTTGTATTGAGTGGGGTAGAATGAAGGGTCCCCGATGACCCAGTCACTCGTGCCTACTTGCATTCAAACGTGCTCATTGGGATGGGAAAGGGAGGAGCGACCCTCCTGCAGGTCCGCATGCATTCCCTGGAGCCTGGAGGGCTCTGGGTTTGCCCAGGCCGGCATCCGCCAAGTGTGCCTGTGGAGAGGTGGGGAGCATCTTTGCCAAGATGCTGGTCCTTCCCTCCACCAGCCCAGCCACTCCCCCCAGGTCTGGCCACCCTGCCCCCTGGCCATGGGCGCAGCATCAGCCCCATGTCTGTGTCTTTCAGCTTCCCTGCAGGCAGCGTGAGGACAGCCTGTGCCCCAGAAGCAGGATGAGAAGATGGCAGACTTCCTGTTACCTCGGGTCACCAGCAGCTTCCGCAGGTTCACCCGGGAGTCTCTGGCGGCCATCGAGAAGCGCATGGCAGAGAAGCAGGCCCGAGGTTCGGCCGCCTCGCAGGAGAGCCGAGACGGACTGCCCGAGGAGGAGGCTCCCCAGCCCCAGCTGGACCTGCAGGCCTCCAAAAAGCTGCCGGATCTCTATGGCAACCCACCCCAAGAGCTCATTGGGGAGCCCCTGGAGGACCTGGACCCCTTCTATAGCACCCAAAAGGTGACTGCTGCCCACCCCACCCCACCTCCCTGCAGCATCCCTGTCAACACAGCAGACAGCGAGAGGGCCTCACCTTCATACGGGGGCTCTGTTTGGGGTTGGCTTCCCTGGGCCTTGGGAGAGTGAGTCATTAGTGATCTATATTCCCATCACCTTAATGTTAGAGTTCCGGAATAAAAGGCCAGAATTATGCAGCCTGAGATGGTTTGGTGCTATGAAAGAAAGAGCAGGCAGCCACACTTGAAATCTTGCCTCCCTGTGGAGTATCTACTTTGGGAATCATCTGTGGTTAGATTATTCTCACCCCTGGAGGACTCCTCCCGGTCCCGTGGTATGTGTGAATTGGAGTCGGGCCCTGAGTCCAATTTGGGCCCCAGAGCACAGCATGTGATCCCTCTCCTAACCAGAGACAGCATGTAGCCCCCATCCCCCACCCCACGGAATTTGCTAGGCACTGGCTGTGTAATGACAGCTCAGGCTGGGGGCCACGGCAGCAGCATCCTGGGCCTTGTGGGCTGGTGGTGGGACCATGATGGCCAGTGGGAAATCTGAGAGGGGTAGGGAGGGGTGGTTCTGCCATTGTCCCTCCTGAGTGTAGGGAGAGGAAGGGGCTTTTGTCCACTAGGGCAGGGTAACCCAGGCTTCCTCAGGCGTGGATTTCTATCCAGGAGGTCAATTCCCCCGTCTGGGTCCCCTGCCCTGGCCTCACCTCTCAGGACCGTGTGCTCAGCCCTGCACCCAGCCAGACCACGGGCATGCAGGGCTCCTGCAGAGGCCTGGTACCCACCCCAGCTGCCCACACTTCGGGCCTCACTGCCGGAAGAAGGTGGGTTTGAATTTGGGGGAGGCCTTTCCCCAGAAGGCTGGGTGCCGAGGGGGATGGTTCCTACCCACATCACTGCAGTTGGTCCAGGGCTGAGGAAGCGCTGAGGAAGTGAATGTGAGCACCTGGCGGGTATGAGTGTTGCGTGTCAGTGTCACCGGGCGTCTGAGTTGTGTGTCACTGTGCAATGAGACTGCATTCAGGAGACCAGGAGTCTGAGGGTGGGAGAGGTGCCAATTGTCTCCGTGTGTGCAGGCACACGTGAGTGGGTAGGTGGAAGGAAAGCCCACCCAGGCTATATGCACAGGCGGGAGAAGAGACCTTGAACCTGGCCTCGATTCCCCCCAGAGTTCGAGTGACTCAGGCTGGGTTAAGGTGGGGGCCTGGGGCCATGGTTGGGGTCAGAGTTAGACTAGATATTGGGATTAGTCAGGTTGGGTGGGCCTAGGTCCTGGTTGGTCAGAGCTGGAAGTGAGAATTAGGGTCAGGTTAAGGCCACAGCTGGGGACGAGTCAAGGTTTGAGTGGTGCATCAAAGTGGCGATGGGGTTGAAGTTAGCTGGGACAGGCAGGAGTCATGGCACAGGGACCCAGCTGAGAGTAGGCCAGGGCTGGGCTGGGCTTTGGGGGGCTGGTGGCAGTTGAGCCTGGGAGGAGTCAGGGATGCTCTCCTGTCCCTGTGATCGGGGACACTTGAGTGGTGGCCCCAGGTAGGATTCTGGTCTGTAACCTCCCGTCTCTCCTTGCTGACCCCCCGGTCATACTGCCTGCAGCCCCACCGGGTGATGCAGGCACCACAGCAGAACTTTCAGTCCTCATCTATCTGGTCAACTTGTCTCCCCTGCCCCGAGTAAAAAGAACCTTATCTCAACAGCTCAGCCCTTGGAGAAGCACAGCCCCAGGCTATGCCACCTCAGCTGTGCCCGCTGAGCCAGGGCAGGGGGAATGGACTGCTGTCCTCAAGGGCGGCATCTGGCTCAAATGCCCACTCGATGTGCTCGTGGCTCAGCCTCTAGCACCCATTGTCCACTCCCATGCCCCGTTGAGCTGTGTAGATAGAATCTTCTGGAAGCACAGGGAGTGGGTTTACCCTGGGCTGCACATGATCCCCCGAGGAAGACACTAGGTTGTGTCCTCTGGGGTCAGGTGGGGCTGCCATCTGTCTGGACTCCAGGAGACACGGTCCCCAGGAAAGCTTCGCTCTCCTGGGCTGGGCTCTGCATTTTCCTCATCCCTACTCTCACCCATTAGTCCTCCCTGCTGACCCAGCTCCCTTATCAGACCCTCACTCCTCAGTGGGCCTCGTGGGGAAGCACAGAGGGGTCAGAAGGGAGAGGGGAAGGGAGGGGGCATCAGCTGGGTCCTGGCCTCCGCTATGATAACAGCTCGGCTAGGATCATGAAAGGCCCCTTCTGGCTGGGACTGTAATTTTCAAACGAAGCTAAATCCACCCAACCTGACAATCCCTTAAACTTGATCTCATCCCACCCCAGCCGTGGGTGACCCAGCAAGGGTCCACTCACCTGCCAAATGTGCCGACTGCCCCTACCCCCCACCTCTCCCTCAGGCCCTCTCCTCTTCCTCTCACCCTACCCTTTCTCCAGAGTTCTAGGGCTCTGAGCCAACAGCTGCCCCCCAAAAGCCTCTCTCCTCCATAAGGGCCTAAGGGCTGCCACCCGACCTAAAGCAGCTCTCCGTCCACAGACCTTCATCGTCCTGAACAAAGGCAAGACCATCTTCCGGTTCAGTGCCACCAACGCCTTGTATGTCCTCAGCCCCTTCCACCCCATCCGGAGAGCGGCCGTGAAGATCCTCGTTCATTCATATCCTTGGCAGTCCGTCCCCGCTGTGTGGGCCCCAAACAGGGCGGGAGAGGGGGGCGGGTGGTGGATGGGGCATTTAGGGCTGAGGGTGGTGCTGATTCCCGGTCAGTCCTCAGACGAGCACACAGTTGTCACCTGGGAGCGGTTGGACATCAGTCTCTCGGACCCCACCCCAAATCTGCGTCTGCATTTTAACGAGATCCCAGGGGATCGTGGACACATGAAAGTTTGGGAGATTCGGCTCTGATCCTTCAGGAGAGAAATGTCCTAGAAGCTCAGCTACTGAGGATCCCAGAAGAAATGAGGCCGATCAGTGTCCCCTGGTTCTGGTCTTGGCTCCACATGTCCCCTCCCACTGCACCCCTGGGCCTGCACCTCCCCGCCTACCGGCTGGGACCTCAAGCAGGTCACCGGGGCTCAGCCAAGGAAAAAACGCTTCCCAGTAAAGAGGCCTCTGGTTTATTCACATGTGGGCCTCTTTCAAGGGAGGCATCGCTTGCTTTTTGATTAGGTGTTGACAAAATGTTTGCAGTTTCCGAGTATCTCAAAGAACTCTGGTTAGTGTTAAGTTACATAAACCACAACCTAAAAAATCTTCAGGCTGCGGAGGAGAGCTATGGGACGGCTGCAGTACGGTAAGGGTCGGGTACTGGTCTTTGGGCCCTAGGAGGACCCCATTCGGGCTGAGCATGGGACAGGGAAACGGCTGTTCTCTGGACTTCAGAAAAGGTGCCCTATACATGGAGCCTCTCGGGGCAGGGGGGCAGGTGTCTGGCTGTGGAGTCAGAGGCATCTGTGTTTCACTGTGAGGGCCTGGGCAGCTTTACTTTAGCTGCAGCTGACTTGCCTGTTAATTGAATCAATGATGCTGGGCTCAGTGGTGTGATTAGCTGTTAGGTTGGTGGCTTGGCCCGAGAGCTCCCCAAGGTCCCCCCTCAGTTCCCCCCTCCGGATGGACCTCTTCTGAGGCGAAGGCGAAGGTCTCACCCATTAACCTCTGGTCAGGGCAGGAGGCTTCAGGAAAACAGCTGCTCAGTGGGGGACTGAGTAACAGAGACAGATGCTGACTGCTCGGGGGACATTTCCTGTCCAGGCAGGGATGAGGGATGCTCCTTCCTGGCTCCACTGTCTGCCCACCTGTGCCCCGGTGCCGGATCCCAAACCCAGGGACCAGTCAGAGGGCCCCAGGGACCCGTTTGTTTTCTGCTTGCAGACGCTCTCCAGCCCCCTCCAACTGGCTCCTGCCTTTCTCATGGAGATGCTGAGACACATGTATGTCCAGGGACCACCCCCTGCTCCCAGCCCATGCAGGCCATGGCTGTGGCATCAGTAGGGTGGGCAGACACTGTGGGGAGAGACTATATTCAGGGGCAGCCTACCATTCACAGCTGCATCCTACTTTATTAGGCAAGGGTGGTCCTGGATTTAATTTTGAGCCATTCTGCAACTGTTCCTAAGCTCCCTGTAGGAGCCAGGCACTTTGCCCGGCACCCTGGGGGTGTCAAGCTGAATAAGACACTGTCCTTGCCCCCTTGGGAATTTTACAGTCCCCTCAGCGTGATTAGACAACCACATGAGGAGTTGTCATTTCTGCCGACACGTGGGCATAGCCTGGTGAGAGCAGTGCAGCAGGAGGAAAGGCCAGCCTTCTTCTTGCTCTGAGCCTGTCTCCGGCCTCACTCCAAGGGCGTGGCGTCCCTGAAAGCATGCTCCGGCTCCCACCTGGGGCTTCTCCTCCAGGTATCTAACCAACTTTTTAGGCAACTTCCCAAAAGTTTGGCAGCCACTGCAGCCCCTAGGGATGCAGCTGCAGCCCCAGGGCTCCTGCAAAGCTGGGCCATGGGGCAGCTGAGGCCAGGGAGGTGGTAGGGGCAATGCAGTCCCCAGCCTGGCCAGAGGGTCCACCGAGCGGTGGCACTGAGGCTGTGAGGGGCTGGTTCCGCCCGGCAGGACGGGCCCTGAGATCACTGAGATGGACCTTGTCTCCCAGGGCAGCTGCCCCAGGGAAGTGGCTCAGCATCTGGAAGGCCCTGTGCTGGGCTCTGAGCAGCTGCCTTGACGCTCCACTGGCTGGGGATGGGAGCGCACTGCTGGCCTCCAATAGCGCCCCTTAGCGGGCTTGGGGGGCACTGAGGGAGAAGAGGGGCCTGGATTGTGGGGTTTGGGAACAGCCCCTCTGTGTCCTTGAGTCTTGCCATCAAAGTGTGGTACAACAACCAGCAGCAGCAGTATCACAAGGATCTTAAAGGAATTGCTGGACTTGGGCCCAGAACCCGCATTTTAGGAAGGTCTCCATGATTTCTGCACACACTGCTCTAAGGCAGTCGTTTCCAAATGTCGGTCTGCCAGTGGCACCTGGGAAGTTTGTTAGAAATGCAGATTCCTAGCGCCTTCCAGACCAGAATCACCAGTGTGAGGCCTAGAAATCTATAAGCTCTTCATGCATTTCTCTTTTTTTTAATCAAGATACAGTTCGCACACCATAAAATTTACCATTTAAAGTGTACCATTCAGTGGACTTCAGTATATTCATAAGGTTGTGCAATCATCACCACTTTCTAATTCCAAAACATTTTTATCACCCCCAGAAGAAACCGCATGCCCACTGGCAGTCACCGTGCATTTCTAATGCCCACAGATTCCAGGTTTTGAATTAGGAGCTTTCTCTCCATTTACATTTTTTTTATTGTGGTAGAAAACATGTAACATAAAATTGACCGTCCTAACCATTTTTACGTGTCCAGTGTAGTCATATTAACTATAGGCACATTGTGCCATAGGCCTCTAGAATTTCTTCATGTTGCAAAACCGAAGCTGATTGTTGGCTTACATTTCTATAGCCATTCAAACATCTCAGTCCCCAGTGTGCAAAGTTCTGTGCCAGGCCCTTTGGACAGGGCAGTAGGGGCAAAGACTAACTTACGAGGGGGCAGGCATGCAGTCCCTGCTCTCCAGAAAGAAATCCTGCTCACTTGCGACAGTCCAGGCGTTCCCAGTGACATGCTGGTGATCGTGCGATACCTCAGTTCAGCTTTGCTCTGGGCTCCACGCTTGCAGCGTGTCCCTGGGAAGTTGCCTAAAAAGTAAATATGGGCATGTAGAATTTTTTTTTCTGAAGTATTTTTGTTATAATCCTGCAGAATGTGTTCCTGCCAGGATTAAATAAAAGAAACCAACAGAACACCAAATTCCACTGCAGTCACATTCAGAGAGGCCGCACATTCATGGCAAGCAGCATTTTGCTTGCCTTCCTGGGTGCATAGGATCTGTTCACAAAATCCTCCCACATTCCCCTGGAAGATTCAAATGGGCAATCAAACCACATGTTTGTGTGTGTGTGTGTGTGTGTGTGTGTGTGTGTGTGTGTGTTAATTTAATAGCACAAATATATGAAAATACCCTGACCATTAATTCCCTTCTCTTTGGGAGTTTTTTGATTCCTTAGGATCTGAAGACAGGCAGCCCCAGTTTCAGACTTTCCCCACAACCCAGGCTGGCCTTCCTTGCTGGCATTTTAATTATGAGGCTGGGAGTGGGTGTTTGGGGACAATGACATGGCAGGATTGAAGATGTTCAGCTGAACTCAGCCCCGAGAGCTGGCCTTTGCCTCTGCCCACACGTGAAACCAGCTCAATCATAGGCCTGAAACCACCAGGCAGTGCAAACAGGTGTGCCCTGGCCAGGAGTACACTTGACTTATCTCTCTGGTATTGGCTGTGTGCGTGGCTCCATGGGGGACCTAGGGATGCTTGGGCGGAGTCACATGGACTAAAGGCTCAGTCTAGGTAGGAAAAGATCACATACACAGGAAAGACTGAGAATAATGGAAGGGCTGTCCTCAAGGATAGGAGAGCCAGGCAGGGTTTTGAGCAGTCAAGTGGCAGAGACCAGAGTCTGTGCACCTCACCCTCCATTGCTGTGTCTGCAAAAGCCAAAATTCATTCAGGGAGCACTTGTCTTTTCCCACCGTGTGACCCAGGCCCTGGCTAGCAGGGCTCAGCAGGGCTGTCTACTCTGGTTCTTCCCTAAGTCTTGATGCTAGACCTTGATTCACCTCTGTCTGCGTCCTGCCAAGTCCTCTGGTCCAAGGCGGCCTGTCCGCACTGCTGCTGTCTGCCAAGTGACCTTTTCTCCACTCAAATGAGAGCTATGAGTGGTGTGTGCACTGAGAGAGGGCTTGGGAGAGGCTTGGCTCCCCAGACAGGGGTCTCCCCAGTTCTGAGCCTCACCAGGACTGACGGCTGGAGGAACCCTAACCAACCTTCAGTGCCTGTCTAAATGCCTCCTCCAGGAAGCCTTCCTGCCCAGCCCAGCCAGAGGCGGGTCTGGTTTCTCATAATACCCTATCTTGGAGCAGTTCAATGGCTAAGAGGCCTCCCTATCTCCCGCACAGAGCCACGCACATGTGCTCTCATGAGGTTTGTTCTTAAAAATGACAAATAATTCTGTTCCTCTTCCTGGGTGGCCGTCTGCTCACACTTTACAGAGCCCTTCACCCTGTGGTTTGTACCCACAGTCGTTCTCTGTGACTGCCGTAACAAACTACCACAAACTTTGCCACTTGAAACAACACAGACTTACCACCTTATAGTTCTGGGGGTCAGAAGCCCAAAAAAGTTCTCACTGGGCTAAAAGCAAGGTATCGGCAGGGCTGCAATCATTTCTGGAGGCTCTAGGGGAGAGTCTGTTTTCTAGGTTTTTCTGTTTTCTGGGGGCTACGGGAAATCCTCGGCTCTGGCCCTCTTCCATTTCCAAAGTCAACAGCAGCTGGTGGAGTCTTGCTCTTAGCATCATTACTTTCATATTTCAGGAATCATCTGATCCTCAGTTGGTTTAGCAATGGATCTGTGGGGATGAATAAAGTCTGGTTGAGGGGCTTGTTAACTGCCTGCCCAGTGAGGAACGCCTTGGCGGGGAGCCGGGGTGTGAGGAACGGGAATGTGTGTGCGCACACGCGCACGTGTGTAGGGGAGAAGGGCTGCCGAGTTGGGTATCTGATCCTACCCTTGAAAGCTGGAGAGGAACTAGGCCTGGCCATGGACACCCTCCCCCAGGCAGAGGGATGCACAGATACCAAGCTGAGGGAGGGACCTCAGTGTCTGGAGAGACACCCTCTGGCTGGGGAGGAATCAAGGTTCCCTGAGGCCCTGGGCGCTGAGCTGAGCAACTCTGGTTTGAGTATCCAAACCCTGGGGTGGGTGTCCCAGAACCTGACCCCTCTCATCTCAGATGAGAAATTGGAGAATTCGTTATATACTGGGGGCCAGGTCTGACATGCCATTGCCTGATACCCTGGATTCCCTAGAAGGAGTGCTGGAGGTGTGGAGGGCATTCACCTAGATTCCTTGTGATATCCCACCTCTCTCTCCAGCTGGGCCAGCCCCCCACCAAAGTCAGTACCCCAGCTCAGCCCCATCTCCAGTCTGACTGCATTGGGCTCCCCATCGGGCCCGAGGCTGGGCCAAGCCATGGGAAAGGGTGGAACTGTGATGGGGAGGGAAGAGGCAGGCCCCCGGAGCTTAATTACTGCGGCTCCCGGGCTTCCGGTGGGAATCGCCTGGCTGGCAGCTGCTGCCCGCAGGGCTGAGGCCGGGACAAGGTGGTGAGCCTGGGGGCAGCTGCAGGGAAGGGAGGCCCAGTTCCCTCTCTTGGGCTGGGGAGAGGATTTGTGGGGTAGCAGAGTGTCCCCGTTCTGGGCTGGGCCTCTCGGGGGTGCCCCTACCCACAAGAGGCCCAGGGTCTGGCCCTTGTTCCTCTGCAGGTCCAGTAGAGGTAAGGGAGGCCATGGCGGTCAGTCAGAGCTTTGTTCAGCCTGAAGCAGTGTCTGGGACTTGGAGTCAAAGAGTCAGGGATCATGGTGGCACAGTGGTTAAGAATCCGCCTGCCAATGCAGGGGACACGGGTTTGAGCCCTGGTCTGGGAAGATCCCATATGCGGCGGAGCAGCTAAGCCCGTGTGCCACAACTACTGAGCCTGCACTCTAGAGCCCACGAGCCACAACTCCTGAGCCCATGAGCCACAACTACCGAAGCCCGTGCACCTAGAGCCTGTGCTGCACAAGAAAAGCCACCGCAATGAGAAGCTCGCGCACTGCAACGAAGAGTAGCCCCCGCTCGCTGGAAATAGAGAAAGCCCACATGCAGCAACAAAGACCCAACACAGCCAAAAATAAATAAATATATTAAAAAAAAAAAAAAAAGACTCAGGGATCAGACAAGGCCTGGAGCAGTTCAGCGTGAGGCTAAGGGCCCAGAGGATGCCCGAGACGCAATCCCAGCATTTGAAGAGCTCCCCTTCTGGTGGGGACAGATGGGCACTGCCATTCAGGGAGCCAGACATGCTGAAAGAGGGATGCCTGGTGCCGTGGGGGTGCAGCAAGCAAGAAGTCAGGGCAGGTTGCTCGGAGGAGGCACTCGTTGAAGGAGGGAAGCAGTGTACTAGGCGGAGAAGAGGCCACGAGTGAAGAGCATGTGCAAAGGAGGAAGCAGCCAGAGATGTGGTCCCCTGCCTCCCCCCGGGTCACTGTGTCCGGACAAGGCATGAACGTTTTGGCAGAAGTCCTAGTTCAAAGGTCAGCCTGGGCTGCTCCCATAGAAGTGGAGGAGGGAACTCGGGGCCCTGCCACCGTGGCTTTCCTCTCCCTGAAACAGTGGCCCCTGAGAAGCTGTTTATAAACACCCATCTCCCTCTAATGTGGCCAAGGACAGGGCTCCCACTAGGCCATGGGTAAAAACCTCTGAGGTCTGGGGGCTGGCCCCTCCTCCCTTCTCTCCAGGATGGGCCCTACAAGGGACTCTGCTGTTTGCATTCAGGTGTCTGGTCCCTGTTGGGGGCTGTGGAACAGGGCAGGTGTCCAGCCTCAGTGGGGAGGGGTTGGCAAGGACTGGGCAGAGCCCCGGTGTGTCTCCTGGGAGCCCCTGTCTCGTTGATCTGGCAGCCCTGGCCTGGCGGTGCCGACACCTGGGGCGGGACCCCCTGGCGGTGGCAGCCCGTCCGGCCCCCTGCAGGCAGCTTTCCTTGACCCTGCGCCATGCTCTTCAGCATGCTCATCATGTGTACCATCCTGACCAACTGCGTGTTCATGGCCCAGCGCGACCCTCCACCCTGGACCAAGTATGTCGAGTGAGTATCTTCAGGGCCTCTCCAGCCAGCCCCTCCCGCCCTGCCTTTTCCGTTCCAGACTCTTGGCCTCAAAGTTACCCCAGCAGAGGCCCAGGCACTCACCCACCTGGTGGGGGGGGGCGGTGCTCCTTGCCCTAGCCCTTCCCTCTTTCGCTGCTTCCAGTCCTGCCAAATTCATGCTTTGAGTTATGTCCTCAGGAGAGGAAGCTCTCCAGGTTGGCAAAGTGAGGGTTTCCCCCTGACCCACCCTAAAGAGGACTGATGGTATTGGAGAAGGCTCTGAGACAATACTACTAATAATTGATTGAGCACTTAGTGCATGCCAGCCACTATCCTGGAGCAATAAGCATCATGTAACCCTCATGACAACCCCATAGGGCAGGTACAGACACTATGCCCATTTGACAGATGAGAGACAGAACTGGAGAAGTAACCACCCCAGACCTTGCAGCTAGGGGGCGTGGCGGCCGGGAAAAGGCCCAGGACTATTCCGACCTCAACACCACACTGCTGCCTCTTGTCCCTAAGTCCTGCTTCCTATAACCATTTGCACAGTTTTAGAAAACTGTGCCTGGTTCTTTCTTCCCACATGAACGTTCCTGACCCATAGGTTCTAAGTGGAACCCAACAGGCTCTGTTTTTAGGGGACCAACGAAATGTTGGGGACAGCCTCTCTTACCTAAGTGGCTTGCCTGGTGGTGCTCCTTGTTCACACAGGACCCAGCAGCACGGCCGGTGCTGGGGTCTGCATCCAGCTGCTAAGACCTGGAGACAAGCATGGCTGTGGCCCCGTGGGCCGCAGTCCCAGCATCCGAACATTTGGGATTGCTCAGCTGACCCCGGACACAGAGAACAGCAACCTCCCAGCCTCAAGTGTTAGAACATCAACCCCCTTTCCGAGCCCAAGGTAGACAGCTGTACCCACCTACCTGTAGATGGTTGAGGATGAGAATCCTCCCATCACTGGGGATCCACAAACAAGAGTGAGGGGCCAGGACTCTGAGTGTCCTAACTGTCCCACAGTGGCCACCGTATGCCTGTGTACCTGGACCCCCAGGGCTGGGGTGAGGAGATACGTGGAGGGTCTTCTTACATCAAGACAACCGAGAGACAGAAGATGGAGGGTTCACATGGGCATGCACAACGCTGAGTAAACGGGAAGATGCATAAGTTGACCAGGTGTTTGGAACGAAGCTCCGGCCCCCAACTCCAGCTCTGCCATGGGGGCTTTGCAGGGAGCCTGGTCTGAGAGCCCTCGAGAGGGAAGCTGCATAGGGCTCCTGCCAACCTGGCCTGCGGGCTTCACCCTCCCTGAGAAAGCCCACCGGTCTCTCCTCCCCAGGTACACCTTCACTGCCATCTACACCTTTGAGTGTCTGGTCAAAATTCTGGCTCGAGGCTTCTGCCTGCATGCGTTCACCTTCCTTCGGGACCCGTGGAACTGGCTGGACTTCAGTGTGATCGTCATGGCGTAAGTACCTCACCCCTGTGCTGTGCGGGGTGCGGCCACACTGACAGGCGTGGGTGCCACTCCTGGCCCCAGGCTGCCCAGCCCTCTCTGCCTCCCTGCAGAGGCAACATCAGCTCTGCAGGAGGAAGATGGCGTGGAGGCCCTCGGCTCACCCTGGTGGGGAGAGACGGGTTCAGAGTAGCTCACGCGGCCATGCTGGTTAGGCCCCCTGGCTCATCTGTGGCTCCGTGGCAGCCCTTTGCTCAAGGAACTTCATTAAGATTCTGGTTTAGTATCCTCTGCTGTTTCTGTCAAGGGAAACCAATGTTTCTGTCAAGGGAAAACAACCTGAAATCTCTGGACCACTATGAACAGTGACCTGGATTCCAAGGTGATTTAAACTGCAGGAAAGAGAGCAAAGGAGCTGGAGAAGTGGCTGGGCATCCCCAGGAGCTTATGCCAGGTGCGCCAGCATGGCTGCAGTCTCCACTCAGAGAGTCAATGTCTGGCACATTGTGAGACGCCTGGTCACTGACATGATCCAGTGGGTCCTCACACCAGCCAGAGAGGTCACCTGGATGGGGGTTCCTTACTCCCATTTTACAGATGAGAAAACTGATGCCAGGGACACAGTAAGCAAATGTGACCCCAGGCCTGCTGCCATGCCAGCCGAGGCCCCACTTCCTTGCCAGGGAAGGGACCCTTGCTTAGGGGTTGGGTTGAGGCATGCCACTCTGGATGTCTCAGGCAACGGATGCTGGTTTCTGGTGGGGATGAACGATTAGGGCAGGCCTCCCATGCAGGAGTCATGGTCAGGGGCTCAGCCGTCAAACCCTTTATGAAAGCCTGATGTGTGTGGAAAACCCAGTGTGTGCAGGGCTGGGTGCCGTACCTTGGCAAGAGCAGAGCTGATGAGGGTTATACTCCCTACCCTTATAGAGCCTCAGTTTCCCCACTGGTGAAAGGTCGGTGTTGAGCTGGGTGGTGTCAGAGGTTCAGTTCAACTGCCACTTTCTAGGATTCTCAGATTCACTGAACCCACCTGTTCATGACAAAGTCTTTATTTACCCTTGGATGTGAGCGGCTCTGAGCTCATCCATGCAGTGGAGAGAGGAGAAGAGGGAAACGACCCTGCTGATGGGGTGCTCTCTGCCCGCTGGTCAGAACATGCATCAGAACCCCTGTTTCTAGGCACACTGCTTGTGAGCTGACTCCAGCCTGCCGCTTTACAGGTGGGGAAACTGAGGCTCAGAGAGAGGCTACCGCTTGCCATGAAGCCAGTGTAGATTTAGGCCTGGGCAGAGCTAAGTGAACAAGGGAAAGAGTAGTATGGGGGACAGATTGTACAGCCTTACAGGCCATGATAAAAGCCAAGTGTGATGGGAGCCTGTGGGGGTTAAAAGCAGGGAGGGACGTGCTCTGATTTACATTCTAGGAAGATCACCCTGGCTGCTCTGTGGACAGGACTCTGTGGAGGGATAAGGGCGGAAGTGATGGAGCAGCTCAGAGGCTATTTTCGTAGCCAGGAGAGAGAGGATTGTGTCTGGGACCAGGGTCCCAGTGGAGAAGGTGAGAGACATGGTCAGATTCTAAGTATATTTGAAGGTAGGCCTGACAGGAGACCTCAGGGTGGCTATTGGCTTGAGCAGCTGGGTGGCTGGTGCGACCATTCGTTGGCCTGGAAAACAGAGGGAGGAGAAGAATCAAACATCCGATCTGGAATGTATTAGGTATGAAAGCATCCAGGGTAAGATATCGAGTCGGCAACTGGATCTTCCAACCTGGAGTTCAGGAAAGAGGTCCACTCAGAGGTATAAATTTAGAAGCTGTCGGGATACAGATGGTATTTAAAGCCAGGAGACCGGATGAGATCATCTGGGAGTGTCGCCAGGGAAGGGAAGCCGCCTGGGGACTGTACCCTGGGACGCTCTAACATCCTGAAGTCCCGAAAAAGGAGGATGGAGCGAAGAAACTGGAGGGAACCTCCAGGGAGGGCTGAGGAAAACCAGGAGAGAGCAGTATCCTGAAAACCAGCGGGGGAGTGTGACTCGATTTGAAAGAAACCACAAGGAGGCTGAGGAAGGTGAGAACCAAGATGGACCGTTGAAGTCAACAACATAAAAATGGTTGACGATTTTGACCTTGACGAGATGGCTTCCAGGGGAGTGGGGGACACGTGGCTGATGAGAGAAGGCTTGAGGGAGGGTGGGAAGAGGGCGGGGCGGGGGGGAGGCAAATGTACCCATCTGCTTTGTGGGGTTTGCTCTAAAATAGGACCCAAAGTAGGGTGGTGGCCAGAGGGGAGGATGGGTGAAGGGAGGACCTTTAAAGAAGGGAGGCATCGTTGCAAGTTGATGGGAACAATCCACGAGAGAGGGGAAGTTGGTGATGGAGGAAAGGGGGCAGTTGCAGGAGCAAAGCCCTTGAGCTGGCCCGAGGGGTAGGAATCCAGGGACTGGGTGGAGTGTTGGCCGTAAGAGCAGGGAAGGCAGAATTTCAAGTGGCAGTGGAGGTAGATTGATAGAGACGATAGTGAGAGAAGGAATTTCTCTTCTGATTGCTTGTTTTCTCAGTGGCAAGAAGCAGGATCATCATCTGAGAACAGAGTTGGGAGGCAGGTCTGATGGGTGAGGACGGGGGGGAGCATTCTCTGTCAGAGCCAGGGGCTTGCACTCATGGGAATGGAGTAGGATGGCTAAGGCGGGCCCAGGCTCCAAGGTGCCCTACGGCGGGGGTGGGGTGGGGGTGGGGTGGGCAGTGATCCATGGGCCCCTGAGGGCCCGAAGTCACAGGAAGGGGCTTCAAGAGGATAGAGCATCTGCCTGAGCCTTTTCTACCTTCCCATCCCGGAGCCTCAGCAGCACTGTGTCATGGCAGCAACGCTCCCAGAACCCGGGTCCCTTGTCTGATGGCAGGAGCCAGGCTTTGGCTTGTCATCAGCCCACGACTCTGGGAGATGCTCTGAGTCCTCCCCATCCAGCCCTTAGCCAGTCCTCCTGTCCTGTCTCATGCCGCTCAATCCCCGTGGAATCCCGCAGAAAACCTCTCCCTCCACTGGGAATCGCAGAGCAGGAGTCCCTTCCTCACCAAGCCCTCCTGCCTTCACTTTGGACCAGAACCAGGGGAGAAAAAGCAGAACGGGGCCTCAGAGGCCACGAGACTATTTCCAAGTTTCCGAGTGTCTCACAGAAATGGACCACTGACTTCCCCTGGGGCTGCCTGGGCCCATTGGCACGCCAGGTTTGTGCTCTGGGCTGGACTGGCCTGGCACTTTGATGGACAGTGCTCCTGCCTTATGAAAACAATGAATTACTGCCGTGGTAATGCTGTGAAAAGTGTTCTGCTATAGCCAAAATGATTCAATAATGAGGGGCTCTTAGAATCATCAGAGGAGCCTTAAGTGGCAACAAAGTTCTATTCAATGAAACTCCCCATCCCACCTTCCGTTTTACAGATGGAGAAACTGAGGCTCAAAGAGAGCCTACCACTTGCCTAAAATTGTAGAATGAATCAGCAGCAATGCTGGGGCTCAAACCAAGTCTCCTAACTCGTAACCTTGAGAGGCACCCCTATTCTGATGTTTCTGGCTAGGCCTCCACCTGATCCCCAACCCCACCCACTTTAGAATTGTGGAGGGTTGGAGGGGGTGCCAGGAAGCCTGCCAGGCTCCACTTGCAATCCCGCAGCCAGAGCTCTTCCTGTCGCCCCCTTTGAGCTGGGCATTACCTGCTAGTTAGCGCAGCCTCCCACCTTCTGGGGTTGTTATGGCAACCAAACATGGAGGGGAAGGGAGGGAGGGCAGAGAGGAGAGGGTGGCAATCACCGCAGTAGCTAACGTGCTGTGCTGTCTGTACCTCTGCCTGGCAGCCCAGGAGGGGCCGTCTGCATGGAATGGGAGGGCTGCACAGCAAGATAGGGGCAGAGCAGGAAGAAGGCCAGGGTGTCTGCCTTCCTCATGGTTCCTCAGCCTCCAAAAGGCCCCCTCCTGCGCTGGGGCTGGTGTGATGGGGTAGAACTCTCACCCACCACCGGCTGCTTTTTCTGTGTCAGGGCCCACGATCCACCCCCGCAGCTGTCTGCCCCTGCCCAGCCGCTTGGCCACAGCAGAAAGAGTAGAAGGACTTGGAGGAGCGTTTTGCCAGCTTGGCAGGAGCAGAGCTCCACCCTGACCTGGGCCACTGCTGAAGCTGGCCCTTTGCTAAATACAGGGTCTCTCCTGCCTTGCCATTCTCCGGGGCCCCAAGAGAGGCTTTGGTGGGGGTCTAGGGCCCCCAAACGGGAAGTAGCCAGGCACTAGGTTCTGGGTCAAGTAAAAGAGGCAGCAGCCCCCGTGTCACAGACACGGTCACAGACACACCTTGTCCTCACCCTGCTCTGTGCCCCGCCGTCAAGTCTTCTTCCTCCTCAGTATCGCTCTCCCACGTGTGACCTGACTTCACCCACACTCAACCACTGGCCCCACCCTGTTCTCAGCCACACAGCTGGCCTTGAAGGCTGCCGGAAGCACATACCCTGGGGTCTCAGCTTTCCTATGCCCAGCAGGTATTGAGCAAAGGGCAAGCACTGTCAGCGCTGGGGGCCCTGAGGGGGTGGGGAAGGCAGGGTCTACACTGGGACAGGCGAAGACAGGCTAAATCCAAGCAGGAGATGGGCAGGGCTTCACTGGAGACACGAGGGGACAGGCAGGGTCTGGAAGGGACAAGAGGCTGAAGCAGGGACGGTTGGTTCCCTCTCCATTTGGCACAGTGCTCTGCCCATTCCCTGTAACCAGAAGAGACAGCCTTGAAGCCAGTGTCCTGAACAAGAAAACTTTGTCCCAGGCCACACCCATTGGAGTAGCAGCAGAAAATGGATCCAGAGCCATCCACAGGCTGAAACTGTGGCTTCCATGTAACAGCGACATCGGCAGTGGTCCAGGTTCAGCCTGGCAGTCCCATGGCCACACCATGTCTGGACAGAGAGTCCGAGCCTGAGAGGAGAGTGTGGGACAGAGGTCTGAGGGTCAGAGCCCTCACAGAAAGTAGAATAGCCATCAAAAGTTGAGAGGGAGCTTCGACTAAATCAGTAGATGTATATGGGCCAGAACAAGGGAGGTGACTTCTACGCCCCCCCGGAACACAGGGCTGCATCTGACTGTCGCGCCCAAGAAAGATTTGCAAGCTGCAGTGAGCCCAGCAGAAGGAGTGGAGACCACACCATGGAAAGGATCTGGTGTAGACAGAAGGAAAGCTCTGGTGAGAATGAGCCTGCTGACTTCCCAGCGCTGAAGGCTGTGGAGAGTAAGGAGGGAGCAGGCCTCGTCCACGGGGCCCCGTAAAGACGGAATCGCCCCATGAGTGGATGGAGAGGAAGCTGGTGTCAGCCCAGAGTCAGAGCTGGACCCGGCTGACCCGAGGACGTTGAGTCCCTTGTCACAGCCTGCCAAGTCCCTCCCTGCAGACCCCAGAGCTTGAAGGCAGATTCAGAGACTGAGCCGAGTGGAAGGGCCTGGAGGTCCACCGTGATAGGCAGAGTGAGTCTGTCAGCACTGTCAGCCCACCGTCAACACTCACCCAGTGTCCCTGGACTGACGTCACTCAGACACCGGGTCGGACACAGTTGGTTAAACATCAGACATCCTGAGTCTGCTGTTCTTTGTCAAACATCAGACACCTTTGGTTAAATCTCAGACACCCTGGATATGAAACCTTTGGTTAAATATCACAAATCACTTGCCACTGTCCCAACAGCCCTGGTCACACACTATCCATCCATCTCTCAGACATCCTGGTCATGTGACCCATCCACGCGTGTCTTCACGCTCTGCTTGGGCGGGTCCCTGCCAGCCAGAGACCGACTCCTTCCTCCTGTGATTGTGGAAGCTATGGATGGACGATTGTCCAAGTTGCAGGTGGGAGCCCCACGGCCACTCAACCCTGCTGAGCACCACTCGGGCCCAAGCAGGACACACACCGAGGAGGGCTGCTTGCCTCCCGAGGTCACTACTCCTGTGGACACCCAGGGCCATCGTGAGGAGACACCAAGACTGGGGTGGACTCATGGGAGAGGGGCTGGCACATCCCTAGGACCCCTCAGCCTGCTTTTTTCTTTTCTTGTGTTGGCCGTTGCCCGTGAGTAGTTAAGAGCTAAGTATTTGGGCAACCTCCCATCTCATCTTCCAAAGCATCATTTTGGGAACTCTTCTCTCTTTGAGTACTCAAGTCACCTCCACCTCCTGACTTCAGGGACTCCTGAGCCACGCCTTGCACAGAGAATTGTGATTGGAAGGAGGGAGTGGGATGCCCTCAGACACCCAGCCTTGGCTCCACAGCGGTCTCAGCTAGACTTCAGGGTCCCACGGATCAGAGCTGCCCGGCACGAGCTGGTGACACTGCAGAAGACATAGAGCAAAACCAGGACCAGAAACCCGCTTGCTTCCTATATCACCTGGCCTGAGCCTCCTGGAAAATGGAGTTTCCCTCTTTGCTGTGTCCCCAGTCTCAGACGCTCCCCCATGTGGCTTCGTGTCATAGTCTGCAAGTGGCATGGAGAACGTGGCAGAGTCGTTGCCTCGTGGCGCTGGTTATTCACAGGACCATCACCGAGAGAGCCGCCTGGGAGCTTGCTCTGTGGACATCCTTAAGGCACCCTCACTGAGGTTCCCCGTGGCAGGAGGGATGAGATCAAGAAGGAAACCTAGGGGAGGCCCCGGGTCATGCACAGCCCTCCCCGTGGGAGGGGGAGAAGGGAGAGGGCTGGTCGGGGAGGGCGGGCTGAGGTGCCGCTTTGTAATTCCCAATAACTGTGATTTGATTCTACAGGTATGTATCAGAAAATATAAAACTAGGCAATTTGTCGGCTCTTCGAACTTTCAGAGTCCTGAGAGCTCTAAAAACTATTTCAGTTATCCCAGGTAAGATGCCCAGGTTTGCCTCCCAGATCTCAGCTACAAGTGACTCTCTCTCCGTCTCCCCCACCCCCCTCCTCTGACTGTGTGTCCTACTGGCGTGTTGTCACTGTCTTGTGTGTGAATTTCCCTTGTTACAGATACACCACTGAATTTGTGGACCTGGGCAATGTCTCAGCTTTACGTACCTTCCGAGTCCTCCGGGCCCTGAAAACTATATCAGTCATTTCAGGTGAAAATCAGGTTAACGCCAAGGCTGGAGGGACACGCTTGGGCCTTTCCAGCTACCTGGGAGCCAAGGCGACCCTCGGGAAGGCCCCTTCAAATGCGCCTGTCCCCAGAATACCTTTCCCAGAGCTTGGGTATGGGGGCTGTCTTCAGTGGACACGGCTGTCCCCTCCATGCCTCAGAATGGGCTTCGGACTGTCCACCCCAGCAAAGCCCACCACCATAGACCCCCGGGGGCACAGAGCACTCCATGGCAGGTCCTGGATTGAACCCAAATTCTTCCCAAGGTAGTGATTTATTTCCCAAACTGAACTCAACTATTGGAATAGCTGAAAGCTTGTATGTGAGTTGCTTCAGCCTGAAGCATCATGCTCCGATAAGGAAACTAAAAGTACTGTTTGTGAGGGAAACCACACCCAGAGTAAAAAAGGACAGCTCAGGCATGGCCTTTCATGGCTGAGTGCCCGTTCCCTGCCTTGAGCCCCCTTTGGTGATACACACACAGCCGACACCGCAACCCATTCTGTGAAACGGAGAGTACTCTGTGGACAGGTGTCACCGGGCCTTGGCGTCTAACAGCCCTTGCTGCATGTGCGGTAGAGGTTTAGCAAACCGTGCATGGTAGCCTCGGGAAGAAATTCTCCTTGACGCATGTTGGCAATTGTCCCGGGAAACCTTCTGAGGCCCAGACGGCCTCTCTAGAAAGCCAGTCTACCCCATCCATCTAGGAAAGCTCTCAAAGACTATAATGATTTCAGAGCCTAGAGGCCCCTTCCAGAAACTTTTCTGAGTGCATCCCCACTCAGAGCTGGAGAAGGCATTTCTTTTAAGAAGGCAGCTGGAAACAGGTTGCATGTCACCGATCTGGAGAGATGTCAGAGCTGGGGAGCCAGATGGTTGTATCCACTCCTGACTTGGAAAGCCCGGGCGTCCTGGGCCCTTGGCCTGCATTTGCTATTGCTGCCCCCAGGGAGGCAGGGGCCCTGCTGTGAGCTCCCAGAAGGAGTTCAGACTCCCCCGGTGGGGCTAATTATCGAATAAGAGGAGCCCCCACTTATGCTGATTTCACACTGAGCCTCAATACTCCTTCTGGCTCTGAACCCACCATGGGGTGAGCACAGGAGCCACTTGCCCGCACACTCCCCGCACGTGGCCCAGGCCTCTGCTAAGAGCCCGTAGCGAGTGGGGCACTCTGTTCCCATCCCCATGGAGCCCCCCCCAGTGTTGTGACAGGCATCATCGGCCAGGGTCTGTCCTCTAGGGGACTTCACAGCACACACCTGGCAAGGATAGGTAAGCACACTGACCACAACAATTAAGAAAAATCATCTTCCGGTTTGTTTTATTAAAAAAAAAATAAGGCTGACAAAGGAAAATATTTCTCAGTCCGGGGCTAAGGGAGGGAGCCAGCCAACCCCAACCGAGTCCCACTGGATCTCTTCAAAGCTGCCAGCAGCCCAGTGAGGCAGCACACAGCAGCTGCGGAAAGCGGCCGTTAGGAAAACGCTGTGGTCACAGCATTACCGACGTCTCCCTTGAGGAGGCGTTCCCTGAGCTGAGGCTTAAGAGCCGTGACCCTCTCCAGACCTCAGTCTCCTTTCCTTTAAAATGGGAACGAATCGGAATGGTTAGTTTCCAAGGGCTCTTCGCCCAGCCTGTTAGAACTTCAGTGGAGGGAGAATTTCCCACTTGATCCCCCAGCACCCATCTCTTCCTGGGTCTTCTCAGAAAGAATCCCTTTACTTGGTTGGAATCATTCTTGCCAGAAGTGGACTCTCATCAATGTGAGAAATGGTTAAAGGAATGGGTCACCAACTGATTGTCCCCAAGGACACTATCTCCACAGACCAGGAGGTGCTTTTCAGAGCCTTGGACTGAGTGATTCAGGCCACAGATACTTTGGAGGCAGAGTTTAATTTGGGTATGTGAGCTGCTGCCCACGGCCCCTCACTTTGCCCCCACCATGCCCCACACTAGGGGTGGGTCTCCAAGCGTGGTGAGGAGAACCAGATGCCCACCGAGGGTCCTAGAAGCTCTGCTAGAGATGAAGCGTAGTTCTGGACTACAGAGGGCTCATGAACCGCCACCACCATCACCACCTCCACCACTCTGGGCCCAGACCCCTGCAAGGTCCACCCAGTGCCCAGGCAGTTGCCAACATCTGCCAGGATGATTTCACAGAGAACGCTGAGTGCCTCCCAGCCCTGGGCAGGCAGCAGCATTGGCGGCACTGTGGGAAGGACTTCCTCTCCCCTCTCCCACGTTTGCCCATCGCTGCCTCCTTGTCTCTGAGTCATGGGCACAGCAGCTGCGGACACAGCCGCACAGGTGCTCCTAACACATTAACCGGCTGGATGATGGATGGATGGAGCTTAATCTGAGATCTGGCTGCTTTGATGGGGGGGAGGGGTGGGGAGGAGGGATGGGAGGTGAGTCCCTGCCGCTGGCAGAGAAGCCCCCTCGCTCCCAATGCTCTGCTCGAACTTGTGAACTTGCTGTAGGACCGCAGCCAAGTGTCAGACCAAAGGCGTCTACACGTGCTTTTCTGTGCGGCGCTGGCTTCTGCAGGGAGCTGGGCCGTGCAACTAACAGATCACGGCCTCTTAGCTTTGGGGGGTGGGATGGACGGGGGTGGGTCCCAGGGGGACAGGGCAGAGGAGGAAAATACAAAACAGGTACCCCTGTGCCTTTCCCGAAAGTGGGCCCTGAGCCAGAGCAGGCCCCTTAGGACATCACCCACCATGGCCTTAGCCAGACCCACCTACCCCCCCGCACCGCCCCGTCAACCTCCCCAGTGCACACACCACATTCCCCTACCGAGAATGGCTGTGTCTCTCCCCATCTCAGGATCAAGGCCAAGGCTGTCCATTGCCCTGGAGGGGGCCTGGCCCTCTGTCTCCTTTCCAGGAACTACATTTAAAGGGACAGGCCTGGCATAACTTGGGACTAACTGGGGGGGATAGGCTTTGAGTGTTTTCTCCTGCAAGGAAACAGCATTTTCCATACTTATTTCATTTATTTGGCTATGGAGAGCAAAGAGAACTAGGCCCCTCTGAAAATACACAGCCAGACTGGACTCCTGCCCCAGGGGGATCAGGACAGACTCTCAGCAGCAGAGGAAAGGGAGGTTTTGGTCTGAAAAGCCCAGGAGAGGCCTCCTTCCCCTGCCCCCCCCCATGATGGCTCCCCCAGCCCGGCACCCCTCAGGCCTGGCCCCTGTCCACTGGAGCGGGGAGCACGGGTGCCGTGGGTGACTCCGAGCTCCTCCTCGTCTCCCCCAGGCCTGAAGACCATCGTGGGGGCCCTGATCCAGTCTGTGAAGAAGCTGGCCGATGTGATGGTCCTCACGGTTTTCTGCCTCAGCGTCTTTGCCCTCATCGGCCTGCAGCTCTTCATGGGCAACCTGAGGCACAAGTGCGTTCGCAACTTCACAGTGCTCAGCGGCACCAACGGCTCCGTGGAAGCCGACGGCCTGGTCTGGGAATCGCTGGACCTCTACCTCAACAACCCAGGTGCTGACTGGCTCCGTGGCCCAGGCAGGGCTTTGTGGGGCCACCAGGGCCGAGCATCTCCCACACAGGCCTCCTTCTGAGGATATCCAAGCCCTACCTGCTCCCCCAGAGACCCAGCTGCGTGTCAGAGATCCCAGCCCCTGCCCTTTGGGGCTCTGGGAGAGAGGACAGGAGAGGAGCAGACTCAGCACCTATCCTCCTGAGTTCTCAGGCTAGATGGAGAGATAACACTTGAAGAATGGGAAGGATGGAGAGGTAGATAGGAGAACGGCAGCTACAACATTTGAAGGGTCAGGAATGGTGAGGAGACCAGCCTGCCAGCAGGGAGAGGGGTTTCGCTTGGGAAAGGGTGGGGGGACGGAGCTGGGGTAGTTTGTGAGGCTTCAGAGTAGAGGCCCCATTTGCTTGGCATGGGCTTTTTCACTTGACTTCAGTGATCCTTGTCAGGATGTTAAGTCCATACCCATGCACCCCAGGACAAGCTCGGTGATTGTACAAAGCCATGTGAGCCCCTCGAGTTGTTTCACTGCCCCATGGCTTACACTTCCATCCTCCGGGCTGATGACCAGCACCTCTCTTGACTAGAGCCATCAGTCTAGGCCAAAGGTAGATGCTGGTACAAGGCCAGATTCCAGGCCACAAGGACCCCGAGGGCCATTCTGAAGTTAAGGCCTCTAACATACACCAGCAGTCCACCGTAGAAAAAAGAAATAGATGGAAACTCAATGAGTAAATTTGCTTGTGATTCAGTGTGGCCACGTAGCAGCTGTTCTAAAACGTATGTGTACACCAAAGTCACCTGGAAGGCTCTGGAAAACACAGACTGCTGGGCCCCACCCCACGAGATTCTGAGTCAGTAGCTCTGGGAAGTTACCTTTCTAACCAGTTCCCAGTTGATGCTTGATGCTGCTGGTCTGGGGACCACACTTGGAGAACTGACACCTAAGACTAAGGCAGGTAGTGGGGAGTGATGGGGACTGATGGATGGTCACAGAGTGGAGGCGACAGGACTGATGTCCTACGTCTCATCTGGTCCAGCCCCAGCCATGTCTGAACAAACCCCTGCCTCTTGTTCAGGGCCTCTCTTGACCCCGGGTGGCCCCCTGAGTGATTGGGGCAGGGTCCGGAAGCTCCCCGTGGGGATTTCCTGAGTGCACCTGGGGACACTGGCAGCTGAACGTCGGAGGAGGAGCCAGAGGAAGCCCAGGGAATCAGCCAGAGTTGCCTCAGACCTGGTCAGGCAGAGGGCAGAGGTCAGGCAGAGGGCAGAGGAGTGGATGGAAGACCCCCAGCAGTGTCTACCTCCCCAAAGCCCAGGGTGCAGTCTGGAACCCCCAGGAGTCTGGGCCACACGTGCCTCTCACCATTGGATGCTTCTCTTCCAGAAAACTACTTGCTCAAGAATGGCACCTCTGATGTGTTACTGTGTGGGAATAGCTCTGACGCTGGGTACGTAGCACCCACCCCCCCAGGGCCACCTCACCCAGCTGGGGGAGTCTCCTTCCAGTGCTTTATCAGCTGACTATGCTTTCAGTTTATGCCCTTGACCCCAGGGACAGCAAGACCTTTCCCTGCCTCCCTTCCCTGCCAGGCCCGTGGCAGCTGCCCTCCCACCTCCACAGGGAGGCAGCTGGGAAGGGGTGAAGACAGAGATGGGGGTTTGGCTTTTCAGGGAAGGCAAACAGAGCCTTGAAGATGGGACTGGACTTGGGGGGCAGCCCAGGAAACCCTGCAGGGCCCCACAGTAGCCCAACCCTGGCTCCATTCCCTTCCCAAAGCCCCCCAGGGCGGCACCCACCCCCTCCTGTCTTCACTTCCTCCCTCCTCATCTGTCCATTAGGTCAAAAGTGAGTATGGCCTCCCCTGGCAGCCTAGACTCTCCTCCAGGGCAAGCAGGGCCTGGACCTGCAGCCTGGGTGTGGTACCCAGAGATGCCCAGTAGCCATGTGCAGCTTCCAGGGCCCTGTGCACACCGGCACCTGGGTCAGTGTGACTGTGTCATAGGTTGCTATGGGGAGGGTCACACAGGCTCACCTAAGGGAGGTGCTCTTCGGGGCTGTAGTCCCGCATATCTGAATATGTAGATCTTCCCTGCAGACCTCAGGGTCTGGGGGAGCAGGGCTGTGCCAGGGGTTCAAATGGCCGCAGAGCCCTTCCTATCTCTAAAGAAAAAGTCTTAATTTAGGACATTAGCAAGACACAGAGGCCCCTTGGCTGCATCCTCCTACTTGCCAAGTTTCCCTTGCCCCCATCCTCTCTCTCACACACTCACTCCACTCGTGACTCCAGACCAGCGCTCCCTCTTTGGGAGAGAGGCTGTGCCCTCCAGACATGGCCGGACCCCAGCCCATCCACCCTAGAATCATCCCACAGCCCCATGGCCGCCTGACCTTTGCCTTGGGCTCCATCCTGTTCACCTCAGCCTCATGCTCCCCCTGTGTGTCTGCACTGTGCCCAGCTCCCCTGGGGTAGGCAGGCAGGGAAGAAATCTGAGCCAGGCCCTTGGCACTTCCTCTGGGAGGGGAGAGGCAATGCAGACAGCAGCTGGGATGGTGTGTCACGTGGGCAGAGGGAGCTGGATTTAGGCCTAGCAGCATACAGATGGGTAGAGAAAAGAGGAAGACGGTGTCCCGGGTGGGAGGCACAGCATGAAAAGTCACGGCAGCAGGACCCCGCAGTGTGGCAGTAGGTTTGTGGAGCTAGCGTCTCAGGGGCAGAGGGCCCCTCACAGCATGGGATAAAGTCCGTGTGTCCGGCCGTAGGACATGTCCCGAGGGCTATAGGTGCCTGAAGGCAGGCGAGAACCCTGACCACGGCTACACCAGCTTCGACTCCTTTGCCTGGGCCTTTCTTGCACTCTTCCGACTGATGACACAGGACTACTGGGAGCGCCTCTACCAGCAGGTACGTGGGTGCATGGGGCCAGCAGAGAGCTCCAGGAATGGGCTCAGTGTCTAGCACCAGGGCCCAGGCTGCACAAATGACTAGTCACAAGCGCCCCAGCAGCTTCCCCACTAGTCAGAAGAGAGGAGGCACAGGGACGTTTGAGGGATGGGGACTCAGCAAGCAAAGAAACTTTCCTTTAGCTGGTGACCAAGTACCCAGCCCTCTATATAGGATACTCCATGCTCTGTCAGTGGAACACTGGTCCAACTGGTCCACCCTATGTGACACTTCCTGTGTCAACTGAAATGTTCTGCCTCCTTCCATGGGTGGGGTACTGCCCCCTGTGTGCAGGTCACTCTCTTCAGTAGGTTAGGACACTTCCCTCTATAGGTGGGACATGCTCTACCCGTTCTCCAGGCTGTGGCCATTTGAACCCCTGGCACAGCCAGGCTGGGCAACTTGGGATTTATGACCTTGACCCGGGAGGGGCCCCAGTGAAGATGACCTCCGCCCCCTTGCTCCCCCAGACCCTGAGGTCTGCAGGGAAGATCTACATGATCTTCTTCATGCTTGTCATCTTCCTGGGCTCCTTCTACCTGGTGAACTTGATCCTGGCTGTGGTTGCCATGGCCTACGAGGAGCAAAACCAAGCCACCATTGCTGAGACAGAGGAGAAGGAAAAGCGATTCCAGGAAGCCATGGAGATGCTCAAGAAAGAGCATGAGGTGGGTGAGCAGTGTGGCCAAGGAGCCTCCAGAACAAGCCTTCACCCGATTGTGGATGCCTATAAGTGTGGCGCCTGCTGGGTAAAAGCTGGTGGCTGTAAGTGATGCATGCTGGGTAAAGCTGGCACCTGCTGGGTAAAGCAAGTGTCTGGTGGGTGTAGGTATTTCGTGTGAATGTGGTGTCTGCTGGGTAAAAATTTGTTACCTACTGGGTAAAGACAAGAGCCTGTTCATGGGGAGGTGCCTGCTAGGTAAAAGTGGTGCCTGCTGAGTAAAGGTGGGTCCTGTGAGTATGGTGCCTGTTGAGGAATGCTCTTCCCTGTGACCGTGGTGTCTTCTGGGTGATGGTGGTGCCAGGTGGGTAAAGGCGGTAGCTCCTGGCTAAAGGTGGTCGCCGTGAGCCTAGTGCATGCTGGGTAGAAGAGAACCATGTGTCCATAGACATAGTTTATCCTAGTCAACGGATGCCTTCTGATGGGGTAGTGAGGAAGATCCAAGGTCGGAGGCCTGAACAGGCTCAGCAAATGAGCACTGGTGATGCTGCCATGGCTGTCCCCACAGTTCCACACGTGGTGGGTGCCGGAGGCTAACTGCAGAGCAAACTTTTTAGAAGCTAGGCCAAGGACATCCACTTCCTTCTCACTGCTCCATGCCACATCCTGCAGCAGCCATTTTGACCAGCTGAACCTTCTCGACCTGCCCTCTAGTTCTGTCACTACCTCGGCTCATCAACACCCCCTCTCCCACCTGCCCCAACACTCCACTCTTGCAAGACTGCCCACTTAAGCCACTACTCTCTTCATCCCTGGATCTGGATCTTTCTCAAAACATCCTGGGTCGTCTGAGCTCACCTATCCATGATGTTGTACTCGTTTGGGGGGGGTATGGGCAGGTCCACTTAACTGTTGGGGAAAACAGAGGTGCTGAGAGTTGCCTGGCCTACCTTGGCCTGAGGTTGCATCATGTCTCAATGACCAAGACATCCCTTCTTCCACCGTTTTTCAGGCCCTTACCATCAGGAGTGTGGACACCGTGTCCCGCAGCTCCTTGGAGATGTCCCCTTTGGCCGCAGTAATCTCCCACGAGGGAAGGAGCAAGCAGAGAAAACAAATGTCTTCAGGGTCGGAGGAGTGTGGGGATGACAGGTTCCCCAAGTCCGACTCGGAGGATGGTCCCCAAGCAGTGGTAATCTCCGGCCGTGGCTCTGGCCCTTTCAGGGTGGATCCGGCATCAAAAGGCCATCGTGCTAGTCCCCTGGTGCTGTCACAGCCCCCACGGTTGCTCCCCAAGGAGAATATTCCTTGAGCCCCCTCCCAGCCCCTCCAGTTTCCCATGGCCACTCTTAGAGTGGAGGAGCCCTGGGCAGAGGGATAGGGTAGGTTTGGGTGTTAGGATATCCCCAACCTCAGCTAAGTCACCAGCATTGGGGCTGGGACTGAGGGTCTCCCCATGGTGTGGATTGGTAGGAGCTCAAGGACGTGCCCAAATAAGTGAGGGACATGACTGATTGCCCCAGGCCCTGCTCGGGCCAGGCCTGTTTGCAGGGGCCTTCCTGCCCCCTTCTCCCCCAGATAAGCTTCAATCTCAAAGCCCCAGAGGCACAGGTTTCACGTGAGCAGAGATCCCAGAAGATGCAGGATTGCCTCTAACGCTGCACCCCTCCTCTGAGCACCCCCGGCTCAGCCCGTCCAGCTCCTATGTAGCCGACAAAAGCCCTCAGTGCTCCAAGTTGAGCTGGGGCCAAAGCCACAGGTGATAAGCTGGGAGCACGGGAAGAGCTGTCTTCGTCATGTCCCCTCTCTGTGTGCCCTCAGAATCATCTCAGCATCACCCACGGCCTCAGCAGGACCTCCTTGAAGCCACGCTCCAGCCACGGAAGCGTTGTCGCCTTCCGCCGACGGGACGTGGGTTCTGAGACAGACTTTGCAGATGATGAAAACAGCACAGCCGGGGACGGCGAGAGCCACCGCACATCACTGCTGGCGCCTTGGCCCCTGCGCCGGCCTAGTGCCCAGGGACAGCCCAGTCCCGGAACCTCAACTCCAAGCCACGTCCTCAATGGCAAAAGGAACAGCACTGTGGACTGCAACGGGGTGGTCTCCTTGCTGGGGGCAGGCGACCCTGAGGCCACTTCCCCAGGGAGCCGCCTCCTCCGCCCTATGATGCTGGAGCGCCCCCTGGACACGGTGAGTCCGCCCCGCCATGCAGTGCCAGGCGGGTCCCATCTCCCAGACTGGTCACCAGAGCCAGGTCTAAAAGTATTTACTTTTAGAGTAAAGTACTTTTAGAGTAAAGTCAAGTATTTACCAAGTATTTACTGAGCGCCTATTGTGTACTGAGCTCTGGGGGTGAATAAGCCTACCAAAAAATCTCTGCTTCCTAGAGCTTCCAGACAGACAAAACTTAAAGAAAGAAGAAAAATGTGTATGTATGCATATATGGTATGTAATGATGATAAACAGGGATGACAGTTAAATATTTAGCAGCTAGTAAGGCATGGGCACTGAGACACTGTGGTGACACAGGACCAGTGCCCTAGAGGTCTTGTGTGTGCCAGGTGTGAGCCCTGGAGAGTTGCGGATCATGAACAATCTGGAGAAGGGCCAGAGTGGCAAGGGAACACTTCTGAGCTTCTGGGCGACAGTTATTCATCAAATTCAAAATATTTTGGCACTTTACAAACTGATACATGTCAAGTAATATTAGCCCAAGCTCTAAGTACTGTGCGAGGACAAAAGTGGGAAAGAGGGAAAGGGAAACCCCCTTATTACAAGGCATTTAAACAATGACCTGAAGGAGGCAAGGAGCGGGGAACCAGGTGAGGGGTGGTATAGCAGAGGGGTTAGCACCCAGATTCTGGAGACAGATGGGGTTTGCTTACCAGCTGGATGGCTGTGAGCAAGTTATTTTATTTCTCTGTGCGTCAGGTCTCTTGTCTGTAAAATGGATTTAAAATACCCACCTCAGGGACTTCCCTGGTGGTCCTGTGGTTAAGACTCCACACCGCCACTGCAGGGGGCGCAGGTTTGATCCCTGCTAAGGGAACTAAGATCCCGCATGCCACGCGGTGTAGCCAAAAAATAAAATAAAATAGTAAAATAAAATACCCACCTCAGGATCGAAGCCAGGATGAACGCGTAAAGCAATCAGGACACGCACGAGTACGTTGATGTGGTGATAATGTTGTAGTAACATACTGTCATTGCATCATCTGTGGGAAACATGTTCCAGGCCTAAGGAACAGCAAGTGCAAAGGCCCTGAGACAGAAGCATATCTAGTGTATTGGAGGAAATGCCACGAGGGCAGTGTGGCTGGAAACCAGGGAGTAAACGGGAGGGGAGTTGGAGCAATTGTCAGAAAAGTGACAGGAAGGGAGGGCCAGATCATGAGAGGCCAGTCAGAGCTTTGATCACTCAGTCAGCCTATCCCATGACAGGCTGATGTCTGCCCAACCACTCACCGAGTGCCCTTGCTGACCCCTGCCCCCAGCACAGGGCTCAGAGCAGCCCACCCAGGAAAAGGGCAAATGTAGGTCTCAGACCCTGAGGCCTGCAGGAGGTGGAGGAGGGCAGACCTTATGAGGAAGCAGGACAAGACAGGGAAACCTGATCAGGAAGGTGGAGGCAGGTTGAAGAGGGTGCTCACAGCCAGATGGCCTGTTTTGCTCCAGCTCAGACACTTGCTCTAGCCGTGGGACTTTGCACAGGCAATTAATCTCTCTCTGCCTCAATTTCGTCATCTGTTAAGTGGAAATAAAAATAATATCCACATCAGAAGGTAGTGGTGAGGACTAAAAGTGTTAATACCAGTCTGGTGCTTAGACCAGTACTTGCCTCATGTTCAATAATAATTATCATTATCTATGATTGTTATTATTGAGCAGGACGGAAGGAGTGAAGACTTGGGGCCCTCGTGCTCCTCTGGAGCAGGGAGTCAAGGAGAGGGTCCTGGGAACGCACTGGGGGCAGACCATAGCTTCTGGGTGGGTCTGGGGACCCACCTGGCCATTACCTGGAGGGTGGGGGTCTGGCTTCCCAAGAACACAGATTCCCAGTTGCTGCAGGTCCAGCCCTGGAGCCTCAGCCTTGTGGAATCAGGTCAACAGCTGGAGCGCTAATAGAATTCCCTAATCTCATTAGGGAGAAAATCATCTCATTGTACTGCACATGTCCGGAGGAATCCAAGTTCAAACACTTCATTACCGGGAACTCTGACTTCACCCATTCTCACTTCTGTGGGGCCCATTTATAACCTTAAAGGGATTAGCAGGCCAAGGGGGTTATCTGCAAAGTTAAAGGAATTAGTGGACCAAGATGGAGATGTTGAAAAGTTAAAGAGGTTAGCAGGCTGTAGGCCTCCGAGGATGCCTTCCCTGCTTCAACTGGGTCCCTGGTGACACCTCTGCCCAGTTCTAGTCTGAAAACAAAGCACAGTGTCGGGCACATAGTGGTTTCTTCATCAACACAGGAGGCGGCAGGCCCAACAGACAGCTCACTTTAATTTGGGGCAGAGGGTGAAGGTTTACTTTGCCTGCTGTCTGTATGCGTGCCTGGCCCCAAAGGCAGAGGGAGTTGGGGAGGCGCCTTGAACAGATTCTTCTCCCTCCTCCCCACCCCCCTCCCCGCCCCCGTCATCTTAGGGACAGAACTAGAACTTAACCCAAGCCCCTGAGTGCCAAGTATTTATCCATTTAACCCATATCTATCCAGTGCCAGCCCTCTGCGTAGAGTGCCGGTGTTTAAGGCTCCAAGGATAGAACAGTGAACAGAACAGACAAGAGCTCTGACCTCATGGAGTTGGCATCGTAGGCGGGAAGACAGAGAGTAAACTGATCAATATTTCTAGGGACCAGTAAGGGTCATGTGATAGAAAGTTGCTAGGGGGAGGGCTGGGAATGGGGGCTATTAGTTAGAATATGCAGGGAAGTCCTTTATGTGGAGGTGACGTTAAAAATTGACCAACAGGTGATTTTAGGGAGCCAGCCACGAAGATGTGGAAAAATAGTGTATTAGGCAGAAGGGACAGAAAGTGTAAAGGCACTGAAGAGGAATAAGGTCAACATGTTTAAGGGATGAGAGGGCCAGGCAGGGCCGGGTGTGGTGGAAACAGAAGGGGATATAAAATGAGTTTGGGGAGTTAGGATTTAGGCTATGCAGGGCCTTGTAAACTATAGAAAAGTTTGGATTTACTCTGAGTAAGATGGGAGGAGTTGTTGATCAGAGGATTATCACGATCTGATTTACTTTCTAAGGAAATCCCTTTCAGCTGTGTAGAGAATAGAGGGGAGAGAAGAGGCCAGTTAGGAGGCTGTTGTAGTAGTTTTGGGAAAGAGGTGATGACAGCTTGCACTAGGACAGTGTATCAGTCAGCTATTTCCACAATACTGCTGTGTACCAAACTACCCCCAAAGTCAATGGTTAACAACAAGCCTTTATTCTCACGCTCACTTCTCTGCAAGTTGACCATGGTTTGGCTGGTCTAGGTTGACCTTGGTTGGCAGCTCTGCCTCAGACTGCACATGGCCTGGCTCCATACTATAGGTTAGGCTCAGGGCTGCTCCCCTTGTCTTTGTCCCGGGCTGAAAGTGTGGCAGCTACTTGGGGAAGCTCTTTTCCTGGGGGATTACTGGAGCACAAGAGCAAGGCAAATGGCACAAGCACATTCAAAGCTTCTGTTCACATCATGTCCACTAACATTCCCTTGGCCAAAGCAGGCGTGTCACCAATAATACAGGGAATTTTGCTTCAGTCACAGTGGGAGAGGAAAAGGTAAATATTTGCTGAATGATAACCCAAACTATCACAGATGGTAAAGGAGAGAAGTTGGGAGAATTTAAGACATGCTTGTGAGTTAAGCTGGCCAGATTTGTAGTTGCATTGGACCTAGGGTACTACTGTTCCACCAGCTATCTCAGCTTTCTCAGGTGCCTCTGCTTGAATACTTCAATGACTGGGAGCTCACTCCCTCCCTAGGCAACACTTCAGGGCAGTCCTACCAATCGCAAAAGCTGACCTGAACTTGAGCCCAGATCATTTTGGTACCCACCCCGGGCCCTGGCTCTGCCACCCTGCGTTGTCTAGGCCCATCTTCCCTCTGACAGATTATGGAGCCTCGCTCTGGCACGCTGAACAGCGCAGTGCCTTTAGCAGCCCCAGCTTGGGCTCACGGACTGTGGTCATGCATGGCCATGCTGACAAGTCTTTGCGGGCCCCTCTTGGTTCTGTGGGGGGCTCTGAAGTAAGCCTAGGGAATGTCTGCTGCCACCCCCTTCATTAGATCACACCCCATCTCCATTTGTAGGCCTGGTTCTTTTACTTACAAAAATGACACAAGCATGTTGAAAACAAATCCAACAGTGCAGAAGTGAAACTCCTTGCCTTCCCACACAATCCCATTCCCCGGATATAGCCACTTTAACAATTTAGTGTGTTATCTTCCAGATCTTTTTCTTGTTTTCTCATCAAACTCTTTGTCTTGGAAGTGCTCCCATGGGAACATATGTGTAACAGCCTCGTTCTCCTTATTGTCTGCGTCAGAGTCCAGAGTTGGACTGTATCCATAACTGATTTTAATATTCTTCCTATTGATCAGTTGTTTTGTTTTTATGGTATTTGAAACAACGCTGCAGTGAACATTGTTGCATACGTATTTTTGGTGCACGTGTATAATTATTTATGAAGTTTGATTACTAGACAAGGCAATGCAGAGCCAATGTAAAATTTTCTTGGTAGATACAGCCAACCTGCCTCCACAAAAGCTCCCACCAGCTGTGTCTGAGCATTGTGCTTTATGCTTCCATTAGTGTCACCTTAGAGCATGGTGGATTTTTTTTCAGCTTTTGTTGACTCTGGGGAGCTTGGGGTCAATTAAGACTCCCAGATTGTTTTTGCATGTACTAATGTATATGTCAGCATCTGGTTAAAAGAACCTGGTACATGTCATTTCCCGTCCACACTCAGGAATCACCACTAATGAGAGATGGTGAAAAAAAAAAGAGAATGAAGGAGATAATGATTGGCGAGAGGGGAGCTGTTAGCTGGGAGGGAGTTGGGAGCAAAGAAGCCCAGCACCCAGTGTCCCATCAAGACCCCCATGTGGCCCCCTGTGACCTCCCCAACCTGAGTCTGGGGCAGCTGCCCCAGATCCAGGCAGACCCCCGTCCCCAGGCTGATGCGTATCTCCCGGTTACACACAGACCACACCGTCGGAGGAGCCAGGCAGGCCTCAGATGCTGACCCCCCAGGCTCCGTGTGTGGATGGCTTCGAGGAGCCAGGAGAGCGGCGGCGAGCCCTCAGTGCAGTCAGCGTCCTCACCAGCGTACTGGAAGGTCAGCCCTGGTGTCATCCAAACACTCCCGACTTCTAGTCTGAGCACCCTCACAGTTAGCCAGGCCTGAGCCAAGTTCACCCCAGCTGCTTTGCCTGCCTTGGACATCTGCACAGCTGTCCCAGACTTTTCAGTCTCTGTGGCCCGTCCTGGGTGTCTTTTCGTCTGTTCCAGCTTGTTTTGTCCTGGGCATCCTCAGGAGCCATGTCTGTGTTTCTTCCAAGCATCCCCACAGCTGTCCTGGCCTGTCCTAGGTGTTCATTGGTCTCATCCTGTCCTCTCCCAAGCATTCCCATGTCTGCGGGGACCATCCCATCCCAAGCATGCCTGTTCTAGCTTATCCCAGCCACCCCCATATCTAACCCAGGTTATTCCAAGCCTCCCACATCTGTCCAAGCCTGTCCTACTTTAGGCAACCTCACATCCAATCCATCCTGAACTTGGCACCCCCTGATTTGTCCTCTCCTGTCCAACATGACTTCTGTCCCAGGCATCCCCCCCGCATCTGTCCTGACATGTCCCAGATATCCACATCTGTTCCGACCTGTTGGGTCCTGGGTGTCCTTATATCTGAACTTGCCTGTCTCAGATGTTGTCTCAGCCTATACCTCCCCCGAGTGTCCGCAGATCTATGTGGGAGTGTTGTCTCAAGAGAGCCCACATTTGTCCAAATCTATCTTGTCCCAGTTTTCCCCACATCCATCCTGGTTTTCTGTCCCTGTGGCCCTCTTCTCCCGTATTCCCAGAGTAAGGAGCCAGGACATAGGCCACTCTTTCCCTTAGTCATCCCTGCCCCTCTTTCTGTCCCCCTGTCATGTAGCAGCCCTGTCATCTCCTGGGTAGGTCATACATCTTTTCTGGAATACCACGAGTTATATAAGAGTTGGTCAACAAAAACAAACCAGCTCACTGGCTCTCTGCCCCGCCCCCTCCCACCCAGAGTTGGAGTCTCACCGCAAGTATCCGCCATGCTGGAATCGCTTCGCCCAGCGCTACCTGATCTGGGAGTGTTGTCCACTGTGGATGTCCATCAAGCAGAGAGTGAAGTTCATGGTCATGGACCCATTCGCCGACCTCACCATCACCATGTGCATCGTGATTAACACACTCTTCATGGCACTGGAGCATTACAACATGACAACTGAATTTGAGGAGATGCTGCAGGTCGGAAACCTGGTAAGGGCTGCTGGCAGCTGACTCTCAAATGGGCATCGTGTTGTGAAGGGCTCTTGGCCAGCTGGCACGGCCTTCGTGGGTAAGGGAGGAGTGACTCAGAACACGAAAGGATCTTCTGAAGATAGGAGTCATTGTGGAAGACCTTGTGGGAGGAGCCTCAGGATCAGCTTTCGTGACAGATGTAATTGGGAGTGAGAGGTTAGGGATAAAGATGCCCAAAAGCTAGAAAACAAAAGTGAGTTGAATGTGAGCCTGAAATGTGTGGGGACGTGAGGTGTGGCAGTTAGTAATGGAGGAGGAGAGTGTATGCAAAAAGAGGCAGTTCTCTTAGGGAAAGGATGGATGGATGGCTGGATGGAGAGAAGGAGGAAGGGAAGGATAGAGAGATATAGATGGATGGATGGATGGATGGATGGATGGAGTGAGTAAATCAGGCAGAGCCAGATTTGAATTCTGACTCAGCTCTTACTAACTATGTGACCTCTAGCAAATTACTTAGTTTCAGTAATTGGTACAGTAAGTATTTGTTGAATTTAATAAATGTAAAATTAGTATGACAATATCAACTTCATAGGAAGCTAATGAGGATTGAATAAGATAACGTGTATAATGTGCTTGGCTCAGAGTTTGGTAAACCATAAGCACTCAAAATAAATGATAGCTGTGGTTATTATCTTTGTTGTTGCTATTAAGGAGACTGTCCCTGGAGGTCAGAATGTCTGGGTTCTAATTCTGATTTTTTTCTTCTTGACACCAAATCAAGTCCTAGCTCTTCACTCTGAAGATGGAAAACTGAGGCCAGAGAGGTGACATAGTGATGGCATAGCTGGGCATGTAGCTGTTGTCTCCTGACTCTGGGGGACAGGGTCCTACTGGCTCTGTCCAGGTAAACAAAGGGTCGACCCTTCTGCAGAAGATCCTAGAGCAAGGCTGCAGAGAGCCCACTGGCCTCTGAAAGGAGCTCCTGGGATCATCACTGAGGTTGAGTGGGGGGAGGGGGTCATTCATTCCAAGCTCTCTCCTCTTGCAGACCCAGCCGTGTCTTGGTCCCAGCTGCACAGGTGGCCCCCACAGGTAGGCACGTCTCCTACACTGTGGAGTGTGAGGGTTTTCTTCCCTTATTACTTCCCATATCCAGAACTCTAGATAGTTCTCTACAGGGTCTATTCAAATTTTTTCACAAATGTGAGTCCGTTTTGCTGTGATTCTGCTTTTCTTTTCTTCTTCTGTATACAAACAGAAGGAGAAGCTAGATATCAGTCTGTAAGAGTCCTGTGGCACAATTGTACCTGCCTTGTGTTGGGTGGTCTTCAGAGGGTGGTTACGTAGAATTTCAGTTGAATGCAGTTTTAATGGAATGTGACCGTTGGGTTGGACTGAGCAGCAGTCGAGGTGATGAAGAGCACTGGTGGCTTCCCTGGAGCATTCAGTTGTGATTGAATTGCAGTTGTGTTAAATTTGTGGTTCAGTTATTAGTAATGGGTCATGTCATTGGATTACAGCTCTATTGTGTTCTGTTTGGATAGCTTTATTGCTAGTATGTAAGGTTTTGATTGTCTTGCAGTTAATATATTCTAGATGGTTTAAATATTAAATGTAAAGAAACAAAATCACAAAAATAAGCATGGGTAAATAATCTTGGTGTGAAAAACATCCTTTCTAAGCATGTCACTAAAGACAAATTCCATAAAGGAGAAGATTGATAGATTTCACTCATGTTTAGCCCATCATATAAACAAAGGTAAAAGGCAAATGAAACGTCTGTTCCTAGCAATACTGTGGACAAGGAAACCTGAGATGTTTCCAACTATGAAACAATTAAAAATACAGCAAACATTCTTTGACATGCATGGTAAAGTTCATGAGAAAGTAACAAAAACCCCCAAGTGCCAAAAACAAAGAGGGACTTAAAAACCATAGCAGTAAACGTGTGAAATCGTTCTGTAGTTGCCCTGGGGGGTGGGAGGGGTGCTGATTTGAGTAATCTTGGGGGCTTGGATTTCTGTGAACACGCAGGGACAGGACTTATGTTTGGGACAGTGCAGGTAGGGTTTGGAACTGAGTAGCCCCATAAGAATATGACCCTATGTTCAGTTAAATGGTAAACTAAAATAAATCCACACACTGACCCTGGGAAACAATAAGGAAGGAAGGTTGTCAGTCTCAGCCAGGGCTGGAGGGGGGTGAGGGGGTGGGGAAAGTAACCTCCAGAAGCTTGTGACTATGAATTTGACCTTATACAGATTTGGAGTTCAAATTTATACCTGGGTGTTCCTGGAACCTATGTCTGAAAAATTAACACACAAAGTGATCCTGGCAATCGTAGCTAATACTTGTTGAGCACCTAATTTTTATAACAACCAGTAAGGGGGATGGTATTATTATTACCCCTATTTTACTAATAAAGTAACAGAGGCACAGAGTGGTGAAATAATTTAACCAAGGTCACACAGCCAGGAAGTGAAAGACCCAAGATTCAAATCCAAGCCATTTGTATCTAGAGTTCATCCTCTTACCTAGTGCCTTACACTGCTGTGCTGCAGCTCTAGCTTTTTTCCCGTCTCCCTGCTTCGAGTCCAAATTATACTGGAGTCCTTGTCAGTGTGGTAAGAGAAGAAAAAGAAGAATTATCTATAGAAACAATCCAAGAAAATCTACAGAAAGACAATTAGAACCAGTAAGAGAGTTCAGCAATGTTGGTAGGTACAGACGCTACATACTAAAATTAATTCTGCTCCTAGCCACCATCAGTGATCATTTGGAGAGTAATTTCTAAAAGTTAACACTTACAATAGCAATAAAAACTGTGATGAATCTAGGAATAAATGTAGCAGAAGATTGTAAATTTTATATGAAAAAAATTACAAAACCATTGAAAAATATAAGAGAATAAATTAGTGAAGAGATATGCCATTTTCATGGATAAAATTCTGAATACTGTAGAGATATCAGTTCTTACCAAATTAACCTGGATGTTTAATGTAATTCTGATCAAAATCCCAACACATTTTTACCCATGGGATTTGAAAAGGCAATCCTAAAATTAATATGGAAAAATAATGTCTATGAAACAAATTAATGAATCAGCTGGGGAGCTTACCCTACCATGTATAAGATATATTATAAAGCTATAGTAATTGAAACATTATAGTATTGGTGCAATATAGAAAAACAGACCAGAGCTACAGAATCAAGAACTCAGAAATAAGAAATGCATATTTGGAGACTTGATAAATAACAGAGATGGCATTATAAATCAATAGGAAAATGACAGACTATTCAATAAATAAGATTGGGAAGAATAGTTATCTCCTTTTTTTTTTTTTTTTTTTTGGCTGCACTGCATGGCATGCAGAATCCTAGTTCCTGGACCAGAAATCCAACCCACGCCCCCTGCAGTGGAAGCACTGGAAGCATGGAGTCTTAACCACTGGACCATCAGGGAAGTCCCCAGAATGGTTATCTCTATGGAAGAAAATAAATTAGATCCCTACCCCATACCATATTCATTAATTAGTTGCAGCGAAATGGATTCAACACCTAAAAGCAATAAAATAAAATTTTAAAGCTTTTAGAATAAAAATGTGGAAGAATATTTAAAATTTGGAGGTTGGGAAGGCTTTCTCCAACATACAAAAAGTTCATGCCATGAAAGAAAAGATTGCTAAATTTACCTATGTTAAAAAATTTGTAATATGTGTACAATAAAGGATATGGTAAACAAAGTGAAATCACTACCCCAAACTGGAAATTGATGTTATGAAAAGTATTTAACTGGAAAGACGTGGAATCCAGAATATGCATTGAATGCTTACACATCAATAAAGAGAAGAGGGACAATCCACTGGCAAAAACACAACCACAACAATGGACAGAAGAAATGACAGAAGAGGAAATTCAGATAGTTATAAACAAATGAAAAGAAACACAGAGGAATGCAAATTAAATCAACGTTGAGATACTGTTTCTCACCCATTAGAGAATCAGAAGTAAACTTCTGTGTGTTGGCAATGATATGAAACAGCGGCAACTCAGACTTTGTAAGAGTGTCAATTTGGTACAACCATTTCAGGGAACAGTTGTACAGCATCTGATAAGTCACGGATATGCATACCCTATAACTTAATTTCAGATATACATGTTCTTGAGAAAGTCCCACATGTCTGTATAAGGAGACATGTACAAGAAAGCTCTTTGCTGCATTGTTAGTCACAAGGAAAATTGGAATCAATCTAAATGTCTGTCCCTCCACTTAAAAATGGATAAATAAATTGTGGTGTTTTCATAGTGTGCACGATTAGTACACAGTATGAAACACTGTGAAATACTGCGCACAATTAGAAGGAGTATGTATACATCTTTCAATATGGATAAATCTCACAAACATGATGTCAAGAATAAAAGGCACTTGCAAAAAAGAACACATATGGTTATAGAAACCTTAAAACAATGCAAAAATGCTATGCATTAAAACTGTAAAAACATGCATGGGAATGATAAACATCAAATTCAGCATGGTGATTACCTTGGAATGAATGTAGTTCTATGGGTTTTACCTGCGATGGCAGGTGGTGATCAAGGCTATGCAGAAGAAGCCAACTGTTTAGGTTCATGTCAGGTTCCATCATGTGGGCCAGTGACTTAACTTCTCTGTATCTCAGTTTCCCTATCTGTAAAATGGGGATAACAATAATATCTCATAGAGTTATTGTGAGGATTAAGTGATTCAATATATGTAAAGCACTAGTACAGTACCTGGCATATAGTAAATGCTATTTAAGTCTTTGCTATTATTTTGAGGGAAAAATGAAACAAGATTTGCAGCAAATATGGCAAAATGTTAATATTTGGTAGAGTTTAGTAGTGGGTACAAAGGACGCATCATATTATTCTATACTTGTTTATATGCTTAAAATATTTTATAATTTTTAGAAAGTACAACGACAAAGATAAATGACAAACCAAGAAAATTGCAATGCACACAGTAGATAAAGGGATAATACCCTTAATATATAGAGGACTTTTATAAACAACACCAAAAAAGGCAAACACCCTAATAGGAAAACAAGTAAAGGATATGAACAGGCAATTTCACAAAAGGAGAAATACAAAAATCAAAGAAATATCCAACAAGGCAACAGTAAAAGATGGCTTTTGTCCTATTGGATTGGAAAGGTTAGTGGGACAGGAATTAACATTTTTATGAGGGAAACAGTTATCCCATGTGGTTCATGGAATTGGTTAAAACCGATCTCTGAGGATCTTTTAGCAGTTATGTGTCAGAATCTCTAAAAATGCTTGTTGGCTATGCAATTGCATTTCCAGAAATTTATACTAAGAAAATAATTGGGCAAGTTGTTTTAAAATATGTATGTGAAAGGATATCTATTATGGCAATGGTTTTTAAAAATTTATTTATTTTATTTATTTGGCTTCATCAGATCTTAGTTGCGGCATGTGGGGTCTTAGTTGAGGCATGCAGGATCTTTCGTTTTGGCGCGAGGGCTCTTCGTTGCAGCACGCAGGCTCAGTAGTTGTGGTGCGCGGGCTTAGTTGCCCCGAGGCATGTGGGATCTTAGTACCCCAATCAGGGATCAAACCTGCGTCCCCTGAATTGGAAGGAGGATTCTTAACCACTGGACCACCAGGGAAGTCCTGGCAATGTTTGTAATAGGGACAAAAGAATGCCCATCACAAAGAAATGGTTAAACTACTTAACGGCACATCTGTACCGTGGAATATCCCACAACTATTTTTTTTTTAAGGAAAAAGAAAATGATGCTGTAGATGATGTTTAAATGGCATGGAAGGATGTTCACAAGGTGTTACGTTTCAAAAGCCAGTTTACAGTGTGTACAGGATGATCCCATTAAAGACATTAGCCAAGGTCAGGAGAGTTAGGGGTTTCTCAAAAGTCCTCCCACTTCCTGAGAAGCCACCATTAGCACTGATGGCTCCGTGTGCCACCTGCCAGGAGTCAGGCGAGGTGGGTGGCCACACTCACAGCCTGCCTGCTAGATCCCAGTGAGCCTATAAATCATGCAGAGCCATTCGTATCTGAAGCCCCTGCCTGGGCCTGGAGTTTTCAGCAGCTATAATAAATGAGGCCAATGAGAACAACAACTGCCCTCTCTTAGGCAGTATCCACTTGACATCCATTAGCTCTAACTCTTAGAAACCATCTATGGTGTTATTATTATCCCCATTTTACATATGGGGACACTCAAGGCTCAGAGAGATGGGGAAACTGGCCCAAGGTCCCACTGTGGCAGACCCTGCTTTGGAACTCGGGTCTGGCTGCCGTTCTCTGCACATCTTAAACCATCCAGCTTTGATCTCATGTCCTTACAATGCCAGTGGTGATCCTTTGGAAGGAGTCACACCAAAATTCATGTACTTCTAAAGCAGTGGTTCTCAAGCTTAGCTGCACATTAGAATCACCTGGGAAGTTGATAAAACTCTCGCTACTTGGGTACTCCAGTCCAACTTAACTCGAATCTGTGGAAGTGGGACCCAGGCATCAATATTTTTAAAATTCCTTAGGGGGTTCAAAGCGCACCAAGTTTAAGAACCATTGCTCAAAAATAGCACTTCTCAAACTTCAAATCACCTGTGAGTCTGGTCACAATGCAGATTCAGATCAGCAGGTCTGGGACGGTCAAGATTCTGCATTTCTGAAGACCTTCCAGGTGATGCTGTCGGCTCTTCTGCTCATCACCTCCCCAAAGGCAATCCCCAAGAGCCTCCCTGTGCTGTCTTTTTCTTGCTGGCTTCCAACACCACCTTGTATCTGCTCTTTTGCTGCCAGAACAGCTGCGAACCTGGGCAAAGTGAGGTGGGGGGTCTTTCCTGAGCTCCTTTACCAAGACATGCGTATTAGCACTCGTGGGTCTTAAGCACACAGTCACTCACCCTGGCATCCTCAGGCAGTGGCCGGGGAGACCAGAGGGCTGGGGCCAAGGAAGGGCAAATCCAGGCCCCACCCTTAGGGGCTCTCAGCAAAGCCCAACGCAGGGAATGCAGCTGGGTGAGGGCCGTTGCTGAGTAGGGAAGGCCTCAGGAAGACAGGGACATGGAGCTGGGCGCTGCAGGAGGTCTAAGGCCCAACCACTTGCATGCTTATTCAGCCAATATTGATGGCCCGCCTATAGGCTGAGCACTGTTCCAGGTACAGTAAGACAGGAAAGGTCCCTCCTACTGTGGAGTTTACAGTCTAGCCAGAGGAGACTCAACATACAAACACACAGCTACCGTACAGTATGTCAGGGTGGCATATGAGGGAACAAAAAATAAAGCAAGGAAGAGGATAAGCACAGTCGTGGGCAGGGCCCCGATTTTAAGTGTTAAGAAGTTTTGTTGAGTTGATTAGGTGGCTTTTAAGCAGAGACCTGAAGGGAGTGAGTCCTGTGGATTGGGGAGGGGAGGATCCAGGGAAAGGGAGCAGCAGGTACAGAGGCCCTGAGGAGGTGACGGCAAGGAGGCAAGCGTGGCTGGAAGAGTAGTGGGAGATGGGGTCAGAGAGATGGAAAAGTTATGGGGGCAGGGAAAGCGGTGGAACCCAAGGATGCCTCTTCACATGTGAGGGCAGCCTAGGAATTTGAGCAGAGGCTGGAGGATTTCGGGAGCTCTCCCTTCCCTAAGACCCCAGCTGGTGGAAGGACAGTTCTCTCTGGGCACAAGCACTAAAGGGACCACTGAAGTCACATGGGCTGGGCTGATGGGTGGTACCCTGTATGGTAGTGCAGAGGTGCCCACCCACCTGCCATCCTAGTGCCCTCCCTGGGCCAACAGCAATCCCCTGCCCCCCAGCCCACTGCCACAGGGCCTCATTTCCGGAGAAGGGAAAGGGCTGGTGCTGGGGCCACCAACAGGTGCAGATGCCTCTCCTTCTCTCCTTTCAGCACAGAGTCTCCTCAGGGCAGGTGCCAAGGACAAGGTAACCCCCACTCCTGAGTGCTGACCTCAGTGAGATGCCTCAGCCATGCCTCCCATGCTTCTGACCTCCACAGCTACTGAGGCCCTCTGACCTCAGGCCTCCCCTGCAGAAGACCGAAGAGCCTCCTCACCACCCACAGGATAACCCCACCCCCTACCCCACCTGGCTCCAGGAAGGCCTGATACACAGGCACCAACTTCCTGCTAGCCACACCCTCAGGGGATATCCCCTCCTCCCAGAGCCATGCGCCCTCCTGTCATAGCAGTTGACACAGCTCAGAGCCGTTGGGCCTGCCTGGCCCATCACACGATGGACTCCTTAACCTTGAGTCTCTGTCTTCTGAAGCTGGGCTGCTCAGGACTCATGAGTCAGTGAACCAGGTGAAGCCCAGCCCTTGCCCACCTCAGGAACGTTTCTAGAAGGGAGAGTGGTTGCTCTAAATCTTGAAGGACTGCACTGAGTTCATCTCCTGGTTCTCAAATTTATGAGCTACTTGACCCCAGGCATGTTACTTAACCTCTAAGTGCCTCAGTTTCTGTACCTGTAAAATGGGGTTAATGATACTTTTCTCGTCGGGTTGTTGGACAGATTAAAAGAAACAATGTATGCAAAGCATTCTAGCCCAGCTCTTGGTACATAGTCAAGCCTCAAGAGATCGTGGCTGGTTGTTACCACAGTGAGAAGAGTCAGCATGTGGACAGGGAGGAAGTGGGAACAGCATGGGCAAAAGCCATGAGCCATGAAAGCGTGTTTGTGGGAATGTGTGTATTTGGCATGTGTGAAACTTCCTGTGGCCACACGGGCTGGAAGGGGTCTGGAGCTGTGGTGTCAAGGCCCACCCCAGCTTCCCCTGATCCCAGGTGCCTCCCAGAGCTGTGAGTCCCTGCAGAGCCTGCAGTGGGTCCGGCTGTTTCTGAGGCCCAGGCTGGTGGGTCATGCCTGGGAAACAGCGGAGTTGGCTGGAGGCATCAGGCTGGAGGTGTCCCCAAGGGACCGGGCCGTGGCTGAGCAGGCACCCACTGGGATTCTGGGCGCAGTCAGAGCTGGCAGCCCAGAAGGGGGACCCTACAGGAGCAAGAGTCAGGAGGCAGGGAGCCCCTGCTGCCAGAGGCTTTTTCCAGCCTAAACGTCGGGAACCCCTGATTCCCGCTGCTTCCCAGGTCTTCACAGGGATCTTCACAGCAGAGATGACCTTCAAGATCATCGCCCTGGACCCCTACTACTACTTCCAGCAGGGCTGGAACATCTTCGACAGCATCATCGTCGTCCTCAGCCTCATGGAGCTGGGCCTGTCCCGCATGGGCAACTTGTCGGTGCTTCGCTCCTTCCGCCTGGTACACGGCTGGGCCCGGCAGGGGGCGAGTGGGTGGGGGCCTGGGGTACTGAGCCACACCCCCTCCGAGGTCATCACTTAATCACCGCTACTGTGATCTTTCATGCCTTACCCAACAGCTGTTTGCTAGGTACCCCAGGGCTGGTGATGTGGGGGACACAGAGGTGGGCAAGACAGAGGGAGATAGCCCTCCCTCCAGAGGGGCAATTGGGGTGCCCATCCATCCTGACGATTTGCAAAGCCCTTTATGATTCACCATGCCCCCTTTGGTCCTCATAGGATCCCAGGAGAGGAGCTAGTATTACTACATTCCCATTCCACACTCAGAGAGATGAAACAATTTCCCAAAGCCACATGGCAAGCAACAGGTGGAGCCAAGTCTGCTGAGGCTCTACCTTCTGGTTTTGGAATCTGCATTTTTGAAACTTTAATGTGCACACAAATTGCCTGGGGATCTTGCGAAAGTGCAGATGTGGATTCGATAGGTCTCGGATGATGTCAAAGCTATGCATCTGTGGACCATGCTTTGAGTTCAAAATGTCTAAGAGGTCCAGGCATGGGGCTAGAGGTAGGTCAGGGAAGGCTTTCTGGAGGAAGTGGCTTCACTTGGGGCTAGGCAGGCAGGCTGTTGGGGGCAAAATAGAAAGCCTAGGCTGTGGGTTTTAATTCCGACTCCACTGCCAAGAGCCAAGGGACCTAGACAACATACTCCACCTCTAAGGGTTGGCTTCTTCATCTGTCAAATGAGGTAATAATAGTGCCACCCTCATGTAGTTATTTGGAGTTCTGAATGAGCTGATGCATCCTAAACATAAGGCCTGGCACAGTGAATGTTCAGTAAATGCTAAACACCAGCTCCCTTTCTCTGTGATGACTGAGAGGAGGGAAAGATGGAGGTGACTGGGCAAGTCAGGGATGGTTTGAGCTCACCCAGAAGGATACCTGATGAGGAGGGTTCTGGAAGAGGGACATTCCATGATGGGGAATCTACTGGGTGGTTCCTGGAAGTGAGACCAAGGTGGATAGGAGGCTGGTGTGGGGACAGAGAGAAGGGGTGGGTTTGGGGGAGGAGTCTGGAGCTGTTGACCTGACTCCCAGAGCAGGGCCCGATGAAGCTGCCCTCAGGCTGTGGAGAGAAGCAATAGTGTGTGCTCTTGCACAAACGAGGAGAAAGAGGTGTCGGTGACCTTTAAGGGTGCCCTGGGTTCTCAGGCAGGAGCTGTCGGGGGTGAGGGTGTCTATGGGCAGTGGGAGCCAGAGCCCCTCACAAGGACCCCTCCCTCCCCAGCTTCGGGTCTTCAAGCTGGCGAAGTCCTGGCCCACCCTGAACACACTCATCAAGATCATCGGGAACTCAGTGGGGGCACTGGGCAACCTGACGCTGGTGCTGGCCATCATCGTGTTCATCTTCGCTGTGGTGGGCATGCAGCTCTTTGGCAAGAACTACGCAGAGCTGAGGCACCGCATCAGCGACCCAGGTGTGCTGCCCCGCTGGCACATGATGGACTTCTTCCACGCCTTCCTCATCATCTTCCGCATCCTCTGTGGCGAGTGGATCGAGACCATGTGGGACTGCATGGAGGTGTCTGGGCAGTCGCTGTGCCTGCTGGTCTTCTTGCTTGTTATGGTCATTGGCAACCTCGTGGTAAGTTGGCCGGTGGCCTCACACACACTCACTCACCTACCCATCCATTCATCTGCCCAGCTACCCACCGACCCAGGCATCCATCTGTCCATTCACTTACGCTTCCTTCCATCCGTCCACTCCCTCACTCAGCCATCTACCAAACAATCCATCCACCCATCAATCTCCCATCCATCTATCGATTTACCCATCCATGCATCTACTCATTTACCCATCATTCCATCTATTTACTCACCCGTTCATTCATTCACCCATCGGTGCACCCACTTACCTGTCCATCCATGTATCATCAATCCATCTATTACTTACCCATTCACTCTTTCATCTCTCTACTCATTCATACATCTGCCTATCCAGCCATCGATCCACTCATCAATAACCCACCCACCAACTCACCTATCCACCTGTCCACCTTTTCATCGATCTGCCTACTCAGTTACCAATCTCCCTACCCATTTATGCACTCACTCACCCAGCCATTCATCCATCAACCTCCATCTACTCATTCACTTACCCAACCATTCATCTATCCATCAACCATCCATCCACCAACCCCCGTTCACACACACGTGTGCACACCTGTTCATCCATCCATTTGCCCATCTATCTACCCATCCATTCATTCACCCACCTATCCATCCATTCATTCATCCATCACCCATCTTTCCACTCACTCATCTATTCCTCTATTCATTCATCCACCTCTACATCCATCTGTCAACCCACTCATCTATTCTCTCATTCATCAGTCCCATCCATCTACTCATTTATCCATCCAGCTATCTACTCACTCACTCATTTAGCTATCCATTCATGCACGTCACTCTTCATTTGCTCATTCTTCCATTTACCCATCTATTTACCTATTTATTCATTATGTATTCATTTTATATCCATTAATTAATTATTTTCTCATCTCCTCATTGTTTTATTAGTTATTCACTCTCAGTGATTTGTCGCCTGGTTCAATTCAGCTTAACAAACATTTGTTGAGCTCCCACTGCACGCAGAATATTGTGCCAGATGCTGTTGGGCACACAGAGATGAATGTGGCTCTGACATTGCTCACCACCTTGAGAGAGTGAGGAGGTGGAGAGTTCAAACAGGCCTGAGATAACTCTCAAGCTGGTCAGAATGGTCAGAGCCATTAAGAGGGAGCCCATGGGTGCTGAGCCCCTTCAGCTGGGGAAATCAAGGAAGGCTTCCTGGTGGAGGGGGTTTCCCGCTGACCTGATTGACAGGTGATGCTGGAGAGGGAAGAAGCAAGGTAAGCAAAGCACAGGCACAGGCAGGTAGTGGTGGTCCAGGTGAGGTGGGGCCCGAGAGAACCTTGTATGTCATCCTGAATAGCTGTGGTGAGAGTCCCTGCGGTCCTGTAATGAGAAGCCCAGGTCTTTGCTCCCATGGCCTCCTGTCTGTCCCAGGGAAAGTGCATCTTGCCTTGTGTCTTTACAATGTGGGCAATTCTGGAGTTGAGAGAGATCAAAATCTAAATGCCAGAGAAGGAGCCTTTGGAAGAGGCAAGTTTGAGAGGGGTCAGTTGTTCAGGGAGAGGTCAGTGTCCACTGTGGACATGCAGCCACCTTCCTGGGTACACAGGGGGACCACACACGCTCCACCGTCACACCTGCAGTGTCTGGCTCCCACTGCCCATGGTGTGGGCAGCTCAGGCTCACAGAGGCTCATAGAGGGATTTTAGGTGATGTGAGTACTGTGGGCTGCAGATTCCAGAGCCCTTCTCCAGACCTGCCTGCTTCCTCCTCCCATGTGACTTAACCAGGCCAAGTTGGGGTCGGTCTTCCTCAGCCTCCATAGGTGGAGCCCAGAGAGGAAGCAGAGTGCACAGTGCCAGTGGAACCCAGCTCTTTGGCGGGCCCTGCAACCCCCCTCCCATCCCCTCAAACCTGCCGCCCCTCAGGGTGCCCCTCGCTCAGCCCCTGGCACAGCTCTGGGGCTGCCAGACTCTGTGTGTTCCAAGGAGGATGCGAGTACACAGAGCTTTTAGCCCAGGGCCAGGCTGAGCTGCCCTCACGCACACACAGCCTGCGACTTCCGAGCAGATCTGCCTGGGGATGAGAATGTTAGAGGCTGCTGGAGGAGGGAAGCTAACGCAGCCCACGCGGCCCCCTCCCTGGCTGCCTCAGGAATTGGGCTGCTTCGGGGCGTGGGTGGAAGCAAGATTGTCATTGAAATGGGAAGTGATCATCAGGCAGGGGCTGGGGAGCAGCAGTGTGATTGACAGGGAAAGCACTGGAAGCAGCCGAACTTCTGAAGCCGGCGGCAGGGGAGGCCCTAGCGTCTTCTGTGGGTGGGCAAGGCTGCCCAGGCACCCCCTGCCCTGCCCCCAGCCTGGCCCCAGATGCCTGGAGGTCAGGGGATGTGAACCCAGGGTGGGCTACCAGGAGCTGAGGCAGGCCAGGCCTGGGCCAGTGTGGACAGAGGCCAGGAGCCTGGCCAGAGGTCAGTGTAGACAGCAGCTCTGCATCACATCACATGCGTCACCCCTCCAGTGACGACATAAAAGAGACTGCCAGGTGTCAAAAGTGATCATCTCTCTGTGGAGATAGAACAGGAGAGCCTACTCCTTAACCTTTCCATACTGTCCACATGAATGTTAATGTTTAAAGCAAAGGCACGTTTCTGAGGCCTGGCACTCCAACCTTGCCCACTGCTTTCGCCAGAATTCTCACTCCCAGCTCGCTGACAAGCATGTCTCAGGGGCTTGTAAGAAGCCAGAGCAGGGACTCAGATAGGGTGTCCACCTTCACACACCACCCTGCTATAGAGGCCCCCATTCAACTGGACTCCCTTCTGGGAGTGGCTGCGGAGGGGAGACCCGAGCCCAAGGTGGGGAGCTTGTGTCTCTGTCCTGTTGGCCTGGTGATGCTCATGAGCCAGCCTGAACCCTGTGTGGAACGAGCCCACCACCATCTTCAACTACCCTCCCCAAGCCCAGTCCCTTGTCACTCGGTAAAAGTTCTCTTTTTTAACAAAAGCTAAAACTTCACACTTGCAGGGTGGTTTAACAACAAGCAGTAGTCCAGAACCATCCAAAGACAGAGAGATTTTTCAAACCCCCCTTAGGGATGGACATCAAGTCCATAACCCCTAATAAATAACTTAAGTAAAGACTGTGTGTTCCGGCACCTCTGAAGCCTCAGCCCCAGGTCCCTCCACTCTATCCAAGTGTCTAATCCTGCACGCAGCACCCATCCAAGCACCCCTCACTGCCTGGACACAACTCTGTCTCAGTAGCTTGACCCTACAGTTAGTCCCAGGCGCCCAAGGGCTGCTACCTGGCCTCTTTTCCTGGCATCACCCTCTTCTCTGCTCATTCTCCCATGTCCTTCACCTGGAAAGCATGGTCGGATCTGGGGAGAGTGGAGAGTGCTCCACAGCTGGAGCCCCAGATCTTTGAGTGGTGATCCAGCTTCAGTGGGGAACTCAGAGACATATCACTGCCCCTCCTTCACCAACAGATGCAGAGGCCTCTTCGCAGGAAAGCCCCAAGAGCAGATGGGTGATGGATGAATGAATGAATGGATGGGTGGGCCCTGCTGATCCCAGATTGGATCTCACTTCCCAGGGAGCAGCCCTGTGCTCACCCTGACCTCACTGCCCCCCATTACTCCCAAGACAGCAAGGCCCCATCTGCAGGCTTTGACATCAGATGAACCCATGTTTCTCCCATTGAACCTGGGCCAACACCCAAGAAACCTGGGTTTGAACGCCCTCAATTCAGACTGTATCTGAGTCCTTGGGAGGAGGGATTGATTCTGGCAGTGAAACGCTGGAAGAAGGACCTCAGTTCTTCTTTGAAGAAAGAATTCAGCAGAGACCAAGATTGTGAAAAAGATAAAAGCATTTATTAGGAGCAAAGTACATGTGGAAAAAACAAAATATCTGTGGAAGAAACAAAGTAAGTGCGGAAAAAACAAAATATCTGTGGAAGAAACAAAGTAAGTGCGGAAAAAACAAAGTATGTGTGGAAGAGCACACAGGCAAGCTCAGAGGGAGGGGCTTAGGTTGTTTAAATAGGGCCAGTTTTCCGGATTTTTTTTCTGGCCCATCCTCTTCAGATCTGGTCCTGGTGTGGGCATGCATCTCTCAGCCAAGATGGATTCCAGCTGGCATCTTCTCCCTCCTTTTGTCCTTCCCCTAGACTGAGGACCTTCTCTGAGCATGTGTCAGGCCAGGAAATCCATGAGAACGCACCCAATCAGGGCCCAATGCTCCCGCTGGTATCCCAACTGAAACATCAGCAGGAGACCAGCTGCAGCTGCTCAGCCTGGGCCTATCGCCTACCTCAGGATGAGAATTTGTCTTTCCTTTTATAGCCAAACTGTCTATATTCAGGAGTATGGGGGGTTAGGATGAGAGCCTAGGGCCCAGGGTTTAAGCCTCGAGCTGTCTGCCTCTGGCAGTGCTCATCATAGCCCCGAGGCTGAGCACGCAGGGCACGGCATTATCTCCACAGGTCCTGAACCTCTTCCTGGCTTTGCTGCTCAGCTCCTTCAGTGCAGACAACCTCACAGCCCCTGACGAGGACGGGGAGATGAACAACCTCCAGCTGGCCCTGGCCCGCATCCAGCGGGGCCTGCGCTTCATCAAGCGGACCACCTGGGACTTCTGCTGTGGGCTTCTGCAGCGGCGGGCTCAGAAGCCTGTAGCCCTCGCCACCCAGGGCCAGCTGCCCGGCTGCACCACCACCTCCAGCCCCCCACCACCCTCAGAGACAGAGAAGGCGCTGCCAGCCCGCAAGGAGACACGGTTTGAGGAAGGCCAACGGCCAGGCCAGGGCACACCCGGGGATCCGGAGCCCGTGTGTGTGCCCATCGCCGTGGCCGAGTCAGACACGGATGACCAAGAGGAGCATGAGAACAGCCTGAGCACAGAGGAGGAGTCCAGCAAGCAGGTGAGCCCCATCCCCCATCCCAGCCCCGCACCGTGTGTGCAGCACCTACTGTCCAGGGGACCCAGCCTCACTCAGAGCATCTGCCCCAGCAGGTGTGGCCTGGAGGGAGAAGACAGGCCATCCCCCAAAAACCAGCCTCATGGAGGCGTGCTGAAACCAGCTCTCAACCCTCTCTCCCCAGCCCAGCCCAGCCCAGGAGGGCATCTTGGGAGGGACTGCTGTCCATCATTCATCCCCTGGCTGGTCACGGGCAGCTAATTGTACAGAAAGGGAAACTGAAGCGCAGCAAGAGAGAGAAGAGAGAGACTTGCTAGGAGTTCCTCATGCATCTAGGACAGAGCTAGGACACCTGGCCCCCAGACCCTGCCCTGACCTTGTCACCTCCAGGACTAACAAGGTGGAATGTCTTGGTGAGGGAGGAATGTAGCCTCCAGACCTCCCCACTGCCCCTTCCCCTCCTCCCAGGCCCAGAGCTAATTCTGAGATTTAAAAATAAGCATCCCTAAGATGGCAGGTGTCAGAGACAGCACTATCTTATCTCCCAACCTGTTATTTTTAACACTTAGGACTAGAGTCTGGACAAACGGAATGGTACCCCTCACCGCCACCCCAGCTCCCTCAGTTTTCTCATGGCCTGAGCTAGGCTTAGATGGCTTCTCCCTATAGGTCTCAGGTCAAACAGAGAGGACTGGTTCTCTCTGTTTCGTTGGGCCCATCCTGGCCGCTTCCTCAGGGCCTGCACTGGGTGGGTCTGGCTGAGAAGAGCAGCTGTTCCCTTGCATGGAATTTGATCTGAGGCTCCAGGCTTGATTCCACATCCTCCTGCCTCCCTGTGGTCCCAGAGGCCAGCTTCTGCCCTTTCAGTCGGGCTGCAGGACAGCCACAGTGTCGGTTGGGGGAGGGGGAGCGTTGGCGTTGCCAGGACCACAGCTTCCAATTAGCTCCAGGACGTTCCCAGCACAGGAGTGGAATTCTGCCTGCCCCTCCTTTTCCTCCTCCTTTTCTCTTGAGCCTTTTGGCCCTGGCTCCCTGGGGCCAGTGTGTGTGTGTGTGTGTGTGTGTGTGTGTGTCTGTGTGTTTGTATGCGTGCGCACACGTGCTCACACGTGCGGGCACGCAAGCAAGCTGGGGTGCCATGGGAACTCCTGGGAAAAGTCAGCATGTCCTTCCTAAGTAGAGTTGCCAGCATCTGGGAGCTGGGCATCATAGCCCAGCTGTACCCTTCAAGGAGTGGGAGGAGAGGGAGATTTGTCTAGCCTTAGGCCCTTTGCCCGAACCTATCAGGAGCCTCCTTCAGCCTCAGGATGCCCGAGGGAGGGGTCTTCAGTGAGATGAGACCTCATGAAGAGGGCAGGAGGCAGTGCCCCGCTGCATGGGCAGGGCCTGAAGCAGAGCCAGGGTCCTAGAAATACTCCGACCTGGTAGCTCATGGGCTGGGGGGGGTCTCTTCAGCAGGAATCCCAGCCTATGTCTGGCAGCCCAGGGGCCCTCCCGGAGCCCAGGTCCTGGAGCCAGGTGTCAGAGGCCACCTCCTCTGGGGCCGAGGCCAGTGCAGCTCAGGCAGACTTGCGGCAGCAGCGGAGAACAGAGGCCCCAGCCCCAGGGTGCAGTGAGGTAATGCACACCTTTGTCCCTGAAGCCGGTGGGGCACTGCTGCTGGGACTAGAGGCCGTGAGAGGCCCTGGGCACAGGCCTGCATTTGCTGCTGGGAACCACAGCCACCGTCACAGCCAGTGTGGGAGACCCGTCTGCGGAGCGGGGCATGGGCAGCCCTGTCCTGTTAGGGGAGACACGGCTTGGGGCCCAGAGCCATGGGGAAATTCTGGAAGCAGCCCCTCAGGACCACGATGCAGAACTAACCCCAAACTTCTGCTTGTTCACCCCCTCCTCACTCGGTTCCTGTGCTTTGCTCCTGTCGGCACGTTTGTCCTGTGAATCAGCCCATCCCAGGGGGCTGTGGGAGCTCTGAGAACAAGTTCTTGGCACACAAACCACCAGCTGCTTCTCACCTGGAGAAAAGCAGAGGCAGCAAATACAAGGCCTGCCGGAGGGCTTTGGAGCACAAAAGGGTTTTAATTTGAATTTGCTACCAACATTTAAAACCCAGAAGCTTTTGTGTAAAAAAATCTGCATTTCTGGCTTCTCTTGAAAAAAAAAAGTTGCAAGAAGAGCCGCCCTGCTGGAGACGAGTGGTAACCGCCGCCTCCTTGACACCGGCTGGAGCGCTCCGGTTTGCCAGTTCCCACCTGCCTGCCCTCATTCCATCACCTACCTGGCCCTGTAAACATTTGAGTTTGCAACCCCTGAGCTAACTGGACTGTGGCACAGCTGACTACACCCCACCCCGGCTCTGCCAAGCACCAAGGAAGATGGAGGTCATATGTTCAGAGGCAGCACTCAGGGGCCCTTGAACTGCTACCTGACCTCGGTCCTCATCCCGGCAGCTGTGACTTGCTCCAACAGGATATTTCTCCTTTGCCTTGTTCCTTACGTGAGATGGGCCCATTGGAGGCTTTGTGATCATGGCCAGTTTGTAAGCACGAGGGCCTGGTGGAATCATCATCCTGACTGCACAGGTCACACTTCTCCCCCTGGAGAGTCTGACACACCAAGGCTTGTGGGAACAGGAAGACATAGGAGGAGCAGAAGGTCACGGACAGAAGAGGCTCCTGTACTAGAACGTTGACCTTTGAACGAGTTTTGTAACTTCATCACCTCTTCAAATCAGGTCACGGTGGGAACGAGGGAGAACGAGGTGGGCTGGGGCTTTCCTGGGAGAAGGACACCTCATCCCATCTGCAGCGGGATTCTGAGAACTTGTCCTCCCACGTGACAGCTCCAGTGTCTGAAAAGAAAAGCTGCATGAAGACCTCTGACTGTGCCTCTCCCAGCTCAGTGCGGCTCAACGAAGCTGGGAGAAGGACATGACCCTCAAAGCCACGGGAGACCACCCTGCACCCAGGAGCACTGTCTGCATTCTCACCAGGATCCAGCCCTTCCTTATCGCAAACCTCAAGGTTAAAGAGGACTTTGAGACAGCGGTGGAGTGAGTAGTGGAAGGAAGGGAAAAGAAGGCAACTTTGAGAGCAGAGGCTGCCCAAGAACTCAAACCAGCTCGCCCCTAAGTGGAGTGGAGCTTGAGTGGCATGAGGCTGGCCAGTTGTGCCGGGGAATGTAGATGTGATCTGAAGCAAATGAAGGCTGCCCTTCCTTTATAGAACCCCCTTCCCCACCATACTTATCATTAAGGTGGGCTCTTAGAAGCAGAGCTGGAGCCTGGCTTCCTGTGCTAATGTTTCGTTGAGGGAGTACCCTCAGGAGAGACCCATAAGGAAGTGAGAGAAGCAGGATGAGGCAAAAGAAGCAGCTCCAGATGGCATGCGGGCTGGATTCCAGCCTCAGCTTGGTGTCCTCCATATCAGTCAGTCACTAGGCGTCAGCCACCCCTGGCTTCGATGTAACCACCAAGCCATTTCCAGGGATTGCAGGTCCCTGGCTAAAGACACTTTTCTGGAGAAGGGGCTGGCTAAACAGTATTCATGGCAGCTGGAGATGGGTGCACTGGCCCAAAGAGGGGAAGTGGGCAGAACTACAACACCCCTATACACTGGCACCCCACGTGTGACACACACAGACACTCATAAGGGCACCTGCACACACCTCTCTATAATCAAGTTATGCGGGATCAGGGCAGCAGAACCCTGCACAGCTGGGCAGGAAAGCTTCCAGCACCTTCTCACTCTTGTTCCAGGCTCTGTGCATCACACCAGCACCCACATGAATTGAGTGAGAAATGTGGGCTGGGTTGCTGGCCTGTTCTTTGCATGTCTGACCTGGTACCTGTGCGTGCCCATGATCCTGGCTCTGACTCTGTTCTGGGTGTGGCATGCCTGTTTCCTCTGTGTGTGCCGAGCTGCCACTATGTGTCCGTGTCCCAGTGTGTGTCCCTGTTGCACCCCATGTCTGTTTTACTTCCACCTGGATGCCTTCCCCATTCCCAGGGTTTTCCCAGAACCCTTCCCCGACCCTCTGTACCCTGCCCTAGACACCAGTAGACCAGAATCACAAACTCAGGAGCCCTAAGGTCCAGGCTGGGTGACCTTCATGGCGGTTCCCATCCACCCAGGCTCAGATTCCCCAGGTGTGCAATGGAGGATAGTCTGGGCACCTCCACTCTGGGAGCCCCAGACTCCCCCAGACTCTGGGCCTGAGGCTGGAGGCTGCTACACAGCCTACACTCATGCCCTCATCCACCCTACCCCACGGTCCTGCCCACAGACACATGAGAACAGTTACTCTGAGGGGAGCACAGCAGACATGACCAACACTGTTGACCTCCTGGAGCAGATCCCCGACCTCGGAGAGGACGTCAAGGATCCAGAGGACTGCTTCACTAAAGGTACTGCCCTGGGTGGACCTCTGGCCCAGCCTCAGCCCTGCCCACTGGGGCAGGAGGACCTGCAGCTCCTGGGGGTAGTGGGCCATGTCGCACCCCACTCTGATCTGGGTGCCTGCCATTTTTCCCCCATTCTTCGAGACCCTGGGGGCCCCTCCACCTGCCTGTGACATGAGTCATGGCAAGTGTGCCGGTGACGTGCTGGGCTGGGCCTCTGTGGGTCGGCTGCGTGTGTGGGACGGTAGCATGACCAGGTGTCCCCACAGCGGCAAGGACTGGATCTAATTCCCCCTGTTCCCTCAGGCCCTGGCACGGCACCTGGCATATAGTAGGCCCTCTGTAAATATTCAAGGTGGGTGTGGCATGTGGCTGTGCTGGTGATTGGCATCTAGAGCTTTTATGAATCCATGGTATATTCGGAGGGCCGCTGGGGATAAAATGAGGGTTTGCCCTCCATGTGGCACATCATTTGGGGCTATCAGTGAGGAGTCTGCCCTTCCTAAGGCTCAGAAACTGCAAACATGGAGAAAGACCAGGGACACAGCACCCCAGGGGGTTCTGGTACATTCCCCCAGGGGGAGAGTTTCCTAGATGAGCACAGGGCAAGCTGGAGCTCATCCCAACCCCAGCCTTGCCCCTGCCCAGAACTGCCAGGCCCTTCCTCTACTTACTGGTTGCCTAGTCCATCCAGCTTATCCACAGGGTACCTGCTGAGTGTGGGCTCCTGAGGGCGGCACTCAAAGTCACCCCTCCCTGCCACCCACCCATGCCATGGCCCCACCCACCATGTTACCCAGTTCATTACCCATCATTGTAACCTCTTTCAGTCATTCTTTCAACCATTCAACTTTCTGCCATCAGATGTGGGCATTTGCAGGCCCTGGACTGGGTCTGACTCCTCTCCCTCCCCCAAAGGCTGTGTCCAGCGCTGTCCCTGCTGCACCGTGGACACCACGCAGGCCCCAGGGAAGGTCTGGTGGAGGCTGCGCAAGACCTGCTACCGCATTGTGGAGCACAGCTGGTTCGAGACGTTCATCATCTTCATGATCCTGCTCAGCAGTGGAGCGCTGGTACCCTCCTGGGGATTGGGCAGGGAGGTATGGAGGAGGAGGGGAGGTAGAGAAAGGAGATCTCCAGCTGGAAAACCAGGTCAGAAACTGGGGCGGAGCCTCTGTTGAAAATGCATTCCCCCAGGGCCCCAGATCAGGACCAACTCATAAACTGTCAACACCCACAGCACATATGGAGGTCAGAGCAGAAAGGGCTCACAGAGGTCATCTCTCCAGGCCTCCTTGTTCCACAAAGGGAAGTGATTTGCCCAGATCACAGTGCACAGCTGGCATAGGTCGCAGGTCACCAGTCACCTACACCCAAGCCCTGGTGATACACCCACCTGCACACAGCGTCAGACACTCCGTCAGACTGGTTCATTGCAATTAACAATGCAGGCTGATATTACACTGGTAGCTCCACTCATTCCATGTCTTCTAGGGCTAGAGGCCAAGCTATGTAGTTCACGCATTATCACATTTAATCCCCATAGAAACCCTTTGTAGAAACATTAAGTAACTCACCCGAAGCCCCACCACTTACAAGCAGCAGATGTGGCATTTGAGCCAAGAGAGTCAGATTCCGAGTCCTTTGTCTTGACTTTCCATTTGTTCAATAGGTCTTTACTAAGCTCTCCTTGTATCTACTGGTCCTGTGAGCCGTGGAGGAGCAATAGGAGGAAGAGACTCTGGCTCTGGCCTCAGGGGCTCCCAGTCTAGTTGGAGAAATCAGATTCAGCAGGTTTGAGATAGTCAGATATCAGCTCGAGAGAGAGTTGAGTAAGAATGGAGTAGATGACTCAGGGTGATGGGAGGTCAGGGGGAACTGGAGCAATCAGGAAGACTCCCTGGAGGAAGCAGATGGAACTGGACTATGGAAAATAGGGAGGTTTGGTGAGGCCGGGAGGAGCAGTGAGGCACTCCAGGGATGCCCTATCTGGTTCCCAAGTACCTTACTCATCTCTCAGAGCCCTTCTAGGAGATGGAACAGCCCTGGAGAGGGTTGTGAAAGGTGCTGGTGGGCAGAGAGAAGGGTGATCAGAACAAACAGAAACTTTCCTAGCCCAGAGGGAGCAAGCACCTGATATTGTTGAGGAGTTTAGAACCCCATGGGTGAGCAACTAACAAGGAATGCTTTGGACTATAGAGAGGGAGAGGGCCACTCTGATCCCAGGCTGTTTGCCTCCAGCACATGCTGCCTTCTGTCAGGGCAGGCCATGGGGAGACATTGCAGCTATCACTTCTAAACCTCTGGGCCTCCCATCCCACCCTGTACTGCCCTGCCCCTGTTCCAGAGTGGGCCTGGAGCCATGGCTTGCAGGCTACATGCTGTTTTACCGTCAGCAGCTAGAGCCAAATCTCTGTAGGCTTCAGAGAAGGAGGATTTGACAATATGTTAACGAGTTTTGTTTTTAAACAGCCACAAACAAGGGCAGCCAGAGCCATTTAGTCTGGGCTGTGGAGGAAAAGCTCAGCCTAGCATAAGTGAGGAGGAGTTTTGGCAAGCGAATGGTGAATCTCATCAGGGTAGAGAGCCAAGCACTGTAAAAAAAAAAAAAACACACACACATCAATGATATACAGAGAAAAAGAAGTCAGAGTGTGTTATTTAAAGTTATAAACTTGTTTAACAGAAAGCAGAGTATGTATCACTTTGAAATTGCTGAAGGGAAAAATTTTTTAAGAACACAGAGAATTTATAGCAAAAGATAGGGGGAAAAACGGTACAAGGAAGCATTAAATCAGGAAACAATATGGCAAAGGCAAGATCAAGCATGTGTTTTAATAATAAATGTAACTGGATAAAATTCATCTTTTAAAAGAAAAGGACTCTAAATGGACTGAAGAAAAAAAATCTTCAGCTATGTGTTCTCAAATGACAAATCTGAAACACTGTGACTCAGAAATAGTAAAAGGAAATAAGATATAGCAGACAAATGCAAACAATGACAACAAAAATCAGAGTGGTTTTGTTTGTTAATGTTAAACAAGGTTGAATTCAAGGTAAAAATTGAGATAAAACAAAGAGGGTCCAACCTATAATAAAAATACAACTATTATGAATATATTTGCTTGGGATTTCATAGCACTTATACAAAGCAAAATCAGAAAAAAAGTGGCAACAGTGCAGTAGTACAGTGAGATTTTACCACACTTCTATTAGTGCTTGACAAATCAAGTAGAAAGAACAAGACAATGAGATATGTAAAAAATATGTATAGTTAATAAATTTGATCTAACATAATAAAAATAATAGCTAACACTTAAATAGTACTGACTATGTGCCAGGCCCTATTGTAACATTTTACAAACATTAATACATTTAATTCTCATAATAACCCTGTGAAATAGGCACTGTTTTACAGATAAGAAGACTGCTAAGTGTAGCAGAAATAGAAAGATTAAAAACAAACCCTTAAAAATGTAAAAGTTATTCTTAAACTTCGGATCAAACAGAAAATAGTTTCATGGTGGGTTCATGGGTGTTCATTATATTAATAAGTAAGCAAATAAATAGAGACTATTCATGGACTGAAGATGACAGTGTGTCATAAATCAAAGATTACAGTTCAACCAGTTTTGTCCACATGAAATCTAGAAAAATAAGAATGGAAAAATAGAGGTATAGAAAAAACTTCGACTTGGGAGAGGGGGAAAGAAACTAGAAAATAACAATATCAGTAATACTGCATGTGGGATGCAGCCAAAGCTGTAATGAGTAAAATTAATAGACTTAACCATTTTCATTATTAAATAGAAAGAATAAATTCATTAACTCAAGAAATTAGAAATACAACAACAAATTAATCTTAAAGAAAGCAAAGGAGGGACTTCCCTGGTGGTGCAGTGGTTAAGAAACTGCCTGCCAATGCAAGGGACACGGGTTCAAGCCCTGGTCCAGGAAGATCCCACATGCCATGGAGCAACGAAGCCCGTGCACCACAACTACTGAGCCTGTGCTCTAGAACCCCCGAGCCACAACTACTGAGCCCATGTGCCACAACTACTGAAGCCCACGTGCCTAGAGCCTGTGCTCAGCAACAGAGAAGCCACCACAGTGAGAGGCCTGCGCACCACAAGAGTAGCCCCCAGCTCACCGCAACTAGAGAAAACCCCTCGTGCAGCAGTGAAGACCCAACACAGCCAAAAATAAATAAACAAATGTAAAAAAATTTTTTTTAATAAAGCAAGGGAATAATTAATAAAATAAAAACACAAATTAATGAATTAGAAAATAAATAGTAAATCTGATAAAATTTCCAAAGCTGATTCCTTCAAAAATTAAAACAATCAAATAAACCACTAGGTCTAATCTCTTACATCTCCAAGAGTGGATTCTTTCATATTTTCAAGGAAGAAAATAATTTCAATCCTATTTAAAATCTTCTAGGGTATGAAGAAAGATGGAAAATCTACAAATTCTTTTTATGAAAGCTAAATAGTGCTGATTTTTAAAACCTTAAGTATACCAGAAGTAAAACCACAGACCAGTTTTCATACTCTATACTAGTGAATAGTGATGCAAAATTCTTAAAATACATGCAAATAGGATCCAGTAAAATATTTGAAAGACTAAATGAGTCATAGCTAGGTATATCCTAAAAAGTCAGAACGATGCCCTACTAGGAAATCTATTTGTATGAGTCAGACAAAGAAAAACCATATAATTGTCTCAATGAATGCCTGATTTTTAAAACTTTGGTAAGAATAGAAATAAAATATATTAACTTAATGAAAAACTTACTTTCAAATTAACTTCTTCCATCATCATTAGTAGTAAAGCACTAGAAACATTTTTATTAAAGTCAGGAATAAGAAAAGGATGATTTAACTACCTTTTAGCTGTTTTTCATGATTTAATAATAATCTTGAAGTACTAGCCAGTGCAATTAATCAAGAAAATTAAACATACAGTATAAAAACCAGAAAAACAGAAGAATTTAAGTTAATATATTCAAGTATAAAATGAGTTTAAAATAATAGAAATATATCATTACTTGTAGATAGTGATTGCTTAGAAAAATTTTAAAACCTATTAAAAATATTATATGACCAGTTATAAAACAAATATACAAATAATTGTTGCTGTTGTTTTATACTAACAGAAACCACTTAGTCACAAGTAACATTTCTCCAGTAGTCCTTACATGCCAGGCATTGTAGCCATAAAATAAATGGGAATGAATATAACATGGAATGTGTAAGAGGTACATGAAGAAAACTATTAAACTTGCCTAAGGAGAGTGTAAAAGAAGACAAACAGATAAACATACTATAAATATACTCTGGTCTTGGGCAGAAAGACTGTATTAGTTCCTAAAGCTAATGAGTTATTAAACTCAAGGCAGTAATAAATTTCTAACATTTTAAAGGGAATTTGACAAAACATTGCTTAAGTTTGTCTTAAATATTATGAAAAATGGCCAGGAAAATTCATATGACACTAATTCAGAAATAGACCAAGACAGCAGTAGAACCACACCGAGGTTGGAAATACATTTAAGCAAATATAGAAATGTGGTAGATGATAGTGTTGACTTCTACTCTGTGGATTCTTTAATAAAGTGTTAGGACACTTGACTAGTCACTCTGAAAAAAAAATTAAAATATATATTTGTTCCAACCAAAATATATTAGATTTTAAAAATTGTAATATAAAACAATGAAATGAGAAAGGAAGGAAGGAAGGGAGGGAGGGAGGAAGGAAGGAAAGAAGGAAGGAAGGAAGGAGAAAAGGAAAAGGAAGGTCATTTTTTTTCTAGCCTTGGAATAGGCAAGGGCTTTCTTTTTGCTTTTTTCTTTTCATTTTTTTTCATATGTACCTCATTTAAAACTTTTTTGTAGTATTTTTTTATACATTAAAAATTTTTATTTATTTATTTATTCATTCATTCATTCTTTATTTTTTTCTGCACTGGATCTTAGGTGTGGCACGCAGGATCTTTGTTGTGGCATGCGGGATCTTTAGTTGCGGCATGCAGACTTCTCAGATGCGGCACATGGTCTCTTAGTTGCAACATGCAGACTCTTAGTTATGGTATGCATTCAGGATCTAGTTCCTGGACCAGGGATCCAACCCAGGCCCCCTGCATTGGGAGCACAGAGTCTTACCCACTGGACCACCAGGGAAGTCCCTATAGTCTTTTTTTAATTAAATTTTTATGCTATATTGGAGTATAGTTGATTTACAATGTTGTGTTCATTTCAGATGTACAGCAAAGTGATTCAGTTATAAATATACATATATCTATTCTTCTTCAGATTCTTTTCCCATATAGGTTATTACAGAATATTGAGTAGAGTTCCCTGTGCTATACAATAGGCCCTTGTTGATTATCTATTTTATATATAGTAGTGTGTATATATCAATCCCAAACTCCTAATTTATCCCTCCCCCCCACAACCTTTCCCCTTTGGCAACCATAAGTTTGTTTTTTCATGTCTGTGAGTCTGTTTCTATTTTGTAAATATGTTCATTTATATCATTTTTTTTAGATTCCACATATAAGTGATATCATATGATATTTATGTTTCTCTGTCTGATTTCACTCACTATGATAATCTCCAGGTCCATCCATGTTGCTGCAATGGCATTATTTCATTCTTTTTTATGGCTGAGTAATATTCCATTATATATATGTATCACATCTTCTTTATTCATTCCTCTGTCGATGGACATTTAGATTGCTTCCATGTGTTGGCTGTTGTAAATAGTGCTGCAATGAACACTGGGGTGTATGCATCCTTTTGAATTATGGTTTTCTCCAGATATATGCCCAGGAGTGGGATTGCTGGATCATATGGTAGTTCTATTTTTACTTTTTAAGGAACCTCCATACTGTTCTCCATAGTGGTTGTACCAATTTACATTCCCACCAACAATGTAGGGGGGTTCCCTTTTCTCCACACCCTGTCCAGTACTTACAGTTCGTAGACATTTTGATGATGGCCATTCTGACTGGTGTGAGGTGATACCTCATTGTAGTTTTGATTTGCATTTCCTAATATTTAGTAATGTTGAGCATCCTTTCATGTGCATTTTGCCATCTGTATGTCTTCTTTGGAAAAGTGTCTGTTTAGATCTTCTGCCCATTTTTGATTGGGGAGTTTATTTTTTTGATACTGAGCTGCATGAGCTGTTTGTGTGTTTTAGAGATTAATCCATTATTGGTCACTTTGTTTGCAAATATTTTCTCCCATTTTGTGGGTTACCTTTTTTGTTTTGTTTATGGGTTCCTTTGCTGTGCAAAAGCTTTTGAGTATAATTAGGTCCCATTTGTTTGTTTTTATTTTCATTACTCTAGAAGGTGGATCCAGAAAGATATTGTTGCAATTTATGTCAAAGAGTGTTCTGCCTATGTTTTCTTCTAAGAGTTTATAGTATCTGGTCTAACATTTAGGTCTTTAATCCACTTTGAGTTTACTTTTGTGTATGGTGTTTGTTAGAGAATGTTATAATTTCATTCTTTTACATGTAGCTGTCCAGTTTTCCCATCACCACTTATTGAAGAGACTGTCTTTTCTCCATTGTATAGTATTGCCTCCTTTGTCTTAGATTAATTGACTGCAGGTGGGCTTATTTCTGGGCTTTGTATCCTGTTCCATTGATCTATATTTTTTTGTGTGTGCCAGTACCATACTTTTTTGATTACTGTAGCTTTGTAGTATAGTCTGAAGTCAGGGGGTCTGATTCCTCCAGCTCCGTTTTTATTTCTCAAGATTGCTTTGGCTATTCAGCATCTTTTGTGTGTCTATACAAATTTTTTTTAAATTTTCTAGTTCTTCAATAAATAACATTGGTAATTTCATAAGGATTACATTAAATCTGTAGATTACCTTGGGTGGTATGGTCATTTTGACAATATTGATTTCTTCCAATCCAAGGACATGGTATATCTTTCCATCTGTTTGTGTCATCTTCGATTTCTTTCATCGGTGTCTTATAGTTTTTGGAGTACAGGTCTTTTGCCTCCTTAGGTAGGTTTATTCTTAGGTATTTTATTCTTTTTGAGACGATAGTAAAGGGGATTGTTTCCTTAATTTCTCTTTCTGATCTTTCATTGTTGGTGTATAGAAATGCAACCGATTTCTGCATATTAATTTTATATCCTGCAACTTTACCAAATTCACTGGTGAGCTCTAGTACTTTTCTGGTAGCATTTTTAGGATTTTCTATGTATAGTATCATGGCATCTGCAAACAGTAACAGTTTTACTTCTCCTTTTCCGCTTTGATTTCCTTTTATTTCTTTTTCTTTGATTGCTGTATCTAGGACTTCCAAAACTGTGTTGAATAAAAGTGGCAAGAGTGGACATCCTTGCCTTGTTCCTGATCTTAGAGGGAATGTTTCAGCTTTTCAGCACTGAGTATGATGTTAGCCGTGGGCTTGTCATATATGTACTTTATTATGTTGAGTAGGTTCCCTCTATGCCCATGTTCTGGAGAGTTTTTATCATAAATCGGTGTTGAATTTTGTCAAAAGTGTTTTCTGCATCTGTTGAGATGATCATATGGTTTTTATTCTTCAATTTGTTGATGTGGTGTATCACACTGATTGATTTGTGGATATTGAAAAACCCTTGCATCCCTGGGATAAATCCCACTTGATCATGGGGTATGATCCTTTTAATATATTGTTGAATTTGCTTTGCTAGTATTTTGTTGAGGATTTCTGTATCTATGTTCATCAGTGATACTGGCCTGTAATCTTTTTTTGTGGTATCTTTATATGTTTTTGGTATCAGGGTAATGGTGGCCTCATAGAATGAGTTGGGGAGTGTTTTATCCTCTGCAATTGTTTGAAGTAGTCTCAGCAGGATAGGTGTTAATTCTTCTCTAGATGTTTGATAGAATTCACCTGTGAAGCCATCTGGTCCTGGACTTTTGTTTGTTGGAAGTTTTTTTTTTTTTTTTGCAGTACGTGGGCCCCTCACTGCTGTGGCCTCTCCTGCTGCAGAGCACAGGCTCCGGACACGCAGGCTCAGCGGCCATGGCTCACGGGCCCAGCCGCTCCGCGGCATGTGGGATCCTCCTGGACTGGGGCACAAACCCGTGTCCCCTGCATCGGCAGGCGGACTCTCAACCACTGCACCACCAGGGAAGCCCCAATTTCATTACTTGTGATTGGTCTGTTCACATTTTCTGTTTCTTCCTGGTTCAGTCTTGGAAGATGGTACCTTTCCAAGAGTTTGTCCACTTTTTCCAGGTTGTCCATTTTATTGCCATATGGTTGCTTGTAGTAGTCTCTTATGATCCTTTGTATTTCTGTGGTGTCCACTGTAACTTCTCTCTTTTTTTCATTCCCAATTTTATTGATTTGAGTCCTCTCCCTTTTTTTCCCTTGATGAAACCTGACTAAAGGTTTATCAATTTTGTTTATCTTTTCAAAGAACCAGGTTTTAGTTTCATTGATCTTTTCTACTGTTTTCTTTGTTTCTATTTTATTTCTGTTCTGATCTTTATGATTTCTTTCCTTCCACTAACTTTGGGTTTTGTTTGTTCTTCTGTAGTTGCTTTAGGTGTAAGATTAGGTTGTTTATTTGTGATTTTTCTTGTTTCCTGAGGTAAGACTGTATTGCTATAAACTTCCCTCTTAGAACTGATTTTGCCATGTCCCATAGGTTTTGGGTTATTGTACTTTCATTTTCATTTGTCTCTAGGTATTTTTTCATGTCCTCCTTGATTTCTCCAGTGATCCTTTGCTTGTTTAATAGCATATTGTTTAGCCTCCACATGTTTGTGTTTTTTACAGTTTTTTTCTTGTAGTTGATTTCTAATCTCATAGCGTTTTGTTTGGAAAAGATGCTTGATATGATTCCAATTTTCTTAAATTTACGGAGGCTCACTTTGTAGCCCAGCATATGGTCAATCCTGGAGAATATTCCATGTACACTTGAGAAGAATGTGTATTCTGCTGCTTCTGGATGGAATGCTCTATAAATATCAGTTAAGTCTATCTGGTCTAATGTGTCATTTAAGGCCTGTGTTTCCTTATTGATCTTCTGTCTGGATGATCCGTCCATTGATGAAAGTAGGGTGTTAAAGTCCCCCACTATTGTTGTGTTACTGTTGATTTTTCCTTTTATGGCTGTTAGTATTTGCCTTATATATTGGGGTGCTCCTATTTTTTGTAAGTATATATTTTGGGTGCATATATACTTACAATTGTTATATCTTTTTCTTGGATTGATCCCTTGATCATTTTTGTGTGTCCTTCTTTGTCTCTTTTAACAGTCTTTATTTTAAAGTCTATTTTGTCTGATATGAGTATTGCTACTCCAGCTTTCTTTTGATTTCCCTTTGCATGGAATACCTTTTTCCATCCCCTCACTTTCAGTCTGTATGTGTCCCTAGATCTGAAATGGGTCTCTTGTAGGCAGCATATATACGGGTCTTGTTTTTGTATTCATTCAGGCAGTCTGTGTCTTTTAGTTGGAGTGCTTAATCTTCTTACATTTAAGGTAATTATTAATATGTATGTTCTTATTGCCATTTTGTTCATTATTTTTGTTTTGTTTTTTTTAGGTCTTTTTTCTTCCCTTCCTCTTTTATTCTCTCCTCTTATGATTTGATGACTATCTTTAGTGTTGTGTTTGGATTCCTTTTTCTTTTTCGTGTGTGTATCCCTTGTAGATTTTTGGTTTGTCGTTACCGTGAGGTTTTGCTATATCAGTCTGTATATATACAAGGTTGTTTTAAATTGCTGGTCTCTTAATTTCAAATGCATTTCCAATATCCTGCATTTGTACTCTCCTCTTCTCACAATTGCTTGTTTTGATGTCATATTTGTGTGTAGATTATTTCTTACCTTTACTGCATGTTTGCTTTTACCAGTGAGCTTTCCCATTTTAAATTTTCTTGTTTCTAGTTGTGGCCTTTTCTTTTCCACCTAGAAAAGTTCCTTTAACATTTGTTGTAAAGGTGATTTGGTGGTGCTGAATTCTCTTAGCTTTTGCTTGTCTGTGAAGCTTTTGATTTTTCCATTGAATCTGAATGAGAGCCTTGCTAGGTAGAGTATTCTTGGTTGTAGGTTTTTCCCTTTCATCACTTTAAACATATCATGCCACTCCCTTTTGGCCTGCATAGTTTCTCTTGAAAAATAAGCTGATAACCTTATGGGGATTCCCTTGTATGTTATTTGTTGCTTTTCCCTTGTTGCTCTTATATTTTTTCTTTGTCTTTAATTTTTGTCCGTTTGATTAATATGTGTCTTGCAGTGTTCCTCCTTGGGTTTATCCTGTATGGGACTCTCTGTGCTTCCTGGACATGGGTGGCTGTTTCCTTCCCCATGTTAGGGAAGTTTTCAGCTGTTATCACTCCAAATATTTTCTCAGGCCCTTTCTCTCTCTCTTCTCCTTCTGAGATCCTTGTAATGTTGGTATGTTTAATGTTGTCCCAGAGGTCTCTTAAACTGTCTTCATTTCTTTTCATTCTTTTTTCTTTATTCTGTTCCACAGCAGTGATTTCCACCATTCTGTCTTCCAGCTCACTTATTTGTTCTTCTGCCTTATTTATTCTTCAGTTGATTCCTTCTTGTGTATTTTTCATTTCCGTTATTGCATTGTTCATCTCTTTGTTCTTTAAATTTTCTAGCTCCTTGTTGAACATTTCTTGTATCTTCTCAGTCTGTGCCTCCATTCTTTTTCCAAGATCTTGGATCATCTTTACTTTCATCACTCTGAGTTCTTTTTCAGGTATATTTCCTATATCCACTTCACTTATTTGTTCTTCTGGGATTTTATCTTGTTCCTTCATCTGGAAGATATTTCTCTGCCATCTCATTTTGTCTGACTTTCTGTCTTTGTGGTCTCCATTGCTCAGGCTGCAGGATTGTAGCTCCTCTCACTTGCAGTGTTTGCCCCCTGGTGGGTGCAGTTGGTCCGGGGGCTTGTGCAGGCTTCCTGGTGGCAGGGATTGGTGCCTGCCCACTGGTGGGTGGAGCTGAGTCTTGTCCCTCTGGTGAGCAGGGGTGTGTCAAGCAGCTGTTAGCTCAGGACATCTTTAGCCAGCCTGTCTGCTGATGGGTGGGGCTCTGTTACCACCCCGTTGGTTGTTTGGCCTGAGGCATCCCAGCACTGGAGCCTGCAGGATGCTGTGTTGGGCCAGGTCTCAGTGCCAAAATGTTGACCTTTGGGAGAGCTCGTGCCAATGAACATTCCCTGGGGCCTCTGCCACCAGTGTCCTTGCCCCCACAGTGAACCACAGGCAACACTTGCCTCTTCAGGATACCTTCCAAGACCCACAGGTAGGTCTGGCCCAGGCTCCTATGGTGTCACTGCTTGGCCCTGGGTCCCAGTGCACATGAAACCTTGTGTGCACCCTCCAAGAGTGGAGTCTGTGTTTCCTCCAGTCCCGTGGAGCTTCTGTACTCAAGCCCCACTGGCCTTCAAAGCCAAATGCTCTGGGGGCTCCTCCTCCCAATGCTAGACCCCCAGGCTGGGGGAACCTGATGTGGGATTCAGAACTCTTACTCCTGTGGGAGAGCCTCTGCGATATAATTATTTTCCAGTTTGTATGTCATCCACCTGGCATGCATGGGATTTGACTGTATCGCAAAAGTGCCCCTCTTACCATCTTGTTGTGGCTTCTTCTTTGTCTTTGGATGTAGAGTGTCTTTTTTGGTAGTTTCCTATCATTTTTTGTCGATGGTTGTTCAGCAGTTAGTTGTAATTTTGGTGTTTTCATGAGAGGTGATGAGCTCAAGTCCTTCTACTCTGCCATCTTGTTCAGGGAGTCTCTGGCAAGGACTTTCTTAGCATGATGCCAAAGGTTTTACTAAATGAAAATCATAACAAATGATATAAATATATTAAATTATATAATTGAAAGTAAAGTATAGAACTTCAGTACGGTAAACAAAAGTAAACAAGATTTAAAGGCACAGAACTAGGATAAAGTATATAAAACAAAGAGTTAATGTCCCCAAATAAACCAGACCATCAAGTGAAAAAATAGGTAAAGGACATGAACAGGCAATTTATAAAGAGAACACTGCAAATATCCAAGGAAATGCTGTCAGTATCACTAGTAATAAGATAAATTAAAGTGTAACAAATACAAATTTCATTCATTAGTCTGGGAAACGTGACAAAGGAGAAACTGCACCAGTATGGGTGGTGGGGAAAGAGCCACATTCATGCACTGTGGAAAGAGTCTCAAATTGGTGTCTCTTTTTGGAGGTCCTTTTCCTAATCTGTACCAAAAGTATAACTTTGACCTGGCACCTCAATTCTAGAAATTTATCCTCAAGATAATCAGACACTGTGCTCATTGCAATGTTGTTTCTACTAGGGATAAATTGGAAACAATGGCTAAATTAACAGTAGTATATGCAAATAATGAAATATTATACAGCCTTTAAAAAGAATGATAGATCTTGTATGTATTCACATTACTTAGTAGGTAAATGTTCACAAAAGATTGTTTCATGGAAAAAGAAATTTCAAAGCAAAATATTTTAGCCTATTTATAAAATCGTGCACTCAAATATATACACACAAATAGTGAGGGCTGAAAGAATGTTAACCTAAATGTTAGCAGAGGTTACTTTAGTGTCATAAAATTGGAGATGACTTTTATTCTCTTTTTTTTAATCAATTTTTTTAATTGAAGTATAGTGATTTACAATGTTTGTTAATTTCTGCTGTGCAGCAAAGTGATTCAGTTATACATATATATACATTCTTTTTTTTATATTCTTTTCCATCATGGTTTATCATAGGATATTGAATATAATTCTCTATGCTGTACAGTAGGACCTTGTTGTTTATCCATTCTGTATATAAAAGCCTACGTCTGCTAACCCCAACCTTTTACTCCCTCCCTCTCCCAACCCATCCCCCCACCTTGGCAACCACCAGTCTGTTCTCTATGTCTGTGATTCTGTTTCTGTTTCATAGATAGGTTCATTTGTGTCATATTTCAGTTTCCACATAGAAGTGATATCATATATTTGTCTTTCTCTTTCTGACTTACTTCACTTGGTATGATAATCTCTAGCTGCATCTGTGTTGTTGCAAATGGCATGATTTCATTATTTTTTATGGCTGAGTAGTATTCCATTGTACATATGTACCACATCTTCTTTATCCATTCCTCTGTTGATGGACATTTAGGTTGTTTCCATGTCTTAGCTATTGTGAATAGTGCTGCTATGAACACAGGGGGTGCATGTGTCTTTTTGAATTATAGTTTTGTCTGGATATACACCCAGGAGTGGGATTGTTGAATCATATGGTAATTCTATTTTTAGTTTTCTGAGGAACCTCTGTATTATTTTCCACAGTGGCTGCGCCAACTTACGTTCCCACAAACAGTGTATGAGCGTTCCCTTTTCTCCACACCCTCTCCAGCATTTGTTATTTGTGGACTTTTTAACGACGGCCACTCTGACCAGTGTGAGGTGGTACCTCATTGTAGTTTTGATTTGCATTTCTCTAATAATTAGCACTGTGCATCTTTTCATGTGCCTATTGGCCATCTGTATGTATTCTTTAGAGAAATGTCTGTTTAGGTCTTCTGTCCATTTTTTGATTGGGTTGTTTGGTTTTTTTGTTGTTGTTTATTCTCTTTTTTTATAATTTCTGTATTATTTCATTTTTTATAGGACGCATACATTTTTATACTCAGAAAAAAACAGGCCTACTTTCTGTCTTGAACAACTCCCAAAGTCCATTTTGGGGCCTGAATTATCCTGTTGTCATATCTACATGGACCAGATTAGCTATGTGGTCTGCTAATCTGACTGCTGACAGCACCGGCCCCCTGGATCACTGTAGCTCACAGGGGCCCTGCAGTCAGACAGGGAGGCCCAGAGCGACAGGTGGAGGCAGCTCCCTGGGGCCCTCAGTGACGCATTCAGTTGCCTAGACTGGGAGCCTCAGAGCACATTCTGGATAGGGGAAGGTAACTCAGGAGGGGCAGGTACAGATCAGAAGCCTGGAGTTAGAAGAGGGCAGCGGGGCCATCTGAGTCTCTCTATTGGCTCGGGGATTTGGCTTGAGGCAGCAGTGAGGAGGTGGGGAAAGACCGACAACTTCTAGCATTTTAGGAATGTTGACTCCCAGATGCTGAGAATTGCAGGAGGTTTGACTTCATCTAGTCCTGTGTTTCCTAATCTTCATATCTACAAACCGCCTTTATTATCATTTCTTTAAAATTTTGCCTTAGATGAACATTCACTGTTTTTTTGTTTGTTTAAATAAGTTTATTTTAAAGGGCAACTTTGAATGATCGTTGTCATTGGAAACAAATATTGTTTCGTATGAAAAGTAGGTAATTGCCAAAGTAAATTGAGTAAAAACACAGTGGAGTAGAGGGGGTGGGGAAAGTGTATGCTGTTTCTAGCAGCAGGCCTTGAGCTGTTTTAGAGAGGTCTTAACAATGCACTAGCACTGAACTGAGACTTGCTCTTTAAAGTGAAGGAAGAAGCATTCTCACTACACATTCTGCCTTGTTGTCCACACACCACATAACATCATTTCCTAAGCCAGCAATGGTGCACACGCGGCTCAGAGGGCACACTCAGGAATCCCCTCCACGACATGGCTCCCCTCTGCCCCGCCCTCCTGGGCAGCAGATACTGTCAGAGATGAAGGCTTGTGCGGGGTGGGACTGGCTGGGTCAGGATATCATGTCTACCTTGTCTACCCTGGTCTGGAGGCCTTCGAGGACATCTACCTGGAGGAGCGGAAGACCATCAAGGTCCTGCTGGAGTATGCCGACAAGATGTTCACCTACATCTTCGTGCTGGAGATGCTGCTCAAGTGGGTGGCCTATGGCTTCAAGAAGTACTTCACCAATGCCTGGTGCTGGCTCGATTTCCTCATTGTGGATGTAAGTGAGGACCCTGAAGGGAAGAGAGGAGGGGGGCGCCCGTTGCCAGTGTGAGAAGGAGCTGAGGCCGAGGGACAGAAGGACAGAAGGATAGGGCAGCAGGAGACAGCAGGACGAAGTGGAGCATCTTGGCTGTGCCACGGGGTGGGCAAAGGGGCAGGAAGCCTGAGTCTGGGGTCACAGAGCGGATACCTGGGCTCTGCCATCAAAACCCCCGACTGGGGACACAGGGAAACCTAGGCTTCTGGGAGAAACTATACTCACCACGGGGGACAGTGAAGTGCAGTTCCCGCAGCGGTGTGAGCCAGGGCAGGAGTGGGGTCCCACCCTCTCAGGACGTCCAGAAGGGGGAGCGATGAGCCCGTATTGCAGCCCTCACCACGGCACCTTGTGAAGTGTCTGTCAGGCCCACTACACAGATGACCGGTTAAGAGCCTACATGTCCACACACAGAGGAGGTGTTGTATAGGAGATGGAATGAGCCAAAGGCCAGAGGGCACGGGATTGGGAAAAGGTGCTGGGCAGGCAGGAGATCCTCCTGGCTCAGGTAGAAGGTACCACTTGGGGAGGATGAGAGGGGTTGGAGTCACCTGTGAGGAGGAAAGCATGAATACTGGCTGAGGGGTTCCAGGTGGCTGCCCTGGGTGATCAGGCAGCTGGCAGGGCTTGCCTGACCTCCGGTGTGCCCAGGGGACCTGGGGCAGGAGGTTGGCATATCCCCTGAGCACCCAGTTGGCAGATGGAATGGGAGGCCCCTGCCCCACAGTTCCCCAGGCCCCGGGACACTTCTGGGTACCAAGCAGGGTGAGTGCAGGGTCTTGTGGGGCTCCTGAGCACAGTCAGGTGGGAGGGTAGCCATGGCGGGGTGAGAATTGAGACTCAGAATGCAGGGCAGCCTTGGATCTGTGCTCCCTAAGGGCGGAGGGAACATGGCGGAGGGCTCAGGCGAGGACTCATCATCTGGTTGTGGTGGGTCTCGCACAGCAAGATGTGGGTCAGGATCTGCAGCTGGGAAGAGCTTTCCAGAAGACACTCGTAGCTCTGCCCACCAGCAGGGGCTGTCCTTCCTATAGTTATAGATGAGCTTAGGCCTGTGCTTGGTCCCCACTTTGGGCCCACAAGCTAAAGGGAGGGGCTCAGCTGCCAGTGGGCCTGGCCAGGGTCCAGGCCTGGGTGGGAGGACAAACTTGAATGGCTCCGTGGGCTAGAGTATATGTGGAGACAGAGATCCACGTTGCTGGGCCTCCAGCCCAGGCCTCTTTCATCACCCCAAGTGGCCGATGCTAATGCTGGGGTGAGAGGTGCTGGGTTGGCAGAGACGGGGGGAGCTCAGGATGCTCTTACAGCCTGGAGCCCTCAGAGCCTCCCTGAGATGAGGGAAAGGACCCCTGAAGCCTCCTTGCCGAAGGGCCGGGGGAAGGCCTGGGATCCTGGCAGCTCTGCCCTGAGGCCCCCTCACCCAGCTGTCCCTGCAGCTTTTTGGGACTCCCCCAGGGCAGGCCAGATAGAGTTTGCAAAGACTTCTGGGGAAGCCCACCCACCTCCCACCACCCAACACCTTGGGGAACTCCACTGAGGCCAGGCCTAAGGGCCTGAAATTCTCAAGATTGGAGAATTAGCCTGTGGAGAAGGAAACTGAGGCTCACAGCAGAGAAGGGCCTGGCCCAAGGTCAAGGAGAAGGAAGTGGGTGCTGGAATCCAGCTTTCCAGACACTGGCCATGCCCCCCTATCCCCACACTTCATGGGAATGGTGGACTTCAGGCCTCAAGGTCTGGAAAAGGATGTTTCCGTGTTCAATTCATGCATTTTTTTCGATAGTATTGAGCATCTACTGTATGTGGGTGCTATTGTAGATGCTGAGGATCTTGGGGAACAAAACAGACAAAACCCCTGCCTACACGCAGGAAGGTGACTGTGAACCGGAAACATAATACATGAGCCAGCTTTACATTACGCTGGTGATGTATACACATGGAGAAAAGGAAGTAGAGAGGGAAGGGGGTTAGGAGGGCCAGGACTCAGGGAAAGGAAGACAGAGATTAGAACTTTAAACAGGCTGGCCAGAGTGGGCTCACTGTGGTGACATTTGAAGGAGGTTGGGGTTAGCCAGGCAGATGTCTGCAGAACATTCCAAACAGAGGTTGGAACAGCAGTGCAAAGGTCCTATGGTAGGAGGGTGCCTGGGATACTTGAGGAACTGCAGGGAGGCCAGAGTGGCTGGAGCAGAGGAGTGGGGAAGGGAAGTGCAGGAGATGAGGCCAGACTGCATGGGGTAGAACGGATGCAGCCTTTGAAAACCATGGGCCTTTATTTAGAATGAAATGGGGAGGCGTTGAAGGGCTTTGGACAGAAGAGCGACATCATCTGACTCATGTTATGAAAGAATCACCCTATCAGGGTGGTGGGGGAGGGGAGTGGAGGCAGGGAGAAGGTTGGGAGGTTGTGGAAGTGATCCAGGGGAGAGATGATGGCGGCCTGGCCAGGATGGTGGCAGTGGAAGCAGTGAGAAATATTTGGACTTCTGACATATTTTGAAGGCAGAGCCAACAGGAAATCCTGATGGGTTGGATGTAGGGTGTGAGAGACAGAGAGAAGGCAGGGATGATGCCAAGGCTTGTGGCCTGAGCAGCTGGAAGGATGGAGTTGCCATCAACTGACATTGGGTGGAGCAGGCAGGGTGAACTTTGGAAGCAACAGACAAGGCTGGCCTGCTGGGAGCTAGGCGGGGAGACTGGCCGGAGCTGGCTGCCCTCAGCAGCAAGTCCCTGAGAGATGCCCCTCATCCTCTCCCGGGTGGGGGCAGCACAGAAGTCCATCCTGGGAGTCTTCCTCTTCCAAACCCCTCTGCCCAGACTTCTCCCAACCTGCTGCTTCCAAGCCTGGGAGGAGGGTCCGGGAGTCAGGGCCCCGCCTGCGGCCCCTCGCCACCGTCAGGCTGCCCTCAGAGCTAGGGTGGTGGTAATGGTGATTGCCGGCGAGGTCAGGCAGGAGGCCACTTCTAACCTGTGATCACCAGCCAGCAGTGACATAAGAAGGGTTTGGATGCCCCTGGAACTTCAGAAGGATAAAATCCGCTGGGTGGAAATGCCCTGGTGAGGGCGGGGCAGAGGAAGCAGACAGCAGAGAACGGCCCTCAGGGGCTCCATCTGCGCTTCCCTTCTTTGAAGACCGCAGAATGTTGTGAGGTCCAGCTTTGGGGAAATGCCCCAGGATTGTCTTGTCTGCTCATACTCAACTCAGGACAGTCCTTCTTCCCCAGAGAGTCTACTTTGGGGCAGGGAACGGACAGGCCCAAGAATCTGACTTGAAGGAAAGCACATGGGACCTAAAGCGCAGGCTTTGTGGCCCTGCTCCTCCACACTAGCGGGTGGCTTTGGAACTCAGTTTTCTCATCTGTAGCACTGAGAGGTGCATTCCAAATCCTGGGGTGATTGCGGCTATTACAGACGTGTGAGTGTGTGTGTATGTGTGTGTGTGAAGTGCACACAGCAGGCCCTCGGTGGAGGTCTGAAAGCTGGGACATGCTTGGGCTTGCCCCCAGCCTCTTGGGCTGCGGAAAGTCTGGCCCAATGCAGGACAGCCTGTGAAGACGATCCAGCCGGGAATCAGAAAGACTGGACACAGGAAGACCTGCTGGCTCTCTCACACCCAGCCTGTTTTCGGTGGGCCAGGAGCCCTGCCACTGTCTCGAGCTGTCCCCATGGCTCCACTCCCACCCTGCCTCCCACAGGTCTCGCTGATCAGCCTGGTGGCCAATGCGCTGGGCTTTGCTGAGATGGGCCCCATCAAGTCACTGCGGACCTTGCGTGCGCTCCGACCCCTGCGAGCCCTGTCACGATTTGAGGGCATGAGGGTAAGAGGGGTGGCTCTTCCCACAGGGGCAGTGGGAGGTGGCTCCATGGAGGGGACCTGCAGGCCCACTTGCTGTCCAGGCGGCCCTGACCCGGTGGGAGCATGTGCAGGATCTCCAGGAAGCACGGCTGGGCTTGGTGGCACTCGGAGATGGAGAGCTGTGAGAACCTCCCCCCAGGCCTGCCACCCCCAGCCCTGTGGGCTCCACGAGGGCCAGAGAGCCCTGGATAATGGAGAGGAAGTGAGGCCTGGGGCACAGCCGTCTCAGCTGCAGCCAGCCCCACCGGCCCAGGGCCCCTTCGGCTTCTGCTCTCCAGCGGGGCCTCGTGTCTGTGTGTGCCCCGGCTCCATGTGTCCATCCCTGTCCCCCCTGCCTCCTGGCCATCCCAGGCTGCCTTCCCTCTGTCTGTGATAGGCAGTAGGGCAGTGCTAGGGAGGATGAAGGAAGCAAGGAAGGAGCCAGCTGTATTCTCACCATGAGAGAGCAGCTTGTATTTGCTTAGTAAACTCTTTGGCACTATTTTCTAAGTGCAGAGCCCTCTGCGCTTGTTTCAAGTCACCAAATTTTACCAAAGAATGTGCACATATAAGGCAAATTGAAAAGCCCACCAAGAAAAAACATTATCCATTTTATATAGCAAGAAAACGAACCCATGTGTTTGTGTGTGGGGTTTTTTTTGTTTCTTGTTTTTACAAAATGTTCACAGTTCTGTTGTGACTTTAGCAGACACATCTGTGTGTCTCTCACTGACCCCGCAGGCACCATTACACAGCCCCAGTTTGGTTGATGGTTTTGAACTTTGCTCACACCCCCAATCCATGGAGAAGCAAGCTGTTTATTTCTGGTGGGAAGCCATTCACAAGTGAATAATCCGACCTAAGTTAAATGTCTCTTTGGGAGCAAGGACATTTTGTTCTGGGACAAGGGGACATGGGGGAGACACTAGTTGCCAGGAATGCCTCTGCTGTGGCTGCTGTGGCCACAGAGCCAGAGAAGGGCAAACGGGAGAGTTGGTTTCCCACCCTGTTCCCAGGTTCATCATGCCTGCTGGGGGGCCACGGACCGACCCCCTTCTTTGCGTGTGTCAGCATTACCACATCCACCGCCCAGCCCCACACCAGCTCCGCTCCTAGTCTGTGTGGCAAACATGTTCCTGGCTCACAGACAGCTGAGAACTAGCTCCCTCACTGGAGTGGAATCCCCAGTTATTTTTGCCAAGGATACTTCTCCTGGGTGCTGTGAGTTTAAATGAAGAGCATGGGGCCATGGCCCCATGGGGTCAGAGAGCCTCTCCCTGGGGAGGGCAGAGGCACAGGGAGCGTGCACACCACCCACCCTGCCAGCCCTGCTCCCACCGCAGCATGGGAGGGCTGTCAGAGCACCCTCCAGACGTACCACCCGGAGGTCCCCTGGGCACACTTTACAGGAGAACACCCATCCATCCCAGTAGCAGCAACCCCAAAGGAAACCAGAAGCTTAGCTCAGAGAGTGTATCTCCAGAGGCCCTTTCTCATCAGACTTGTGGCATACTCATCCAGCACAGACCCTGCTGAAAATTAAGTCTGAAGGTCATGGATTCCGGGCAGAGCCAAGAAGGGAAAGGCAGATGTTCTGAGCTGTGTCAGACTTTAGGGTGCAAAGCAAAAGGCGTGTGTGTTCTCTCTCACTCCCCTCGCTGCCCACCAGAGCTTCCAGCCATGGGTTCCCCTTCACTGGGGACAGGAATTGTTCCCCACCCCCAAAGGGACCTATACCCATGAGGTTCAGTAGGTTGGGGCTCTTGAAAAGGGTGTGTGTTCTGGGCACCCCCAGGAACTGAGCCTCTTCTCTGCCCACTTGAGGTTGTGGTCAATGCCCTGGTGGGTGCCATCCCCTCCATCATGAACGTCCTCCTCGTCTGCCTCATCTTCTGGCTCATCTTCAGTATCATGGGCGTGAACCTCTTCGCGGGGAAGTTTGGGAGATGCATCAACCAGACTGAGGGAGACCTGCCCTTGAACTACACCATCGTGAACAACAAGAGCGACTGTGCGTCTTTCAACGTGACTGGCGAATTGTACTGGACCAAGGTGAAAGTCAACTTTGACAACGTGGGGGCCGGGTACCTGGCCCTTCTGCAGGTGGTAAGTCCTGTGGGGGTGGGGAAGGGCCTTCCTTCCTCCTACCAGCTGACCAGCAACAGGCACCTTCCCCTGTGCTGTGGGCAGGAGAGGGAGAGCAAGGCCACTCTGGATCCTCACGATAGGATCATGTTGCCCAAAAGAGACTTAGGATTCTCCAGGGAATTCTTGGCTGCTTGGGAAGGCCCCAGATTTTCCATTCTAAGGAAGATGCTACATTCTCCAAGTATGGCATGGGGCTTCAGCACTACGGCAGAACCAGCTCCCCAGACAGCAGTCAGTTTGGCAGTACGATGGCACAGATTGCAAGTGAACGACCATAGACACCCAGGGACTGAACTGTTATCAAAATTGTGACTCTGGCCACCCCTCTGTTATAAAAGGTAGTGATACCTCCTGCATTGTTAAAAGAATATATTTCCTTTCATCTCTAATGTGCAAGATGTGTGATGTTTAAACACGCATGGCCTTCCCCAGTCTTTCCGAAGTTTCCATTGATTTGTGAGGACAGTGGCTTCAGTGATTATAATGCACAGCATACAAATAACCTTGACAACAGAAATCAATCTGAACCATAACATGCAAAGCTGCAGCTTGTTCTTCTTGCTGTCCCAACCAAAAGCCCAGACACCTGTCTCTAGTCCCCAGAACAGAGGGAAGCTTGGCACATCCCCTCGCACCTCCACCCACCTCTTAAATCACAGGGATAGCTTTCTCCAGCGACTCCCCTGAAATGCCTCGTGGGGAACATGATTAGAGCCAAACTCAGAGCGCCTTCCATCCCTGTGACTTTCCCTTCTGAATGTCAGAACTTGGAAGGAAAGCCCCCTTTCTGTTGCAGACAGAACCGCACAGTGGCTGGGAAGAATTCGGCCACGGGCATCTCGTAACCTTGGGTGGTCCCCAGCAGGTCCCACAGCATCTCCAGGCCTCTCTGTACAGGTGAGGGCCCCGTGGCACAGGGAGCTGAAGCAGTTGCCTTCTCTGCGGCTGCCTTGGTTTCCCTCTGCCCTGCCTGACTCATGAAAACTCTTAGACATGGAAAGTCTGTGCAGACCAGCTTATACCCTGAAAGTAGGCTCAGGACACGATCGGATTTTGCCAAGGACACAGGTGAGGTCCGCTAGGCAATTGATCTCACCACCAAGCATGTCCCCTAGGCTCTTTCTGAATCATCATAGCATCCCAGACTTGGGCAGTCCATGCAGCCAGTGCCAGGACCTTGTCCTATTCGGCCTCCTCTTTCCTGCCTTGTGTGCCATGCCAGCGCTGGCATGTATGGACTCACAAGAGCCAATTGCTACATTTTCCAATATTTGGCAAGCCATTATTAAAAATTAGATTTTTTAAACTTGTAATTAACTCAATGATATTGAAACGAAATCAGAACTCACCATTACCACTTATTATCATCTATGCTCCTGAGGTTATTCACACCTATTATATCCATACAGTGGAAATATTACAACGCTGTGCTCCTGTGCATCTCTTCCCAACTCTGTGTTCGGTAATGACACGTTGGCAACTTAAGGATGACAATGATGGGAGTATTTACACAGAGAAGTTGGCAAACGCAACAATCAGGGCTTTTCTTTTTCTTCTGGAAAGCCATTTGTTAGCCATTTGCCAACACACCACTAGCAAAAGGACCCCCTTAAGTATGAGGGAAGGTTGGGATTCTTCAGGGACTTCCTTTGAAAAGCTATGAAGCAGAAGCAATAAGGCTCATGACAGAGGGGACCAGGTCAGCCCTGGAGTCCACCTTAAGTAAGAACTGAGAGCCCAAGAGCCACCTCTCTCTCCCTGATACCTGCTGTGCGCTTCTGTGTCATTTTAGAATCTGAAATGAATGTGGATCTGAAGGGAAGTCTCTTGACCAACATCAAGAAGTTTATTCCCCCACTGTATGACCTTCTTGGGGTGTCTGCTTGGCTGGCTTCCCCTCCTCCTCAGCCCTGAACAAGAAGGCCTTTCCCTGACCACCCAGCCATTTGGATACTGCTGAAAGGGTGGGATGGACTGCTTGCTTCTTGTAGCAGGTTATTTCCTGGCCTCATCTGCCCAGACAGGAGCCCTAAGTAGCTCCATAGATGCAGGATTAAATGATTTCCTTACTTTTGTTTTTTCCTTCCAGGCAACATTTAAAGGCTGGATGGACATCATGTATGCAGCTGTGGACTCCAGGGGGGTAGGTTGTCACACTGGCCTCTCTGCCTGAGTCAGGCATCCGAGGTTCCCAGCTTCTTGGCCACCAGGGAATCAGGGTCTACATCCCATAAGGGCCAGGTCTCTTGTGTCAACCCAGAGTTGAGCCTCTCTGGAATGCCTAGGCCTGGCCCTGGGGCAAGGTTGTGTGGTCTCCCAAGGAGTCCCCAAATTTACAAATATCTTTCAAATTAAATTCACTGTAATTTAGTTGAATCAAAGTCTTACCCCAGGAGGATGGGGTGGAACCAACAGAGACATAAATCAAGTTTCTCCTTTGTCCTTGTGCTCCACCCCCATCACACTGACAGTTGCAGGCTGAGAGATGCCCCTATATACTCAAACCTCCCAGTGGCCCAGGGGAAGGAGCCATGCAGGGACGCTGTGCCAGCCCTGAGCCCAGCATGCCTGCCCTTATCACCTGCCACCACCCACTCTTCTCAACTCCATCCCCACCCACCCATCACACACACTCAGACATACACCCTGTGTGGTGACCTTCCTCTGACACACCCAGCCAGCCCACCCCCATTCCCGCCTGTCTGACCTCCCGTCTGGTTTCTCCCCTCTAGTATGAAGAGCAGCCCCAGTGGGAATACAACCTCTACATGTACATCTACTTTGTTATTTTCATCATCTTCGGGTCTTTCTTCACCCTGAACCTTTTCATCGGTGTCATCATTGACAACTTCAACCAACAGAAGAAAAAGATACGTAGAGCGCAGGTTCCCCAGGCTGCAGGGCAAGGCTGGATGCCAGGGACTTGGGAGCCTTTTCCAGCTCCTGGCCCCATTTTTCCTTCCTGTTGGGGATGGTCCTCTTCTTGCTCCTGTTGGGATAGGGTGGGAGAGGGGTGTGTCTATGATGTGACCTGCTTAGGGCTGTAAGCCTGTAACAAGGGGCCCCACGCCTGCCGTAGTCTGAGAGATGAGGCTCCTAAGAGAACCTGGGGTGAGGGTTGTGTCTATTTACCTGGTCCGTGATCAGGGACAATGGTGGGGGCGGTGCTGCACAGAGGCCAGGGTCTTCCAGGAGCTCCATCAGAGGGGCCATGATTGGGTGGCAGGCAAACCAAGTGGGCAGAGAGAACTTCCAAGGTGGCTGAGCTGGGCAGGGGAGAGGATGGGAGTAGGGACTGGATTTGCAAGTCACAAAGTCAGAGAGAGCTCAAGGAGAATGGGGACAGGGACTCAGGAGAAGCAGGTCCGGGGGTGGGGGGAATCTCTGGTGCAGGATAGAGGCACACTTTTCTCCCCCGGGAGAGGAAGTGCGGAGGAGCGCAACCCTGGCATCCTCATCAAGGAGGCGAGATCCCTGTGCCCTCCATGCTGGGGGCTCTGAGAACTCCAAAATGAAGCTGGTGCCTGTCTCTCTGCACTTAGGGGGCCAGGACATCTTCATGACAGAGGAGCAGAAGAAGTACTACAATGCCATGAAAAAGCTGGGCTCCAAGAAGCCCCAGAAGCCCATCCCACGGCCCCTGGTGAGTCAGGCTCTCGATTTGGTGGGAGTGGGGAGGACCAGCTGAGGGGACCCTGGGAAGGCCCCATGCCACAAGACCAGCTATCAGGGCCTCTTCATAGTCTTTTGGCCCAGCCTAGGGCCCTCAGCCTGTCCAGGAAAGGAGGGACCTATAACCACACACAGGGGCCTCAGTCTCACGGAGATAGAGGGGAAGGCATGAGACAGCTATGGCAGCCCAGGGGACACTCCCCTCCCACAGGAACCTCTCAGTGAGCCCCCTTCTCCCCTGCAGGGCTGCAGGCTTTCCCCAGGGAGTGCAGGGCAGCCTGCCCCCACCGCCGTGCATAACCTCATCCTTGCAACTCCCTGAGCAGTAGAGTTCCCTGGTAGGTGGGGCCCAGAGGGGTGCTGGGTTCTCTGCTAGGCTGACTCCCTTGGCCCAGAAAAGTGTGTGTGTGTGTGTGTGTGTGTGTATTGGAGCAGGATGGGGGCAGTACTGAGGTTAATTAGGTGAATGGTACCTAAATCACTAGCTTGTAAGTGGCAGCCCCAGTTTTTGCATCTAATTCATCCATTTCATCTTATACTTTCCTGTTCTCCATGCTCGGTTCTAGGTTACTTGTGTGTGTATGTGTGTGTGTGTGTGTGTGTGTGTGTGTGTGTGTGTGTGTGCATGCGCACACATGTGTTTTCACTTATTTATAATTGTCTCTCTTCCCCAAAATAATCTTACAATTAAAGACACATATAAATACAGTCAGTAGAATCCATTGGACCACCGGGGGAGTCCCAAGTAGAATAAATAAAATAAATTCCATAAAAAGAGTGGAGAAAATTTGTTAACCTGAGGACTGAGACAATTACTAGGACTGAAATTTAAATCTGACCTTGAGCCTTCAGACAGTGGGAACAAAAAGGGAAGCATGATGAACGATGTGCTGAGGAAACTCGGGGTAAGAGAGGTCCCTTTCTGAAGAGCCATCAGAGATGGTCTCAGGGAAGAGAGAGCCTAGGACTGGGCCTGGAAGCCCAGGGAGCTTTCAGCAGGAGAGCCAGGCTGGCCAGCATCCTGACTTCTTCTTCTTCCTGTGACTGTCTGGGGGCATTGGCCCCCCCCCAGAGGATGAAGTAGGAGGGTAGGCGGCCTGGGCTGAGAGGCAGCAATGGGGGCGTGCTAGCCTGTCTGAGACCCCTGCTGAGCCCGTCCTCTGCCCCTCCTTTCAGAACAAGTACCAGGGCTTCATATTCGACATTGTGACCAAGCAGGCCTTCGATGTCACCATCATGTTTCTCATCTGCTTGAACATGGTGACCATGATGGTGGAGACAGATGACCAGAGCCCTGAGAAGGTCAACATCTTGGCCAAGATCAACCTGCTCTTCGTAGCCATCTTCACAGGCGAATGTATCATCAAGATGGCTGCCCTGCGCTACTATTACTTCACCAATAGCTGGAACATCTTTGACTTCGTGGTTGTCATCCTCTCCATCGTGGGTGGGTATGCAAGTTGGCTGGGCAGAAAAGCCCTCCCCAGGCCAGGACTTTCCCTCTACTCCAGCCCTGGATCTGTACTTCACCATAACAAGTACACCAGGCTCCTACATTCTTTTCTCTCTACATTCCTTGCCTCTACCCCCATCTCATACCTACACACACACACACACTCACACACACATCTGGGAGGGCCCAATCAGGCCAAGGGGCCAACCTGGTAGAGGACCCAGCACCCCCTCCTGGCCCCACCCTCCCTGGAACCCTGGAACACAGCTCTCTGATTGGAGAGCTTCAAGGATGAGTCTGGGAAAGGGAATGGGACCTGTGGGGGCTTTCCTGCCTTCCCAAGGGAAGCCTGCCCCTTAGGCTGAAGGAGGAAGAGGTTCCAGAGTCGGGAGGCAGGTGGCCCTCTAAAGTAGAAGTTATCCCTGGAGATGGAAAATTCTGGAGTCTAGCCACCCAGGTATGTGCCAGCTTCCTTCAGACATCACCTGCCTCATGCAGTTTACCTTATAAAGTCAGCACTGAGGCAGGGAAATCATACAACTAGGGAGAAGCAGAGACAGGATTCATACACAGTCTACTCAGGCTGCTATAACAAAATACCAGACTGGGTAACTTATAAACAACAGAAATTTACTTCTCACAGTTCTGGATGCTGGAAGTCCAAGATTAAGGCACCAGCATAATAATGTTTTCTGGTGAGGGTCCTTTTCCTGGTTCATAACCTGCACCTTCTTGCCATGTCCTCACAAAGTGGAAGGGGCTAGGGAGCTCCATGAGCCTCTTTTATAAGGGCACTAATCCCATTTATGTGGGCTCCACCCTCATGACTTAAGCACCTACCAAGGTCCCACCTTCTAATACCATCATCTTTGAGAGTTGGGATTTCAACATATGAATTTAGGGGGAGACAGAAACATTCAGACCATAGCACATGCCCATATCTGTTTAACTTCAGAGCCCAAGTTCTTTTTTTAACAACAGTTTTATTGAGATATAATTTACATAACATAAATCCACCCTTTCAAGTGTACTTCAGTACTTTTTAGTATATTCACATAGCTGTGCAACTATTATCACACTCTAATTTTAGAATATTTTCCTCATCCCCAAAAGAGACTCTGTACCCATTTAGCGATAAGTCCCCATTTTCCCTCTCCCCAGCCCCTTGGCAACCAGTAACCTAAAATTTTGAGGGGCCGCCAAACTGTTTTCCAAAGTGGCTGCACCATTTTACATTCCCATCCTCAATGTATGAGGGTTCCAATTACTCCACATCCTTACCAACACTTGTTATTTTCTGTATTTTTTAATTATAGCCACTCTAGTGGGTATGAAGTGATATCTTATTGCAGTTTTGGTTTGCATTTCCCTGATGACTAATGATGATGAACATCTTTTTATGTGTTTATTGGTCATTTTCCTTGGTATATCTCGGTATATAATAAGAGAAATGTCTTGGAGGAATGTCTTCAAATCCTTTGCTCAGTTTTTTAATTGACTTATTTATGTTTTTATTGAGTTGTAAGAATTCTTTATATATTCTGGAGGCCAGTCCCTTATCAGATATATGATTTGCAAATATTTTCTCCCATTCTGTAGGTTGTCTTTTCACTTTCTTGGTTGTTATCTCGAAGCACAAAGCTTTTATTTTTAAGTCCAATTTATCAATATTTTTTTTCTTTTGTCACTTGTGTTCAGGGCCCAGTCTTGACCCTGCCTCCACAGACCTCTGCCTTGGGGTGACTGGCTTTCATCTTTCTGCCGTGTTCAAACCCTGCCTTCAGTGACTCAGAGGCAAAAGCAGGGGCTGCTATGGCTGCAGTAATGGACAGATGGTTAGAAGCTGGAAGTTAGGTCAGGAAATGCTCCAAGAGGTCCCAGGCAGGGGTGAGGGCGAGATTGTGCCTGGTGGGACTGGAGAGAAGCTTTAGAGAATGCGGGTATCAGGAACAGGAACAGAGCCCTTGAGGCATAGTCTCAGAGATTCCAGGAGGTGCAGTCTGTCCTCAGGAACACCTAGTGATCCCAGAGCTTGTGTACCAGAGAGGCATAGTTAACATGTCGACTTGGAGCCAGAGGGTCTGAGTCAAATCGCAGCTTCTCACTGACTAGGTGGTAACTTGGGTAAGTTTCTTCTTCCAGAAAATGAGGATGATGGTATCAGCTTTCCTCCTAGGGTAAGCCCTTTCTTCTGTTGGAAGGGCTAAATGGATGGGTATGAATTGCTCAGCCCAGTGCCCTATTGACAGTGAACACTGGACATATGTCAGCCAGTGACATTATTATCATATGAGGAGTCGGGAAAGGTCACTTGGGCCAATATGAGGCAAGTGTATTCCACTCTTTCTCCTATAACTTATATCCCTGCTCCTTGAAACTCCAAATCCAGAGTAGTCAGTAGAGATGGGTGGGCAGGCCTGGCAGCTAGCAGAGTTGAGAGGGTCATAGGAGGCACCTCAGAGAGGCTGAGATGCGACAGGTGAGGTGCGGGGAGTGGGCCGACTGCCTGGCCAGTGCCTCTTGTATTTCAGTGTGCACACAAACGACCTGGGCTTGTTAAAACACAGTGGGTCTGGGGCGGAGCTGAGATTCTGCATTCCTGATAAGTGCCCAGGAGATCAGGCTTCTGGCCCTTGGACCACACTTTGAGTAGCAAGGAGCTAAAAGTTCCCGAGTTCTCGTCCAAGGTGGGCCACCAAGATGCTGAGAAAGTCCCCTGAGGCCTCAGAACCCAAGATCTGGAAGATGGGCCTGGTACGGCTCTGCATGTGTTCTCAGGAGACTCAGGAACGGAGAGCTAAGAAGGCACTTTGCAAAAGATGCAGGTACTGTAGGTCCTCCTTTTCTGGACCACAGATGCAGCAACGGAGCCTCAAAGAGGTGGGTGGAGGCAGGGTCCTTGCAGGCCCCAGGTGACCCAGGCCTCCTCTTCCTGGCTCCTCGCTGTACAGAGACCCCTCCCAGTGATGCTGGGCTGGAGGGAGGACAGCAATGCCATCAGTGGCCACAGTCTGCATTGTTTCCCACAGGCACTGTGCTCTCAGACATCATCCAGAAGTACTTCTTCTCCCCAACGCTCTTCCGAGTCATCCGCCTGGCCCGGATCGGCCGCATCCTCAGGCTGATCCGCGGGGCCAAGGGCATCCGCACGCTGCTCTTCGCGCTCATGATGTCCCTGCCCGCCCTCTTCAACATTGGGCTGCTGCTCTTCCTGGTCATGTTCATCTACTCCATCTTCGGCATGGCCAACTTCGCCTACGTCAAGTGGGAGGCTGGCATTGATGACATGTTCAACTTCCAGACCTTCGCCAACAGCATGCTGTGCCTCTTCCAGATCACCACGTCGGCAGGCTGGGACGGGCTTCTCAGCCCCATCCTCAACACGGGGCCTCCCTACTGCGACCCCACCCTGCCCAACAGCAACGGCTCCCGGGGGAACTGCGGGAGCCCCGCCGTGGGCATCCTCTTCTTCACCACCTACATCATCATCTCCTTCCTCATCGTGGTCAACATGTACATCGCCATCATCCTGGAGAACTTCAGTGTGGCCACGGAGGAGAGCACAGAGCCCCTGAGCGAGGATGACTTCGACATGTTCTATGAGATCTGGGAGAAGTTTGACCCGGAGGCCACCCAGTTCATTGAGTATTCGGCCCTGTCCGACTTTGCTGACGCCCTGTCTGAGCCACTCCGAATCGCCAAGCCCAACCAGATAAGCCTCATCAATATGGACCTGCCCATGGTGAGCGGGGACCGTATCCACTGCATGGACATCCTCTTTGCCTTCACCAAGAGGGTCCTGGGCGAGTCTGGGGAGATGGACGCCCTGAAGATCCAAATGGAGGAGAAGTTCATGGCGGCCAACCCGTCCAAGATCTCGTACGAGCCCATCACCACCACACTCCGGCGCAAGCACGAGGAGGTGTCGGCCTCGATCATCCAACGGGCCTTCCGCAGGCACCTGCTGCGGCGCTCCATGAAGCACGCCTCCTTCCTCTTCCGCCAGCAGGCGGGCGGCAGCGGCCTCTCCGAGGAGGATGCCCCCGAGCAGGAGGGCCTCATCGCCTACATGATGAACGAGAACTTCTCCCAGCGCCTTGTCCCGCTCTCCAGCTCCTCCATCTCCTCCACGTCCTTCCCACCCTCCTACGACAGCGTCACCAGGGCCACCAGCGATAACCCCCAGGCACGGGCATCTGACTACAGCCCCAGCGAGGATCTCGCGGACATCCCCCCGTCCCCAGACAGGGACCGTGAATCTGTCGTGTGAGCGTGCCCCGGTGGGCCAGCGCACAGCGTCATGGCAAACCCGAATGCAGCCCCAGACCAGCAGCCATTGGGCCATCTGTCCTTGCTTTGGGCTTCAGGAGTGAGAGATGAGCCTCAGCCCCATGGACCGACAAGGCAGAGTCCTGTGCACCATGCTGACGGCTGGAAGCATTTGGCTAAGCCAGCCATTCGGGGTGGCCTGTCCCTAGAGGCCCCAAGTGTACCAGTCCTGGTGGAAGGGTCTGGTCAGGCAACACCCCAGGGCTCTGACAAGCAACTCCATCCCAGCTGCTGAGACAAAATACAAAACTGAGACTGTATGTGTTGTGAACGGGCTTTCATAAATTTATTATATTTGATATTTTTTTACTTGAGCAAAGAACTAACTTTTTTCATGGACGGATCGGCAGCAATTCCCGCTGCCTCTTCTTAACTCTGCACAAGAGCGTCTATGGAGCTGCTGGGACTCTGTTGTCAAAGCAAAAGTGAAATCCAGTGTGGGTCCCACAGGCCTTCACTGCCCAGGGGTTGGGCTAAGGTGCCAAGAGGGCTGAACCCCTTCCCCTTCATGCGTGTGCACACTCTCATACACACAGAGGCCAGACACAGGCCACGTGTGGCCTGGGCTCCCCGAGGTGAGCACCAGGCAGCCTCTTCTGCCCTAGCCTAAGGGAGACAGGCCTTTCCTCCCGGCCCCCATGGGTGGGATTCTTGTCAGCCGGGGCTCATCCTGGCCTTCCATTGTCCCCAAGGTCCATTTTCCCCTTGTATTTTTATGCAGGCCACCCTGGGGTCAGCTCTACAGATACAACAAGCTTCCAGAAGAGAGTGTCCCGGGTCCCAGGGCTGGTCCTCGGCACTGATGTTGCCTTTCTTCCCTGGAGAGCGTGGCCTCTGTTAGTGTATTAACGTTAAACGAAGGGCCTGAGGGAGGAGCCCCACTCACTTCCTGCCACCCAGCTTGTCCTTGCTGCCCAGCCTGGCCGGCCCTGCCCCACAGGCGAGGAAGAGAAGGCTGAGCCCATGGGGTTAGGGCTGAGAAACACAACAGCCCTCAGAGCAGGGGCCCCTGGCCCATGTGGAGAAGGGAGTCTGTTGTCATCACCCAGGCTCTCTCTCCGGACCTTTCTGCCTCTGCCCAGCTGTGAGGGGATGCCCGTGTGGCCTCCAGCTCCTCTCCAGATGCAGTGGCATGGGAGTGGGGAGGGCTGTTTGGGCCCTGTGCAGAGAAGAGGCCTCAGGAGGCTCAGGCCCAGTCCCTGTGCCCTGGGAGGAGAATGGACCCCAGGCCCCCTGGGAAAGGGAGTAGTGTGACCCTGGACCAGCCCCTCCCGCTCAGCCCAGGGTCCTGGTGGCACCCGCATGCAAGGACCTTCTGGGGCAGCGGCCAGGCTGCCCATAGGTCTTGTGAGCAGGCTTTTTCAGGGAAAAATACTTTTTCTAGTCCAATTACCACCCCCAGGGCCTCTTCAGCTGCTGACAATCCTACTTAGCATATGCAAATCTTTTAATGTAGAGAACTGTCACCCTGAGAGTGACAGTGGTGGCTGGTGGAGCCTGTGCAGGCAGGGGCTCGGCTGCCCAAATCCGCTCTCCAGCAAAGCCGCCCTCCACCCGGCGGCAGCCACCTCTCAGGGCAGCCCGGGAAGCCAGAAGCTGCCTGTCCTAACCTACCTCGCCGAGCCGTCAGGGAGCTGGCCGTGGGGAGCTAAGGGGACACTGCCGGCGAGACAAGTATTATGTTTCTTCTTGTCACCTGGGTTCCCTTGGTGGCAGCCCCAGCCTCCACCCCCTTCCACCCCAGTGATTTCTCTTCTCCCATGTTCCCTTTGAGTCCAGTGCGGGATGTGGTTTTTAACTGTCCCAGCGACACTTCTCTGAGTGGAAATCTTATTTTTGTAGCTCTCTGTGCTGTGCTCTTAAGGCTTGGAGAGGTGTGTGCCCTTCCTGGCACCTGGCACCCAGAGCCTGCTGCATGGACGAGGATGAGGCTGGGAGGCCGGCCGGCCTGCAGGCCCAGCTGACCAGAAGGCAACTGGGGCTTTATGTGTGGGGACAGCCTGGGAGCCTGAGGCAGGTGCCCAGGGCCAGCCGCTGACAGACGACGCTGGCTGCACCAAGTGCCAGCCGTTGTCTGAACTACCCAAGCACTTCTCACCAAACTTCGTGCGTAAATGAGATACATATTTTTAAAACAAACCAATAAATGGCTTACATGACCTGGCCTGGACTCTGTTCTTTTTTTTTTAATTGAAGCATAGTTGATTTACAAATTTACAATATTGTGTTAGTTTCTGGTATACAGCAAAGTGATTCAGTTATATATATATATATATATATATATATATATATATTTACACATACTTTTTTTTTTTTGCAGATACCCGCAAAGCCAGTATGTAAACAAAGGTGACCCCCAGTGTCATCAAATCCAGCCTTTATTTTTGCCTCTTCCTGTCCCTTTCAGCTTCATTCAGTGGAGACAATCTTCCCTGGCCCCAGGTAAAAACCAGGCCAATGCTGGGGCTTTTCCACTCAGTCTTGGGTGAAACAGCAGCCTTCAGCCACCCTGTTGTAAATACCATCTTAGCCTCATCCTGAGAGTGTCCAGTCCTACGACAGTCGGAGATAGGGTGGCTGGACGGCTAGAGGGGACTCTCATACGGGCATCTTCTGGCTTTCTGGAGACTCCCTACTGGGCCTTCTCCCGGTAGTCTCCTCAGCCCTAGGAATGCACTCTTCCGGGTGCCCCGCGACCCTTCCTTTGCCTGTGGGCACCTGTGGGTCTACTCCCAGCCTCTTCCTGCCAAGCCCCTGGACCTTCCCGGTAGCCCTGTTGTGGAGGCTCACACAGGTCCTCTCTGCCTGCTGCCTCTGGTCCTCAGGAAGCACTAAGCACACTTGCCCCACCCACACTGGCCCGCGGCCAGGCCCCAGCAGCAATGTGCTCCAAGGCCACCACCAGAGCAACCCTCCCTCCAGGTCCCAGGGCTGGTCCACTTGAGCCCCAGCGAGGCCCAGTCCTCTGTGTCAAAGCTCTCCAAGAAGGCCCAGGAAGTCCCCCTCAGCAGGCCAGGGTTAGAAGGTGGCACCCTCCACACACAGGCCATCCCCCAGAAGAAAGCCACAGGGTCCTGGAAACAACTCATGACAGTTCTCTGCAAGAAACCCACTCGCAACAGGTTCCCTTGGACCCCTTTTTCTATCCTTGATGTGACTATGGGGTCCCCATGTCCGGCTCCATTTCCCTTGTAAGCCATCTGCATACAAGAGACACATGGTTTGGCATCCTGAAACCCTTGGTATTGGTCCCTTGGTCAAAACAGGGGCAGAGACAGTCCACTTTAACCTCCTGTGACACTTGTTTAATCGTCTCCCCAGCCAGACCAGGGCATTTCAAAGGGCAGGCCATGTCCCAGTGTAGTGGGCCATGACCAGCTTTTTTAAAAATGATATCAGAATTTAAAATAGCAGTGGATGCTATGTGCTTAGGATAAGTGTTGTTTTGTGAAGCTATTGTTTCAGATATACATAGAAAACTTGGGTGAGTGCCTGTGTGTACACTGGGTGGTGAAAGAAAATATATTTTGTATTAGAAATTGCAGCAAAAAGAGTGAAAACAACATGAGGAGAGGGGTGTGAGACAAGACAACGGAGTAGAAGGACTTCAGCTCACCATCTCGCACAAAAGCACCAAAATCACAATTAGCTGCTGAACAACCATTGACAAAAAAGACTGGAACTATCAAAAAGATACGCTACATCCAAAGACAAAGAAGAAGCCACAACGAGATGGTAGAAGAGGCGCATTCACAATACAATGAAATCCATACCCACAGGGTGGGTGGCCCACACACTGGAAAATAATTATATCTCAGTGGTTCTCACACAGGAGTGAGAGTTCTAAGCCCCATGTCAGGCCCCCAGAGCATTTGGCTTAGAAGGCCAACAGGGCTTGATTGCAGGAACTCCACAGAACCAGAGGAAACAGACACTCCACTCTTGGAGAATGTACACAAGTTCTCATGCACACTGGGACCCAAGGAAAAAAGCAGTGACTTCATAGAAGCCTGGGCCAGACCTACCTGAGGGACTTGGAGGGTCTCCTGGGGAGGCGGGAGTAGCTGTGGCTCACTCTGGGGACAAGGACACTGGTGGAGGAAGTATTGGGAGTATTCATTGGTATGAGCTCTCCCAGAGGCTGCCATTTTGTCACCAAGACCTGGCCCCACCCAACAGCCTGCAGGCTCCAGTGCTGAGACCAAACAACCAACAGGGTGGGAATACAGCCTCACCCATCAGCAGACAGGCTGCTTACAGTCTTCCTGAGCCCACAGCTGCTTGCAAAAATCCTTAACAAAACACTAGCAAACCAATCCAACAATACATTAAAAAGATCATACACCATGATCAAGTGGGATTTATCCCAGGAATGTGAGGATTTTTCAATATCCACAAATCAATCAGTGTGATACACCACATCAACAAATTGAAGAACAAAAACCATATGATCATCTCAATAGATACAGAAAATGCTTTTGACAAAATTCAACTCCCATTTATGATAAGAACTCTCCAGAAAGTGGGCCTAGAGGGAACTTACCTCAACATAATAAACACCATATGTGACAAGCCCACAGCTAACATCATACTCAACAGTGAAAAGCTGAAAGCATTTCCTCCAAGATAAGGAACAAGACAAGGATGTCCACTCTTGCCACTTTTATTCAATGTAGTTTTGGAAGTCCTAGACACAGCAATCAGAGAAGAAAAAGAAAAGGAATTCAAGTTGCAAAAGGAGAAGTAAAACTTACTGTTTGCAGATGACATGATACTGTACATAGAAAATCCTAAAGATGCTACCAGAACACTACTAGAGCTCATCAATGAATTCAGTAAAGTTGCAGGATACAAAATTAATACACAGAAATCTATTGCATTTCTATACACTACGAATGAAAGATCAGAAAGAGAAATTAGGAAACAATTCCATTTACCATCACATCAAGAAGAATAAAATACCTAGGAATAAACCTACATAAGGAGGAGAAGACCCATACTCCAAAAACTGTAAGACACTGATGAAAGAAATCGAAGATGACACAAACAGATGGAAAGATATACCATGTCCTTGGATTGGAAAACTAAATATTGTCAAAATGACTACACTACCCAAGGCAATCTACAGACTCAATGCAATTCCTAGCAAATTACCAATGGCATTTTTTTGCAGATCTAGAACAAAATATCTTAAAACTTGTATGGAAACACAAAAGGTTGCCAAAGCAATCTTGAAAAAGAAAAAACAGAGTTGGAGGGATCAGGCTCCCTGATTTCAAACTATACTACAAAGCTACAGTAATCAAAACAGGATGATACTGGCACAAAAATAGAAATATAGATCAATGGGACAGGACAGAAAGCCCAGAAATAAGCCCACACACCTGTGGTTAATTAATCTTTGACAAAGGAGGAGGAATATACAATGGAGTAAAAACAGTCTCTTCAATAAGTGCTGGGAAAACTGGACAGCTACATGTAAAAGAATAAAATTAGAACATTCTCTAACATCATACACAAAAATAAACTCAAAATGGATTAAGTACCTAAATGTAAGACTGGATATCATAAAACTCTTAGAAGAAAACATAGGCAGAACACTCACTGACATAACTTGCAGCAGTATCTTTTTGGATCCACCGCCAAGAGTAACAAAAATAAAACCAAAAATAAGCAAATGGGACCCAATTAAACTCAAAAGCTTTTGCACAGCAAAGGAAACCATAAATAAAACAAAAAGACAACCCAGAGAATGAGAGAAAATATTTGCGAATGATGCAACCAACAAGGGATTAATCTCCAAAATATACAAACAGTTTATGCAGCTCAATATCAAAAAAACAAAAAGCCAATCAAAAAACGGGCAGAAGGGCTTCCCTGGTGGTGCAGTGGTTGAGGGTCCGCCTGCCGATGCAGGGGACACGGGTTCGTGCCCCAGTCTGGGAAGCTTCCGCATGCCGCGGAGTGGCTAGGCCCATGAGCCATGGCCACTGAGCGTGCGCGTCTGGAGCCTGTGCTCCACAACAGGAGAGGCCACAACAGTGAGAGGCCCACGTACCAAAAAAAAAAAAAAAAAAAAAAAATGGGCAGAACATCTAAATAGACATTTCTCCAAAGAAGACATTCAGATAGCCAAAATGCACATGAAAAGGTGCTCAACACTGGTAATTATTAGAGAAATGCAAATCAAAACTACAATGAGGTATCACCTCACACCAGTCAGAATGGCCATCATTAAAAAGTCTAAAAAGAATAAATGCTGGAGAGGGTGTGGAGAAAAGGGAACCCCTATATACTGTTGGTGGGAATGTAAATTGGTAACAGCCACTATGGAGAACAGTATGAAGGTTCCTTAAAAAATTAAAAATAGAATTACCATATGATCCAGCAATCCTGCTCATGGGCATATATCCAGAGAAAACCATATTTCAAAAAGATACATGCACCCCAGTGTTCACAGCAGCACTGTTTACAATAGTTAACACATGGAAGCAACCTAAATGTCCATCGACAGAGGAATGGATAAAGAAGATGTGGTGTATATATACAATGGAATATTCCTCAGCCATAAAAAAGAATGAAATAAGGCCTTTTGCAGCAACATGGATGGACCTAGAGATGATCGTACTAAGTGAAGTAAGTCAGACAGAGAAAGACAAATATTATATCACTTATATGTGGAACCTGAAAATTGATACAAATGAACTTATTTACAAAACAGAAACAGATTCAGTCATAAAAAAAACAAACTTATGTTTGCCAAATGGGAAAGGTAGTGGGGGTAATAAATTAGGAGGTTGGGATTGACATATACACACTAGTATATATAAAATAGATAATCAACTAGGACTACTTTATAGCACAGGGAACTCTACTCAATACTCTGTAATAACCTATATGGGAAAAGAATCTGAAAAAGAATGGATATATGTATATGTATAACTGAATCACTTTGCTGTACACCTGAAAATGACAATAAACTAACACAACATTGTAAATCAACTATACTCCCAATATAAAATATTGGCCTGGGAGGTGTCAGGTGCATCTGGAGGGAGGCAAGAGTGGGCCTTGCGGTCACCACACCACCACAGCTGTCACCCGTCCACTCTGGGGTGAGGCTGAGGTCCAGGTTCCGTGAGGGACGGATGCCGGCTCCTGTGTCAGAAGGAAGGCATGCAGCCCAGGATCTCAGCCCTTGGCAGGGAGAGAGCTGCTCCCGGACAGACGTCAGCTCTCACCCTGGGGCCAGGGCCCTGGCTGCTCCCTGCCCCGTGCCAGCCGCTCTTCCGCCTCAGCCTTGACGGCCACGAGACTCAGTGCCGGGCGGCTGGGAGGGGCAGGGAGACAGCACAGGCACTCACTCCTACAGGCGGAAACAGAGCGGGCAGCAGCCGAGAGCTAGGAGGTGCCAAAGGCCACCGCGGATGGGCTGGGGAAGCCACAGGACTGTGTCTCCTGCACACCCCTCCAGCTCACCGTCCTGTGCGCTGCCTGAGGGCTGGGGAAGGCCAGGCTGGCCCGCTCGCACCACACTCTCTGGCCCCCGCCCCGTGCCTGGCACAGAGAGCAGCCCCAGAATGCTGGCACAAGAGACACCCCCTCAACCCAGCCGTTCACCGTCCACTGGGTTCACCTGGATCCTCTCCTCCATTTGAGTCCTTCCTGCCCTTCTGTTCTCTTAGGTCCCTGGCTCCTATTCTCACCCACAGCCCCACCTTCCACTCTTTGTTCTTCTGGAAGGACGCCACCTACATGAGATGCTCGCCTACATGGAGAGGCAGGTGCGGATTCACACACATGCACACTCAAGGCACAGCAACCAGGATCCGTGTTGGGGAGCGAGCAGGGCGTGACCATAGGGAGATGCCTAAAATCCTAAGAAGGAACCTTAGACTTCCTGTTCCAACCACCCTTGACCAGGGGCCTCAGGACATTCCCAGAGACAGAGGCAGGCAGACAGGCCTGAGGTGGGGGCCGAGGGATTTGGTTCAGAAATGACACTCAAAGCCCGGCAGCTGCCAAGCTCTGTCTCAGGGGATCCTGGGGGGATCCCAGAGGGACCCGGGGGGCCCCCACACAAGGTGCCGCTCTCCTGTGGGCGTCCCAAGTCAGCCTGAAGGGCAGGGGACGGGGACGGGCCAAGCCCAAGCCCAAGCCCAGCACGTACAATCACCACTCCGACAGGCACTTCCTCCCAGGCCAGTTCACAGGGCTGGCATCCACGGGCAGCTGCCAGGCACCTGCTGCCGGAGAGAAAAGCCCCATCACCCCAGCGTTCGTGGAGGGAGGCGCCAGCTCAGATTCCAGAAAGGCGTGCAAGTCGAAGCAGAGCCCCCCTCCCCGGATGTGGGCTGACCGGCGGTGGTAAATCCTGCCCTCCCACCCCGCTGTCCTCCGGCCCAGCCTCTGTGGGGCTGAGCTTGCCTCCTGTATTTGCTCTTGGAGCCGTGTCTCCTGGGGACCGTCTGTCTGCCACTCACCCTCTTGGGCTGCACTCCCTCTTCCTGGACAGCCAGGGACCAGGCTGCTTCTGCCTTCAAGGCAATGGGAGATGCTGCAAAGACGGAGAACGGGGAGGGCTTGACCAAGAGGAGAGGCCGGCTCGACAGAGATAATTGGGCCTCCTGTATCCTGTATCAATCCATCACATTTATGGTCTTCTCTCCAGACAGATGACAACGAGGAAATGACAAAAGCCAATAAGGCCAATAAATAAAGGGTAATGGAATAACCAGTACAGGCAGCCCATCCCCTGAGCCCCAGAGCCAGGAGCAGGGCTGAGCCCTCCCCTGTGTCTGTCTTGACTTCAGCCACACGCCCCAGGGGACAGGTAACACCGGTCAGCAGCCCCCATGGGGTTTTCAGCTGGAGCTCCAGCTGCTCAGGCCAAAAACCCTGGAATCATCCCTACCTCCTCTCTCTCACACACCCCACATCCAATCCAGCAGGAAATCCTGCCAGCTCTGCCTTCAAAATATATCCCAAGTCAGACCACTCCTCAACACCACCATCGCCACGCTGGTCTGAGCCACCAACGCCTCTTGCCTGGATTCTTACAAAGTTCTCCTGGTTGGTCCTTGGCCCAGACTGTTCTCAACATAGCAGCCAGTGGCGTCTATTAAAAGGCAAGTTGGGGCTTCCCTGGTGGCGCAGTGGTAGAGAGTCTGCCTGCCGATTCAGGGGACACGGGTTCGTGCCCTGGTCCGGGAGGACCCCACATGCCGCGGAGCAGCTGGGCCCGTGAGCCATGGCCACTGAACCTGCGCATCCGGAGCCTGTGCTCCGCAACAGGAGAGGCCACAACAGTGAGAGGCCCGCATACTGCACAAAAAAAAAAAAAGGCAAGTTGCACAGAACCCCCGAGTGGCCCGCATCACACTCAGAGAACAGCCTGAGCCCTCTGCAGCCCCCCAATGCACCCCGCTCCCCAGGGCCTGTCTGAGCCCGTCTACAACCCCGGCTCTTACTCCACGTCAGCCACACCAGGTCCTTGCTGGCTCCTGCCTAGGCCGTGCACGCCTCACCTGAGGGCTTCATCAGTGGCTGTTCCCTCTCTGTCACAGTCTTCTCCCAGAGAGTGCATGGCTCCCCTCTTTCCTCTGATGTCACTTTTGCAATGAGGCAACAATGACCATCGTACTTTCTATCCTCTCCAGCCCACTGTTTCTATACTTAAATCAGGGGGATGTGAACTCGTCTTAGTTGCAGCATGTGGGATCTAGTTCCCTGACCAGGGATCAAACCTGGGCCCCTTGCATTGAGAGCATGGAGTCTTAGCCACTGGACCATGAGGGAAGTCCCAAAATTCACCCTTTTAAAATGCACAGTGTGGTTAGTTTTGACAAATGTATAAGCAGTATAATCACCACCAAAATCAAGATATCAGATATTTCCATCACGTCCTCATGCTCCTTTATAGTCAACCCCTTCCTCCACCCCAGCCCCTGGCAACCACTGAGCTGTTTTCTGTTCCTATAGATCTACTTTTTCTGGAGAATTCATATAATGGAATAATATTGCACGTAACCTTTGTGTCTGGCTGCTGTCATTCAGCATAATGCATTTGAGCCTCATCCATGTTGCTGCCTGTGTTGGTTTGTTCCTTTTCATTGCTGAGAGAGGTATTCCATTATATGGATGTACCATGGGTGGTTTTGCATTCAGTAGTTGATAGACATTTGGGTTGTTTACAATTTTTCACCATCAGGTATGAGGCTGCTGCTATCAACATTGGGTACTGGTGTTTGTATGGCCATATGTTTTTATCTCTTGGGTAAATGCCTAGAAATTGAGTTTCAGGGGACAACTAATCCGTTTCATCTGATTAGTGTATGTTTAACTCTATAAGAAGTTGTCAAATGTTTTCCAAAATGGTTGTTCATCATCCATTCCTACCAGCAATGAGAGTTCCAGTTGCTCCATATCCATGCCAACATTTGGAATTGTCAGTCTTTTTTTTTCCTTTAATTTTAGCCAGTTGGGTGGGTATATCCTATAATTTTAATTTGCATTTCCCTGATGACTAATGATGACTAATGATGTTGAGCATCTGTTCATGTGCTTACTGGCCATTCCTATATCCTCTTTGGTGAAACGTCTGCTATTGTTTTTAAGGAGCTCTAAAGACAGACTTTATATATATATATATATATATATATATATATATATGTCACTTATATATATATATGTGACATATATATATGTCACCATTTGAAGGAGCAAAACTCCCCGTGCAGTGTGACAACATTCCACCACTCTGCATGGGCTTGCTGCACCATGTGGAGAAACTGACCTCACTGTTCTAGTCTCCATTTTCTCATCTGTAAAATGGGCATGACAATACTTACCTCCTAAGGTAGTGTGAGGATTGTGTAAACTAAGACACATAAAGAATTTACAATAATCCCTAGTACACAGTAGCACTTAATAAATATCCAGCATGATAATGATGAGCATGATTACCAGCCCCTATGTGACTTGTTCATGCCAATCCAATTTCCCTCTTCCAGAGCCCTGTGTTTTCATCTGTAAATGGTTAGGGACAATCTCTAAGCCCCTTCCACAGTAACATTCACTGATTTCCTGAACTGCTCTCTGTTTACTGACACACCCCTCACAGGTCCCTTCCTCCACCCAGGGGCACCCCCGATAGCCACCCACCTCCCGGGACACTAGTTACACACACAATGCAGCAGAAAGCTCCCTGCAGCCCGTCCTTCCTGACACGCAGAATGGCCTAGGCCCCAGCTCCTCAGTCACCAATGAGAGGGACCATGAGAAGCTGGAAGGACCAGGGGGGGACAGTGGAGACTGAGGAAGAGCTGGGAAGGGCAGATGGCGCCAGCAAGACCAAGGAAGCTGGGAAGGTAGTGTGGTCCTTCTGGGACCCCATCCCCTGCCCCGCAGTGCCCCACATGCCCTTCCCTCTCCCCACACCACCCTCTCCCTAGCTCAGCTCCACAGCTCAGGGTGGGGGGGGGACCAGGCCCTCCGTCAGCCACACCCTCCCCCCACCTGACCTCTGGGGGAAGCTGGATCCCCAAGAGAGCCCCTCCCTGGGGGTGTGGGGCAGGGAGGACAGGAGTGTTGGGAAATCAGTCCACACAGACCTGGGGCTGGTGCCAGGGCACCACAGGGAGTGGAAGGAGGTGAGAGAAGGGGGCTGGCCAGCAGGGCCCAGGCCACTGGCAGGACAGGTCAGAGGTGGCGACTGGGGAGCTGAGGGACAGGGAGGCTGGGAGAGCGGAGGGCGTCACAGGGGCTGGGGGCCTGGGGGTTCTAGAAGCCCAGAGCAGGGAGACTAGGAGGCAGTGAGGGGCTGGAGTACAGGAGGCGTGAGGAAGACCAGAGGCCAGGGGCACGGCTGGGTCGGGGTGCTGAAGCTCTGGACTTCCTACCCCCAGTCCTCCATTTCGCTTACACTAAGTGGGCTCTTTACGCCCACTGTCACCTCCTCGATTATGGGCAGCCCGCCCAGCCCTCCTAGCCATCAGCCCAGACTCTCTTGGCACCTTGGCCACAGTGCCCTTCTCTCCCCAAGGCAAGTCACCAACTCAGTGCCGCCCTCGCCACCCACCTGCTGCCAGGCCCCAGCTGCAGAGCCCCCCGTGCCAATTTCTCTGCTCCTATGCCCCGGCTGAAGACCACCTGGCCCCATGTGTCTGCTTCCTGCCAGCCCCAGCTGCTGAGTGACCACCCTCCTCCTCCTGTAGAGACTCTGGTGTTTGTTTGCAGGATAAATAAAAATGGAGCAGTGGGGCCACAGCCTGGCCTGCGGGCCTGACGGCAGCGAAACTCCCAGGTGCGAGGGACAGGAGGCCCCGGAGCCAAAGGAGTCCCCTTCCTCACTCACTCACTCCTGCTAAGTGATGTCAGCCTACACACGGGACCAGCTGGGGAAACCGAGGCATCTGTCCATTCTTCCTTTAGCAAACATGTGCTGAACATCTCCCAGATTCTGGAGAGCACAATAATGAGCACAAACAGACAAGACCCCCGCCCTCATGGAACTCAGTCATGCTGGGGAGACAGACATTAACCTCAAAATCCACAAACCAGAGCTCTTTATAATTACAAAACAGTGAGGGGGTGGGGTGGGACAAAGTACAATGAGTACAAACATCAGGGAAGACCTCCGATGAAGACATGGCATTTTTGTTGACTGAGGTGGGTGTTTCCAGGCAGAGACCAGGAAGGGCAGGTGTGAAAGTCCTGAGGTGGAAGAGTCGTGGCCTGGTCCAGAAGGGAAAGATGGCCCACGTGTCTGGCTTGGGAGTGAGGACGAGCCAGGAGCAGAGTGTGGATGTGACCCAGCGGCACACAAAGAGGTGCCTTGTTGTACATGCTTTCTATTATTTGCAGGGAGGGGCACGGTTGCCAGCTGGGTTTGTACTTTAGAAAGATCCTACCTCTTGCTCTGAGGGAAAGATCTGTGGGGCATAAGAATGGATGAGGGGAAACAGGTCAGGTGGTCTCTGTAGGGAGAGATGATGGTGGAGGGTGAGAAATTTGGGAGAAATTTGGGATGCAAAATTGGAGAACAGAGCGCCCCAAAATGGGTGAGGAGGTGCCTCTGGTCCCTGGCTAGGACAACAGGGAAGGTGCCACAAGAGGCTATCAGCCTCCTCAGGCCACCTCCTGGGCTGGCCCTCAGGCCTCTGACATCTGCCCCAAAGAGTACTTGGCAAGCAGCGTGGATGATTCACCGGGGGCCTATTCTATTTAAGAATTAATTCTCCACTATGGAGAACAGTATGGAGGTTCCTTTAAAAATTAAAAATAGAGCTACTATATGATCCAGCAATCCCATTCCTGGGCATATATCCAGAGAGAACCATATTTCAAAAAGATACATGCACCCCAAAGTTCACTGTAGCACTATTTACAATAGCCAAGACATGGAAGCAACCTAAGTGTCCATTGACAGAGGAATGGATAAAGAAGATGAGGTACACAGAGACAATGGAATACTACTCAGCCATAAAAAAGAATGAAATAAGGCCTTTTGCAGCAACATGGATGGACCTAGAGATGATCACACTAAGTGAAGTAAGTCAGAAAGAGAAAGACAAATATATGATGTCACTTATACGTGGCATCTAAAAAATGACACAAATGAACTTACTTACAAAACAGAGACAGACTCACAGACATAAAAAAAAGCAAACTTACTGTTACCAAAGGGGAAGGGGAGGAGATAAATTAGGTGTCTGGGATTAACAGATACACACTACTATATATAAAATAGATAAACAACAAGGACTTACTGTACAGCACAGGGAACTATGTTCAATATCTGGTAATAACCCATAATGGAAAAGAACCTCCTATGTCTACCACAGACAGCAGAAGCTCTACAGGATAGCAAGTTCCTGTACCCGCCTGAAGCATTGCACTATGTCGCTGCTGATAGGAAAACACTGCTTCTCTGGTTGTTGTGAATGTAGCTATATGAACTGCCCCCTGAGCACAGAGCACAAAGGCGGCCTCAGTTAGCTTTTTTTTCTTGGCTGTGTGGCTTGGGGGATCTTAGTTCCCCAACCAGGAATCAAACCTGGGCCCTCATCAGTGAGAGCTTCAGAGTCCTAACCACTGGACTGGCAGGGAATACTCTCAATCAGCTTTTAATGTTTTCTATCAACCTATCAAGAATTTACATGACACATCCAGTCCCTCTCTTGAGGGAACTTCACCTTCTGCTTGAATTGTTTACAAAACAAAACTGGGGTTGAGGTCTGACGGCACTGCCATGTCACTGTTGAGGACACTTGGACACGTCACAGGATCCAGCCCAGGCTACCAGAAGGCGGTACCATTCCTCAAAGTCACGGGGAGCCCAGGGAGGGAACCCCACTTTGATTCATCTCTAGGTGACACTCCTGTGGATAAATAACCACAGTCTCCAGTCGAGAGCACAAGTGCAGCTTAGCACCTCCCAGCAGTAGCCTGACTCCACACTGAAGCCAGCGTTCCCCCATGAAACACAAGGGAGCCCTTGCTGGGATCCTGTCACTACCCCTGACCTCTGCTTCCCCAAGATGATTTCATTTCAGGAGCCCCCGGTCCAAGGCCTTTATTGTGGTCACGCCACTCCCACACAATACACCTCCTTCCCTTCTCACCTTAGGATGTAGCAGCTGGATACTGTTTCCTCCATCCCAGAGGCTCTGGGTCCTTCTGTAAATTGATGCACTTCCTCCAGAGGCCAGCTTTCCATACCCCAGATCTCAGAGAGAGGGAGCCTTGAATATAGTCTCAAAACAGTTAACTAACTCCCAAGTGGGGGACCAGGGATATGTACTCACCCTACATTTGAATAACTAACAAAGCCAGCCAAGTGGCCTTCCCCGGACTCCAGGCAGTTTCTTTTTAAGCCGCACCTGTACCTGCTACCTGTGGACATGGCAAGTGGGCTGCACTGGGCATGTAACCATTCCTGTGTGTCCCCTGAGCTTTGCAGAGGCTTATTTGGAGAGCAGACCTCCAACGGCACCCCAGCCTTAACCTCAGCACAGGTTTGGGTCTGTGTGTTTTTCATGCCGGAAAAAGGAACATTTCCAGGTGGAAATCTTCCAAATGTGTCTTCCCCAATCACCCTGTCACCAGATTGCTCCAAGCAAAAACTTTCTTGTAAATTATCTTTGCCTTTGACTGTTCACACACAAAGGTTACATAGTTGTCTGTCTCTGATATCACACACGTAGCTGGGGAAATGGTTTCAGAGGTTCCCACAGCTGGAATCTCCAGAGGAATTCTGACCAAGAAGGGGGACATGAGGTCATGATGAAGAGGGAAAGAAGGAAAGAGAAGGAGGGGAGGACTCAGAGAGCCAGAGAGGAGAGGGGACTCTATGCAGGTCACCCTTGCTCCTTTGCCCCTCCCATCTCCAAGCTGCAGTTTCATTGGTGCTGCCCCAACCTTCGCATACAAGTGAACAGATGATAAAATGGTCAAGGAGGAACAATAATACACCAGTATCAATGAGCACATGCAGCCCCAAGTCTTGGTTTCTAAATACCATTCTCCATTCAAAGGAAATCGGACTCCTTGGTGAAATGGCTGATTCATTGCTAGAGCAGAGAAAAAATACAAGATGAGCCCCCGGGCCATCCTAGAAAGTAAGAGAATGCTTAGACTGGTATATACATGTCAAAAGACATGGGAGCCAGTTTGAATGGTCCAGTTAGTAAGTTTAGAAGGAGGGAGGGAGTAGCAAACCATCAGTGGATGAAAATTAGGATAAAAGTTTGATGAGGAACCTAGTCTCAAAGTATCTTCCCACAGCTGCTCCTTAATTTTCTTAATTTAACTGCGGGGGAATTTGACACACACCTCCTAAACCAGGTGATCGGGGACAACATCACTACCAGATGGGAAAATGGACATCGCGTGCCTCCCCAACTGATACTCCGAGAGAGATACAACATCCCCTTTGCGGTAATCTTACCAAAAATGCATAACCTGAAACAAATCATGAGGAAACAGCAACAGAACTTGAGCAACATCATTCTACAAAATAAATGGCCTAAACTCTTCAAAAATGTCAAGTTCAAGAGACACAAGGAAAGGCCAAGGAATTCTTCCAGATTAAAGGAGACTAAACGGACATGACAACTAAATGCAACAGGTGGCCCTGGACCAGGAAAAAAAAATAAATAGAAAGAAGATGTGATTGAGACAACGGATGAAATTTGAATATGGCCTGTGGATTAGATAACAAATTTTCTGATTTTGTTAACTGCATTGTGATTTTGTAAAAGAATATCCTTGTCCTCACCAATACACTCTCAAGTATTTAGGCGTAAAAAGGCATGATGTCTTCAACTTACTCTCAAGTGATTCAGAGAAAAAAATCTGTATGTGTATATACTATGTATAGTATATATACAATATAGAATATACAGTATATTATACATACATATATGTAGAGAGAGAATTATAAAATTAATGAGCAAAATATAAATAATTGGTGACTCTGCATAAAGGATATATGTGAAATTACATTAAAGTAAAATTTACACAAATAATAATAATGGCCAACAACTCCATGGTGCTTACCCTGTGGCAGGTGCTGTTCAAATACTTTATGTGTAGTAACTCATTTGATACTTGCAAGAGTCCTACAAGGAATGTGGTGCTATCGTCCACGTTGTCATCTTCCTTTTGCAGGTGGGGGAACTGAGGCACAGAGCAGTTCAGATGGCAGAGCTGAGACCTGACCCCAGGTCAATCTGCCTGGCTCCAGAGTCTGTGCTCTTAGCCAGTGGGCCTTGATGCCTCATAAGCTGTGCAGAGGCTGAGATCGGAACCCAGGGATGGGAACACACACAGAGGACACGCACATCTTTCCACCCCAATGCACATGGATGGGCTGCCCGATGCACAATGGTGGCAGACTGAAAATCAAAGCAATCTTCGGCTCTGAACACATTAGTGAGCCTCTGAGAAAGCAGAAGGAAGCTCCGAGTTGAGTGCCTTAGGCCTGGGGGCAAAGACCCTCCTTCCCCGGGGGTGTCCTGCAGCCTCTAGCCCAGCCTGTTTGCCTTTCCCTTCCCCTTCCTGAGAGCTCCAAGCTCAGTTTCTCTTCTTCTCAGACCCCTAGGCCCACAAACCCAGAAATTAGGGGTTTCTGGCCTTGGCCTGCTGGTGGTGAACACTGGCTGGGGCCTTGGAGGAAAGAATGTGGGCCCCGATGAAACAGTGGCCCCAAAGTCAGAGTTGAGGGGGGATGACTGAAAGCTGATGGCCACAGAGACTGGAGGAGACTGGGTGAGGTCAGGAGATGAGAGGACCAGCCAGGCCCCAGCCCCACGGTCACTGCAGGAGCAGCTTGGCAGGGGTGGCTGTCCTCCTCGGCTCTTTGCCAGAAAGGACTGAGGGAGTTCTGCTCCCTGCATCCCTGAGGAGGCTGAACCTCGCTGGCCGAGTGTCAGGGAGGATGGGGCTGCTTGGGCCTGTCCAGCCCAGCAGGGAAAAGGGGGTGGGGGAGGAAGGCGCTGACGTCCGGATTCAGCAGAGGCCTGGACCCCCGCCATCCCCTCCCCACTGAAGGACCTGTCACAAGGCGGCCGTGGCTCACACCCGCTTATCGGGGCTGGGGTGTGGAGAGGGTGTCGCGGATGGGAGATAGGACTGGGACAGGGCTGTCCACACTGGCCTGCTCTGCCTCTCCCTCATTCACGCCTCCTCTGAGGCCCCTCAGCCCACTATCCCCCGCACCTCCAGGCTGCCCCTGCATGTCTCCCTGCAAAGCACCCCTGCAGGCTGCATTCTGAGAAGGATTGCTCTGCCCTGGACAGTCAGAACACCGAACACAGAGGGACCCTGGAGAGTGTCCAGTCTAAAATCACGTTGCACACAGGGGACTAGGCATAAGGGGGTGCCACTTACCTGAAATCATATTGCAAGTATGCAGAGGAGCAGAGCTAGGTTCTGACCCTAGACCAGAGCTTGTAAGGCTCTGAGCCTCAGCCAGGGACCCCAGAGGAAGGGTCCCAGGGCCACAGTGAAGGAGGCGTCACAGCACACTTACCCCTGAGGAATCCCAGTCTATTCAAGTTTCAGCCTCATATGGGGAAAGAGGACACAGACACGTCACACTGTCCTGGACTCCACTGACCTTGGAGAAGATCCAAGGTCTCTGCCCGTGTCTGAATGGCAATGACAGCGAGAGGTTGAAGGCTCCCTCTGCAGTGTGGGGCAGTGCAGGGCAGAGAGGCGAGAGGGGGCACACGGCACAGAAATCAGGATGCCGGGGGAGAAGTCAGGGGCCCATCATGGGAGGTGGTGGGAACTAAAATATGTGTCCTGCCTAGTGGGCTAAGAAAGCCAGCTGGGCCCCAGATGTGCCAAGGCCTCGGAGCTGCTGGGGAGGCCTGGAAAATTCAAGGCCACTGTCTGCCACTGTCCCCAGCCTTAGAAGACATTTGGGCAGAAACGAGCCCTGGCATCACCAGGGGCATGACGGTTCATCCTGTGCCTGTCGAGGAACTGGGGCTGGGGGAGGCAGAGGAGAGAAATAATTCCAAGACCCTGGCTGGGGGCAGGAGAGAGGGTAGGGTTCCACACCTGCACACAGCTGGAAGACCTAAGTTTAACTCCGCTTCTCTCTGGGCCAAACACACAAAAGCCCTGCTCAACACACTCTGACGGGCACCTCCGTGCTCCCATCTTCCCACTGGGACGGGCGGCCTCAGGACCAGACCCTGTGGATCCTGATGAAAAGTGAGTGGGGAAAGCGCCCGGGGAACTCCAGCCGGCTGGAAGCAGTGCTCAGCACGCCGCTGGGAGTCATCCCAGGCACAGGGCCCTGATCCACGCAGCGCCTGCCCACAAGCTCACAGCCAGAATAATGCACATGGCTTCCTCCTTCCTCTGAGAAGCCATCGTCTCAGAGGCCAGTCTCTCTGTTCCCTGCAGGGGGACTGGCCCCCCAGCCAGGCCCTAGTCCTCAGCCTTCCTGGGTTCCCTCACAGGGACCATGAGCGCAGTGACACTCAAGCAGGATAAGCTCAACAGTTCCGACTTGCTGGTAACTCCATAACACGTCTTGGGCACGTGCTGTTTACAGAACCCTCTGGAGGCCCCAGAAAGGAGTCAACTCTGCAATCTGCCTGCCTGCAGGAAGTTAGCAGGCCTTGGAGGGCAAAGACAAGTAAATGATGAATGACTGAACTACAAAGCAAAGTAAAATAACGGCAACAGCCTTGTGGGTGGAGGGCAAACATTACATGTATAAGTGGGAAGATGGGCTGGGCAGTCTCCCTGCATAGCACAGGTGTCCAAAGCGCTGGCCCAGCCGTGCTGTGTGCAACCAGAGGTACAGTGGGCAATCTCCCTGTCCCAGAGTGACTCACAGGCAAATTTTCATGGAGACCTATTTCTGCATTGTACAATCAATTTAGTGGTTTTTTTTTAAAGACATAGAAGAGAATTGAATGTAAGTTCTGAAAATATCAGAGCCCATTATTATCACATGAAACTTGCTGCATGGGTAGGTGAAGCAGGTTGCCATGTAAAATGAATGTTTTACCAAAGGGACCTTCCTTGGCTCTTGTCTCCTTCAATGTTTTTAACGGACACATTGAAGGCTTGTTTTTCCAATCTGCAATCTCAAAGCTAGGAGGCATAGCTAACATGTCAGATGGCCAAATCAGGATCATCGAGAATGTGAACTCGCCTGAAGATGGGTAGGAATTATAATCAAGTGGAATCTTAATAGTTGGGCATACATAAAATGCCATATTTGTGTTCCAGAAATTGACTACTTGAGCACATGATGAGAAAGTGATTTGACAGTAGATCATGTGGAAAAGACCCGAAGCCGTTAGTTGGAGCGAGTCCCACGTGAACCAGTGGTATAGTGAGAAAAGTGGGGTGTCAATCCCCCACCTCGATTCAGCACTGCTATCACCTCACCCTGAATGCTTTGTCCAGACGTGGCCGCCACACCAGGAAGACACGTGAAATCATGGTGAAGGGTCTGAAATCCATGAATGCCTGGGCATGAAATGAGATGCCCTGATGTCATTAGGAGCACCTTATCTCTAAAGGGCTATCAGGTGAAAGTAGGTGCCAGCCAGTTCTGTGTAGCCTGGAAAGGCGGTTAGGGCCTGTCATTGATGAGCAGAAGTTACAGGGGAAGGTTTCAGCTAAATGTTCTGCAGCTCTTCTATAAAGAAAATTGGGCACCTGGGGGCCTAATGGGATAGGAGAAAGTTTTCCCTTGATAGTCACAAGGTCAAACTCAAAGACCACCTGCTTGCCAGAAGACTTCTGTCTAAGGAATGTGTGCCTTGGGGGAGGGTGGGAGCAAAGAAGGGCAAATGGTCCGGTTCCAAATCCTGGTTGCTCTTCAGGATTGCCAGTGTTGCTTGTTTAGAAAATATAGATTCCAGCTTCACATCGGATCTACTGAATCAAAATCTTCAAATGTGGGGTTGGAGAATCTACTATTCTTTTGAAGCTCACCAGACAGACTATTCTAGATTGAGAGACTAGACATAATTAACAAAATATAATATAGGAACCTTGATTGAAGCCTGGATGTTTCAAAAATGTATAAAAAACATTTGGGGAACATGCAGGCAAATTCTAATTGAGATTGTTTATTAGACGATATAGAATTCTTGATAATTTTCTTAGATGTGATAATAGTTACTTTGGAAATAGGGGAATGTCTTTTTTCTTAGGTAATTCAGGCTGAAGTATGAAAAAGTGAAGTGCTGTGCACTATTCACAATAGCCAAGACATGGAAACAACCTAAATGTCCATCGACAGATGAATGGATAAAGAAGATGTGGTAGATATAGACAATGAAATATTACTCAGCCATAAAAAAGAACGAAATAATGCCATTTGCAGCAACACGGATGGACGTAGAGATGCTCACAGTAAGTGAAGTAAGACAGACAAAGACAAACATCACATGATATCACTTATATGTGGAATCTAAAATATGATACAAATGAACTTACCTACGAAACAGACTCACAGACATAGAGAACAGACTTGTGGTTGCCAAGGGGGAGGGGGCTGGGGGAGGGATGGAGTGGGAGGTTGGGGTTAGCAGGTGTAAGCTATTATATATAGGATGGATAAATAACAAGGTCCTACTGTATAGCACAGAGAGCTGTATTCAATATCCTACGGTAAACCATAATGGAAAAGAATAATTTAAAAAAGAATGTATATATGTGTAACTGAATCACTTTGCTTACAGCAGAAATTAACTTTGTAAGTGAACTATACTTCAATTTAAAAAAATAAAGTAAAAAAACAGCAAAGGACTTCCCTGGTGGCGCAGTGGTTAAGAATCCGCCTGCCAATGCAGGGGACACAGGTTCGAGCCCTGGTCCGGGAAGGTCCCACACGCCGTGGAGCAGCTAAGCCCGTGCGCCACAACTACTGAGCCTGAGCTCTAGAGCCCGTGCTCCGCCACAAGAGAAGTCACCGCAGTGAGAAGCCTGCGCACCACAATGAATAGTAGCCCCCACTTACCACAACTAGAGAAAGCCCACATGCAGCAACAAAGACCCAATGCAGCCAAAAAGAAAAAATGGAAAAAGAAAAAAAACAAACAGAAAAAAAAAAAGAGTGAAGTGCTGTGTCTACAACTTACATTTTTTTAGACAATAAGTTACTTTTAAATGGTTCAAGACAAGAACGCAAATGAAACACAGTATGGAGGGAGAGGGCATTCGTTGCACTTTCAACTTTTCTGAAAGCTTGAAATTATTCAAAATAAAATTGGGGGGCAAAATTAAACTCTCTAGGCTTCTCTGACGTGAGCCAAACATGAGACGCACTGGAAGAGATGACCCCTCCTGTCCCATCCAGCCTGAGAGCTTGGAGCCTGCCTACTGAGGCTCTGTGTTGGGGCGAGGTCCCAGCGGTGTGGCATTAGGCCACAGTGACCCCTAGAGGTGCTGTGCACTCAGGGTGAACCAGCCCTTGGCCGAACTGTCAAGTTCAGGAACGTGGAAGAGAAGCCCATCCAAGCACCCCATCTCCCCTGCCCCAAATTATACAGAGTGCAGTGCATCCCACTCGGCCCTCTGATGACCTGAGGGTTGGTCCCTGAAGGTGAGGCTGGACTGCAAAAGCAGCACTGGATCCCCTGATAGACCATCTCCATGACGACACCCAGAAAAGCAGGCCGGGTGGAGAGGCTGGGCATGGATGTGGGCAAGAGCAGGGGTTCCATGGTCGATGTGAGGCTACCCCTGACCAGCTCCACCAGAATGAATTAGAGGCTCAAGGAGGAGAGTGAGGGCCCAGAAAGGGGAAGGGCACATAGGGTGGACGTGGTAGGGAGTTAGCAGGGAACAGAACAGCGGACCCTGGGGTCGGGGACAGGCCGCTGACGGGAAATTGGAGATTCTTCATGTTAACGCCAATGACATTTATGGACTCACGATCAAGGCAGGGAACACGGGTGACATGGTAATACTCACAGTCACTCCAAGAGCAGGGCTGCAGGCTGAGCCCAGCTCTGCAAGAAGCCATTCCCTCAAGATCAGACTCTGTATCTCCTGCTGGGCTCTATTTTAAGTTCTGAAGGAGGGACGGAGGTTTTCAGTCGTTTGAAGATGGAGGCACAAGTGCAGAAACACTAGCAGGTATTTAAGGGGCTAGCACACCCATCCTACCTTTGCCACTTGTGTAAGGTTCCCCTTTGCTGCATACGATATAGGCGAAATAGTCTCAATCCATAGACCAAAGAGCCTGAAGTCTCGAAATAAAGATGTTACTGCAGGTGGAGAGAGATTAGGGAGTGAGTCCCTCGCCCCCAGAGGGGGGTCCCAGCAGCAGAGCCTGGGTCCTTCTCTCTCGGCAGCCTCCCTCAGACCAGGGGCTCCCTGAGCATAAACAGAGTGGAAGGCAGAGTCCCAGGTGCAGCCCGAGACCGCGGCAGGACCCGGAGAGTGCCCGGCTGGATGGTGATTGGCTCAGGTCAGTAATGAGGTGCTTCTTTGACCAGAGGGACACACCTGATGCTGGGGGAGGCCTAGGGCTCTGCTGCGTCTGAATCCAAGTACTCAACAGTCCCACGGGGGAGGCGGAAGTGATCTGATCCAGAGGAAAGTCCTGAGCTCTACCCAGTGTTTACATTTCAAAGTTTGTTTTGGAGGGACTCTTAGTGGAAGTGTTGAGACAATTCAAGCATCACTTGTCGTATATCAACAAAACTTTTACGTATAAAAATGAGGACTGGGAGACTGCTTTTTTAATTGTAAGTAGTTATCTCTTCTTTTTCACAATGACCAGGTAGCATTTTTCATAGGAACTAAAAACATGTTAAGACACTTTAATTTACTGATCTAAAAATCAAGATTCTCTACCATTGAGGTGGTGACACAGGAGTGAGAACAGCATGGGAATAACCCCAAGGCTGCTGGAAATTCAGGTCAGAGGAGAACGTAGTGACAGGCTCGGGGGACAGTGGATGGGGGCTTGCCTCTTGAGATGGGCGGTAGGACCTCTCCCACAGAGCCGCCCTCGGGCTCCTGGAAAAACACCCAGACCCCACTGTCACCTCTCCAACAAGGAGAGAAAGTAACAGATTTTTTGGTCACAGTGACATTTGGGCTCTTTCTCCCTGAGAAGAAAAAGACTGGCACAAGCTAATGGGGAACAGTGTGATAAAACAGGCCGGTATTAATTGGGCTGCAGTGTTCTGACCCCCCAACTTCTTTCTTTTTTACCCAAATAAAGCAGAATAATGTCAATCATTATCATCTTACCTTTATCTTAAAGCCTTGGCATGTCTGTTAGAGACAAACACAAAGCACCATGAAAACTGTTCTAGTAACAGCACTTGGAAAGACAGCAGTGACAGGACACAGTCAGACAAGTTCCTGTGCCCTATTTTAAGACATTTTACTGCCTACACTTATGACAGCCCATGAAAGGATTCCACGTAAACCCAAATCTAGAGATCTGGCTCGGAAAACAGCCACTGTTTCCCCCAGAGGTAACAGTTTTTGGGTCTTTGGGCCAACCACCAGCCCTTTGTATGCCATCCAGGTAGGCACGCTGGCACAAAGGTGAGTGAGCCACAAGCTGGTGAATCTGTGGGCACAGACCCTTCCAAGGTTCCTCAATCTCTAGAACAAAAAGCCCATCTGGAAAGCAGGGAACACATCGATTTGGCACCAACCAGGCTCTAGAAGAATTGCATTTCTGAAGGCAAATAGGGACCCTGATAAACCCCAAAAAGCACTGACCTTTAACCTTCAAATACCTGTGACTGTTTCTTCCCAAAGAACTAAGGAGGGTTCAAGTCAGAGGACATTAAAGTCCCTCTGGCTTGATGGCAGACAAGGAACCAGACCCCTCTTACCAAGCAGGCCCCAGGATCACAGACACCCCTTCCATCACTCAGGACATATGTCTTTCTGAGTCAAAAGCCTCTGTGTCAGGGAAGATTTTAATGTACCCCATGTTGTGTGCCCATTCCTTGTGGATTACTTCTTTGGGAAGACGAACCTTGGGCAAAATACTTCAGCTCTCTAAGCCTCAATTTCCTCTTGGGTAAAATGAGGATAATGGTATTTCCCTCAGGGGGTAGTTGTAGGATAATACACGTAAAGCACTGAGCTTAGTATATAGAACATATTAAGTGAGCAGAAAATGTAGTTGACAGAAGAGGAGGAACAGCAGGCCCATGAGGGGAGGAACAAGAAACAAATATATGATACACATGGTCAGGACAACGCATAGGGGATATCCAAAAGCCATCTCTAAGACCAGCTCAAGTCCCAGGGAAAGAACACGTACAATATTGGGTTCCACGAAGGCTGAGCACATACATCAAAGACACTGTATGATGTGGAGGCAGAAAATAGAACGCCTTCACATACAATACATCCAGAGAGACACACACACAGCGTCATCCCGCAGACACAGCCCTCCTGTTAACTTGACACAAGACCAACGCGTGATCTGCAGGCGTTAACAGTTTCCTTAGTTTCCCACGTCAAATAAAATACCAACCAAAACATTTGACATCTTTGATCTCTTGGGGAGAAATTTAGTCTGAAATTTAGGAGTCCATCATTTTAAAGCAGAGCCACTAAAACATAGTATCCCAAAGAGGCTGCACCTGCTTCATTACAGACAACGTCACATTTCTGAGAGGTGAACTACGAGGACTTTCTTTCCAGGACTCCTGACTGCTCTGAGCTTTGAGTTCTTCCAGCTTCTTCTTACAGTGAGTCATGAAGTCCTCACTGGGTTCAATGCCTGCGTTCCGCAAATTTTCCATGAAAGGATTTTCCAGTCTGAGTACCGATCGGGCTCCCTGAATCTTTCTTGTGCTCAGAGTGAACTTCCTGAAATCCAGGAGCTTACAGGTGTCCACCAAGCAGATGTTCCTGATGTCACTATTTCCATCCAGATGAGGGAAAAACACCAGTCCTGACAACTTCTCCAGGTCCTGCAGGCTCACCTGGAGCTCACTTAATTGGGGCTGGAAGCCAGTGTCCTCGCTGGGCACCACGAAGCCCCTAGTGCCAGGGGCTCAGTAGACCCCGGGCTTTTGCACACCAGGATCACCTTGCAGAGGTGGGAGGGCACTGCCACATTGTCCTCGCCAATCACCTAAAAACAAAGCAGCTGTATTAGCGATGCTAATTTGCACTAGCAAGTCCCAAATTTTTCCTGAAAAGACTTTTAGATGCATTTCTGAAAATGTACTTACAAACTACCCCACCCCACCCCCAATGGATTTAAATTCAACTGCCAAAGGTAATAAAAACCAAGACACAGATTCACAGAGAAGATGAGCATTTAACAGGTAGATTCTGATTGTCTTTAAAGTAACACCACCCCAAAGAGCAGGGGTCCCATTCTCTGCTCTTTGTAGGACAATGGAATGCCAGGAGTGGGTCCTGGGTTTTTTAATGGACAAGAAAAGCTGTTGCCTTTTCCTTGTCTCATAATCAGAACTTTTGGGGCTCCTACCATTCAAAGGTCAGAACGGCCAGCTTGGGGAACTCCCAGCTCTAGAAATAAAAATATGGCCTTGGTTTATCAAATTCACTAGGGAGCTAAACAAACAACTTTCAAGAAACACCCAGACACCCCACATCAGTATTACTATCTCCAGTATCACCTAGACTGTGGCTCATTTTTTAAATTACATTAGGTAAATGTAAATGCTGTTTGCTCAGAGTTCTGCACACTCTTGGGTCTGCTATCAAACACAGAACCCCTGAATGTGTCATCAAATCAGACACTTTGGAAAGGTATCCACACAACGAAAAAGCCAGAGCCAGGGTCAGGCCTGAAAACAACTTGGCTGCCTGTGGAGGCTGGCTGTAATAATGAAATAACACTGTTATGAAACCTTTTCAAATTTCCTTCCAATTGGCTTAGAAGCCATTATCTGCTTTCTGGAAAAGAAAAAAATGAACGTCCATTTCCTTAATGGTCTCCAATAAAATGACACAATCCAGCTACAATATGCTTGTGGTACTACTGCTCCTCCTGGGCCAGCCCTTCTTTGGCAAGAGGCCTCCCTTCCAGGCCAAACCCGCTCGCTGTGGGAGGCCCCGCTGGGAGCCCAGATAAGGCAGAGGGATGAGAGCTACAGAAGATTCTTTTCTGCTTTTCCCAAGCTCCTACCCATACGGCGCACAGCCTAACAACTCCGAGGCCATCTGCTGCCTAACATGCAGGGAAGTCCCACCGCCAAGGCCAACTGCGGGGCTGCAGGGAAGACCCATCATTCCACAGGAATGATCTCTGTAACTGTCTTGGAAGTTAGTGAAAGTGGTTGGTCAGGGTGCAGTTTAGAGTAAGGTTTATGAAACTACACAGTCCCCTCCAGCAAGTCATTTATGCAGCTGGGAAAATAAACATGCCGTTCAAGACAAAAAACATACTGAACATGAATGCAATGGAGGGTCACAACTAGCCCACGGATCACCAAGAGATGTTAACTCAACACTGCAACTCAGAGGTCCTGTGCCCGGCACTGCTGGAAATACCGAAAGGAATAAGCTTTAAAGTAAATTCATTTGGCGCTGCTCTCAAGAAGCTTCCCATCCAGGGGAAGAGTCAACACCCACAGTGTGGTGAGACGCCGCCGATACAGAGCAGCAGCAGCAGCGCTGAGTGGGTGGGTGCAGGGGAAGTCAGGGACCAGAGCTGAAGGTGTGGCTGCAGCTGAGCCTTAGTTTACAAGGTTGGGGAGAAGTTTAAATGGGCTTCAGGTGGTCCAGTCACTAGCTGGGGAGCCAACAGTTAAGCAAATCCTTGGTGCCACCTGGTGGACATTTTCCATCACTGCAGCACAGATCTCAGACTCCCAACTATCTGGAGCCTTAGGAGACCAGTCACTTGATTTTATTCTCTCCTCACCGACTCCTTGTCTACAAACAAATGACAGCTCTCAAAAAACTTAATCAGCCATGCCCATGTGCTGCCAAACAGGGCTTCTAATCAGGTGCATTAAATTCCAGCCAAAAGTAAAGAAGCTTGACATTTTAAGATCCATGGATTTACCACATGGAAATCTACCATTTCTATTAGATTTTCAAAAACTCTCACATAGCTAGAGGACCTCGAATACTACCTTTGAGAAAACCTCATGAACACAGAAATTCCTACTAAGAACCACAAAGTGTGACTCTTCCACCCATGACTTACTCACAATATTTCAACAAAGAGGAGATAAAATACTAGTCCCAGAAATAAAGAGAAAAATGAAAACTTAGCCAACTCACTATCTTCTCTGATTCAGTCCACTTTGTTCTCAGGAAGGAAACATAACCTATCTAATATAGGAACCAGTCCTATTTGGAAATTCAGAAGACTCGTTTCTTCCCTGATTTTAAAACTTAAAAAATAACAAACCTGAAATATCTTAAAGCTATCTTCTCTGTAGACAACTCAACCTACATAATAAATTCTTCCCACTTTTGGGAAAACTGGAAATGTTTCTAGAAACTAGGGCACTGAAGCAGAATGGTTCAGCAGATTGAAACCCCAGAGACCTGGGGCTTTGGCATGAAGTTGCAAGTCACGACCATTGGTATCTTCTTTTTTCATTCATAAAATGAGTAATAACAATCCCCAAGCTGTCTATCTCATAGAATAGTTCCTAAGATATAAAGACAGGTTAGTTTAAAAAAAAAAGATTTTGAAATCTGCAAGGCCTATGTAAAAAGCTATTTTTGTAGCATATGTCATTCAAAAGACAGGAATGCAATTGCATTTGGTACAAAAGGTGGTTCTGCAGAGGGATAGTGGAGAAACATGGGATCAAGCAAGATTAGACCAGTTCAAGGTAGACAATAGGGTTTCAGGAGAAGAAAACAGCTTGGACACAAATGACACCCTAAACAAAGGACTCGAGGGCTTAACGTGAACCAAGTCTTTAGTATCAGTAAATCAGCAATAATCCTTTTCCTATGACATTTAGGTATAAAAATCCTTTACAAAAGGAAATCTTTGCTGCTGTTAAATTACCAGAAAGCACTGAACTCTTGTCAAGGCTGTAACAAAAGCTGGAAATCAACTGGGAATCACTAGAAAATACAACATATATAACAATCATAAAGCTGGCACTCGTGACCTGAAATTAGTTTCCGTACTTGCTGGCCTGCACTCGTTCCCTCCTATCCAAGAGACAGAGATGACAATTTGCTCCCCCTTCCCACCCCCAACTCCACACACAGAGAGCTGAGCCTTCATGCTGACTCAGTGCCAGCAGAGACTGGCCGCAAACGACACCCAGGCTAAGCCTGCCCTCTGTCATGTCATATCTGCAGCAACTGTGCCTTAAGTGAAATAGCAAGCAGCATCGTGAGGAAAAAGTATGTACCTGCAAGACTCAGATAGATAGACAGATATTTGGTTACATTCCCCTGGTAAGACAAAAAAAAGAAATTCTAAAAATAAAACTGTTGGACACCTCAAGAGATAAAGCCCTTAAAATAAAGTCATGCCAATCAAGAGAAAGAAAGAGACCATGACAGTGTGATAAATAGGGAGGAACCAGAAGTGAGGGAGTCACAGGGGTGGGGAGTCAACAGGGGTGTGGCAGCCCCGTGTGCTACCTGTAAAGCCTCTGCGGGAGCTCAAACCCTGGGAGACGGTGCTTCTCACACGGGGCACCCACCCAGCACAGAGGCGGGAGATGCCAGGCCAGTGAAATAAGCACATTTTCCCAAACTGTCAATTCCACTGGGTGATTTAGGATGGGGGTAAAGAAATATTTAACCAGTAAAAGAAGCAATTTCAATTAAAACAAATAGATATGAAAATGAAGATTGCCTAAAGATAAAAGAGGAGATTTCAAAAAAAATTCCCGATCACTTCAGCTGATGCCTCAAGATCCCTGGAGACATATTTTCGATTTCCTCCCCCTCCAGGAATTGTGGAAGTTTGGAAAATAATGCTGTAGAAGGAAAACACCGACTGTTAAGTACTTCTAACATCACCACCACCACCACTACTGAGCTGTCAAATCTGAAGCTCACTTTCTTGCCAGGTCAATTATAATGTTCAGGCCAGGATCTTCAGGTATGTTTCACTTGTCTTGATTCAGTCTTTTCTAGAAATAGGCACATGGATGACCTAAGCTATAATAAAGGGGGTGATTCTGATTAGAGCTGTCAGATGACTCACTCTGATAAAATCACTGCTACCAATCTTCCCTCAGGCTCACATTCACTCAAGTCCTATGATGCTGTGATTCCTTCCTACATATTCTAGCAGACGTTTCTGCCTGGCTATAAGGAATCTTCCTCTTGGCCCATTTTCTGTTCTTATTTTTGCAGGCTAGCAAATATCACTTGTAACTGCTCTCCATCCACATCATTTTTAACCTCCTGGCCTTAAGCTTCTATATATGAAGAGCACAGCAATCCCTTCACTGTAGACTTATGAGATCTTAAAAAACAATACTATGAATGATTGGCAATTCTCATACAAGTAGAGAGACGCACATTTGGATTTCCCCCTTGACAATTACTAGCAATGTCACTTGGATGTGACCCCTCAAAACCTCAATTTCCTTACCTATAAAAGAAGATAACCACTGCTTGTTTGTAAGAGATGTTTGTGAGGACTGACTGGGATGGCGTGAACAAAGCTACCTACATACTTGGTGGTATATATGGCCCTCGATAAATACCAGCTCATCTGCTTCACTTCCTCCGAAGTATACACATATATGCTTCATTACCTAGATAGAAAAGTAAATTAATACCTCGCTTTTATTAGGTACATTCTCCTAAAATTAGGTTCAAAGTACAGTCATAAACAAGAAGTAAATACTAAATGGCTGGATTTAAGAAAACAAAACATGAACACTTCTCATGCATTCTGAATTGCCGCACATAATTGTAAGACATTCCCTGGGAAACAGGAATTCATGATTCAAATACGTATTTATTCCTTGAGAGGAACAGACCCACCTTGAGGGCTGGGCAATGCTGTGTCCCCTTTCTCAGCATCACTAAAGGACATGGTTTTATCCACAATAATTTTATCATGAATTGCTAGAAAATAACCTGAATTTTTAGCTGGGCATTAAATGTTTCTACCACCTGGTGCAAACCTTCCCTTTTTTTTTTTTCAAAACAACTTTTTATTGAAATATAGTTGATTTATAATGTATTCGTTTCAGGTACGGCAAAGTTATTCAGTTTTATACACACACGCACATATATATTCTTTTTCAGATTCTTTTGCATTATAGCTATTACAGGATATTTAATATAGTTCCCTGTGCCATACAGTAGGTCCATGTTGTTTATCCTTTCCTTTTATGTTTGTCTCCTTCCCTATACAAGTGCTCTAATCCAACTGTCTGAGGGACTTAACTGTTTCTCGGCACACATCCTACCGTTTCCTACCCCTTCCCCTTGCCTAGCTTTGTCTCCCATGTCTATTTTCCTTAACCAAATTTGCCCAAGTTTTTATGTGTATATATTTGTATGCATACATATAATATTTTTGGCCCAACTCAATTCTTAAAATGGCAAGCTCTGAGACAATTTTTCCAATTTAATTTATTAAAGGGTCATATTTTGCTTTCATGCTAATAGACATACTAAAGATTTTTAAATTTAAAATTCCACCTGAAATCAAGTTTCATCTGAAAAATGATGCCAAATCTAACAAAAGGTATAATAGAAATTGTTAGTGAAAACCATAAATACGTATATAAAAGTAGATGTCACTTTGATATGCTCCCCAGAAAGATGAAAAACTACATACCCATCCAGAGATATAGATTCCTATCAATATCCAACTTTACATACACATACATAACACACAGGGTAATCTGCTTCCTTTATGACCGGGGTCTATAAATCTCCTTCTCAAAAAGCATAGGAATATTGAAGATGGAGAAAAAAGGCCTTCCCAACAGTACGTCACTAAAGGCAAAAGAATTCACATACTATGTTCTTTGGAACTCTCTCCACCCACTAAAAAAGTCTAAAAATAAATGTAGTAAACACACATGACAAGCCAAACAGCAGACCGAGTACTCGAGAATCAACTTGCCCAGATCTTGGTTTCTAAATACCAATCCCCATTAAAACGAACCAAGAGAAATGGCTGATTCCAGAGTTTGCCCAAGTTGACTCTGGAACATCCCGTTATACCAGAAAGTAGGAAGTGCAGAGAAACTTAGTGGAAGCCACAACAATATTGCAGGTGTTCAGAGCTTCAGCAAAATCTGAGTACAAGTTATGAAGTAAAAGAACTGATAAAAGTTGCTGACACCAAAGAAATTAAGAGAGAGAGATGACTCCCAGGATGTGAAATAGAGGAAGAAGGGAGAAAGTAATCAAGAATGTAGTTTGAAGCATGTCATTTATAATTCCATACACAATCCTCCCGCATGAGAGGTACTTAAAGATTTGCCGAATTAAAGATTTGCCAGTGTGAGCATGAATAGGTCCTATCAATTAATACAGACACGGAAAACTAATGATATAGGTTCAGAGGCCCAGAATCTGAAAGAAAAGACCAAAGGCCAATAATGCTTTAAAATAAAAACAAGACCATTACTCAAGGTATACTCTTCAGGAAGCTGATCTTGACGGCCCTCACACATTCATCATTATGACACTAGTTAGGGTAAGAAGAGTTGACAGGTCTCTTTTGAAACTCTCTTCAAGGTTACTTGAGCATGCCTGAATATCATTCACTGATAAACTATTTAGGAGAAGCAAGGTTAAGTCTTTTTAGTGGTTAGTTTTATATATTCCAGTGTAATAAGAATTCTGGTATAGAAAAGACATACTAAAAGGTATATATGTATATATTTGTTTCATTCTGAATTAATTGCAAATTTAAAATGTGTAAGGATGGCATATGGAACACCTGCACACCCTTCATCCAAGTTCATCAACTCAACATTTTGCCCAATTTATCACTCTTTTCCTCTCTCTCTCTCTATATTTTTCCCTAAACCTTTTGAAAATAAGTCATAGACACATCCTTCAGGATGTATTTCCTAAGCACAGAGACATTCACTTACATAATCACAGTCCAATGATCAAAATCAGGAAATTTAACATTGATAAAATATAATTATCTAATCTACAGACCTCAAATGTTACCAATTGTCCTAATAAAGTCTTATTTAGCAACTTTTGTTTTTCTGATCTAAGATCTGATCTAAGACAACACAATGCAATTTGTTTTCACGCATTTTAATCTTTAGTTTTTAGTCTCCATTAATCTGGAACAGTTTATTTCTCAGCCTTTATCTTTGACACTAACATTTTTGAAGAATATAAGTCAGCTATTTCATGTAATGTCCCTCAGTTGGGGTTTGCCTGATACTCCTGCATGATGAGACTCAACATTATGCATTTTGTGCAGAAATATCACAGAAGTGATACTGTATCCTTCTTAGTGCAGCACACCGGGAAGTAGAGTTTATCAGCAAGTCCCATACACACAATATTAACGTGATCACTCAGCTAAGGGGGAGTTTCTTTACTGTGAAGTTATCATTTCTTGCTTTGTTATCAATAAGTAATTTGCAGAGGGATTCTTTTAGACTATATACATGTCCTATTCCTCATAAAACTTCCACTCTCTAGTTTTAACATCCACTGATGATTGTATGAAACACTTACTACCATGATGGCTGCGAAATGATTTTTCTCTTTCATTCTTACAAACTTATTAGTTGACAGTCCATGGTACACAGAAGCTTCTCCTTACACCCATGTGTTTACTTATGTATTAAAATACGGATTCCTATTTAATAGGTCTATAATCCATTTTATTTTGATATCAAATAGTTCCAGACACGATAAGTTAGATCTCCATAAAGCTGACTCCTGTGTCCTTTTGACATGACCTCACCATTTGTTTGAGCACTTTCTTGCTTTCTGGCACAAAATGTTCCAGTTTGTACTTTCCCTTTACCAGCCCTGGAATCAGCTATTTCTGCAAGTGCTGGGTTCTTTCAGCAGGAGATGTTTTTTCTAGAAACGAAGATCTGGTCTCAAGGTACATTGCTAATAGCATATCACTGCTTCTAGGCCCTTTCAGCAGATAGATAATACAAATTATATCCAATTTAAGAAAAACAACTTTCCATGACAGCATTTGGCCAAAACACATTTAAGAGAAATATTCACACACACACACAAAAAGCTGTTTCATGAAATGTCCTTAATTACTGGTTAATTTTGCCTTCTAAACTTTGTATACATTTTTCTTTTACTACACGGTAAGCTAGTCATACAAATCTTTCAATTTTATGAAAACAGAGCACTCACAAAACTGTAATTTGATTACTTAAGGTGTAGAAGTAAAAGCTGGGAGAACCTATTTTCCAAAGGTAAGAGTAAAGGGGATTTACCAGAGCTCAAGAATAATTAGTATTTGAAAAATAAGAGAATATGGAGAGCTTTAAGCCATTTTTTCTTCTAATATTACAAAAAATACAAAAATTAGTAAGTTGATGAGAGGAGAGAGATTACTCTGCTTGGAATACTAACTCTGTTGCCACTCCTTCACTCCCACAAGAACCCCTGGAATACTCTGAGGGCGTGAGCACCTGTGTGAACACTTGGAGACTTACACGTCACTGCTCATCAGAGCCAGACGGGCTGATAATAAGCCAGTCCAGTGGGACAGAATATACCCTAAAATTGTTTTCGTTTTCCTAACTCTGTTTCTGGGATCATTCAATTTTATCACAGACCCCCTTAAGTAATCATGTAACCTAAGCAGCATTTACTAAACATCTACTTGGTGTTCCCCCCAAACACACCTCCTCTTTGACTTTCCAGGAAGTCCTTCAAGCCCTCTCTTTTTACTGACTGTGTCACCTTTCTTCCTCCTCACCCCACTTCATTCCCGACCCTCTGTAGGTCTCACAGTACATCAATTCAGCCACCCTCTTGGCAGAATCTTTCATCTTAGACATCAACAGGAGCTGTCTATAGCCCTCACAGCATTAATTACAGTCTCTTATATCTTCAATCTCCCTTTCCTTCAGTCCATAAAGTTCTCAAATATCTTGCACATAAAAAACTTCAGCTTAAAAAAAAAATCCAAGCGTCTAAAAGAAAAGTTTTCCCTCCCATTTATTCAGTTAACTGCAATCTGGACGTCTTTCTGAATTTTTCCCTCTTCCTCACCCAAAAAGTGAATTCATGGTTACTTTCTCTATCCCTCCACATGGCCTTCTGCAGTCACGTCTCAGTTCACCTCTTTGCCTCAGACCTCTCCTGCAAACACCAGCTTCCTCACCTACCACTCTACACAGTGCTACAAGAATACTCTTGACAAAACCCACGACAAATCACGTCACCCGTGCTTTAAAAACCTATGATTTCTCAGTGTCTCAAAAGTAAAATCAAAGTCTTCACAGAGTACAAAGCCCTCTATTATCCAGCCCCTGTCCTACCTATTGTGGTAGAAATCTTCAACCCCCTTCTGAGCCACCCATACATTTTTGTACCATAAGCTCCATTCTTTTTCTTCTTCTTCTTTTTTTTTTTTTTAAAATCTTTTCTCTCTCTGTCTCTCTAACCTGCTTTATGGGGAAGTGCTTCACATCTAACTTTCAGTTTACTACTTCTTTTATCCCCTATGTCTGATTTTAGGTGTACTCATCCATTGGGGATTTTATTCCAATGGAAATGTTCTGTTTCCAGAAGTTGTATTTGAATCTTTACCAAGTTGGCTTGGTTATTTGTGAGGATAAATTGTGCCTTGCTCATATATCCTATTTTCTCTTTTACAGCTTCAAATATTTAATCCTACTTCTTTTTTTTTTTTTTAACATCTTTATTGGAGTATAATTGCTTTACAATAAGCTCCATTCTTGATGAACGATACCTAAATCCCAGGACTCTGCTGTCAACCGTAAGCCCGGGCACCTGGCGTTAGGCTGGGGCACCTGACCTGAGGCCAGGCACTTGACTGTGGGCCAAGCAGCCCCGCCCCCGCTCCCGCCCCGCCCCGCCGCCCAGAACTGCGCGAGGGTCCGCAAGGACCCGGAACTCCTCGCTCCGCTTCTCTTGCCTCCACGGTCGCTGATTGTCCCAAAGCCTGAGAGGAGGGCGGCGCGACCCCCGCCCCCGCCCCAAGGGTCACTGCCACCGCGCTCAGGACAGACCCCGGCGGCCGAAACCCCGTCTGCCCTCCGGGCGGCGAGCCAGGTAAGTCGGTCCCGACCCTTCACCGCGTCCCCGGGCTGCTGCGCCAGGCGCACTGGGTTCGCTCAAAGTGGCTGCTAGTGCAGCTTTTTAGGAAGAGCTGCACACAGCGTCTTAGTCCAGGGGAACTTTGGTCCCTCCTCTCGCCGGTGCCCTCCGCCCGGCTTGCTCGGGCCTCCCGGCGTGGGGAGGGGCCCGCCTTGCGCGTCCCGATGGGAATTGGGGAGGGGAGGTGCAGAGTCCGGGCTGTAGTCGCAGCGCCCCTCCTCCTGAAGGCAGGGAAGCGAGGTGGGGGGAGGCCTGTGCGGGGTCCCAAGGCTGGACCCGCTGCGGTCGGACTCAGCCTCAGCCTCCTAACATCCCCTCCCGCTCTTACACTAGGTTCCAATAATATTTAATTGCATCTTGCGGCGTTCTGACTTAAAACTCATCTGTAAGCTAGCAGGTCCCTTAATTCAGCCAAGCCCCTCTGCGCTCCTTCCTCTCTGAGATAAAGCACCAGGCAGGAGGGGACGGGGGATTGGCTCCCCCGTCTCCCTTATCTCCCTTGTCTCCCTTATGGCAGAATCGAGGGCGACAGTTAGGAGGTGGTCCCTGCTGCCTCAAGTGAGTATTGATCACCGCTGACCCCTGAGAAGTACGGTTAAAATGATGCGTCCCTCCTTCCCCTTGAAGGACGTGGGTGGGCTTTAAGGCTCCAGTTCCCCACCCCTTCCCCTTCTTCCAGGTACGACGCTGCAACCGGTGATCTTGCAAGCCTGGCTTCCAGTCCCAGAAATTTCCAGACTCCGGGAAGAACCCAGGCTGCAGAGATGGTCGCAGGGGGCTGGAGCTTAAGAAGTGCTGCCCCATGGGTTCCGGAGGTGGAGGGAGGAAGGGTGAACGGAGTAGTGGGGTGGAGTAGGGAGGGCTGAGTGCCCTGAGATACTTTGAGAGATAAATACGCCCCTCTGTAGAGCAGTTGATTGCACTTAGAGGGAGAGGAAGAACGAAATCAGGCTGGAAGGTGCCCAAGGCTAAGCAAGCCCCTGGGCTGGGCGGTCAGGAGGAAGGGACGAGAGCTGTTGTTAGAGGGGATGGACACAAGAGGGCTCAGGAGCACCGGTGGAGCCCAACTGCTTCTCCCAGGTCAGACTTCCAGGCTCTGAGATGGGGCGGGAGGTGGGGTTGGTGGAACCCCAAGGTGGTACCCAGAGTGAAGGTGTTGGTTACTGGAAAAGTGGGTGTTGGCATCTGGAAAAGGGGGTTGGCGATCATGTCTCGGGAGCGTGTAAGAGTGCTGGTATTTTGGTGGGCGGGCTGTGGTCATTCCTGTGCCCTTTCTTTCTCTCAAGACTTCTTTCGAAACTTCCTTATTCCTTTTCCATCTGAGCATCTTCCTCCTGTCGCCACACCCCTCTAGGGCAGTGCTGACCTAAAGCCAGTTCACCTGAATTAAGGTGGAGATGATTGATTTACAGCAAGGCCTCACTAGACTTCAAGCCACCTGAATTAAAGCAGACTCAGGTGATTTCAGAGGCTGCATGATTTAAAGTAGTGGGGTGAAATATCAAGGGGTGAGTGCCCTGGGAGACTTTGAGATATATATATGCTCCTGTATAAGGCACTTCATTGAGCTTAGAGGGAGATGAGGTAGGAAATCAGGCTGGCTGGTGCCCAAGGCCAGCAGAGGCAGGAATGCGTAGCCAGTGATACCTAGCTTGACTCCTGGGCTTGCAGTTTTCCAGCTCTAGGCCTGGATGGGTGTTGGCATGTTGAAAACGAGGCTGTTGGTAGTGAATGCAGAGCTTGTAAAAGCGCTGGTATTTTGTGGGTCGGGCTCTGCTCATCCCTGTGCCCTTTCTTTCTCTTGCTAGATCTCCCGAAACTTCCTTCTCTTACCATCTGAGCCTCTTCCTCGTGTCCCCACACCCCTGTTTGTGGACCTGACTTAAAGCCAGGGCACCTGAATTGAGGGGGAGCTAATTGATTGAAAGCCAGGTCACATCAAGTCACTTTAAGGCCTAACTGGAATAAAGTAATGGGGTGTTGTAGGGAGGGATGAGTGCCCTGGGAAACTTTGCGAGACAGTAGGACCCTAAGTGGGGCACTTCACTGTCCTTAGAGGGAGGGGAGATAGGAAATCAGGAGGGCTGGTGCCCGAGGCCAGTGTAGCCCCCAGGGCAGAGGAGGGAGGCTGTTTGAAGGGCTGCGAGTTGTTGTTCCAGCGGACATCCGCCAGGCGGCGCCAGAGGACTGGTGCAACCCAGCTAAGGCTCCCTGGCTGGGCCTCAGGGCCAGGAGACGGCTTTGGAGCAACTTCAAGGTCGCGGGCAGACATGAGGGCTTGGTTACCCAGTGGCTTTGACCCTCTGGCTCAAGTTGCCTCGCCTCAAATAGGGGACAGAGGTCTACTTTCGGCATTTGATGGGGGCCCTTCCAGCCTGATCTGGTGGCCTAGTGACTGGACAGTGTGAAGGCTGTCTGTGGGCTGACTTCCCTTTATTTCTCCAGACGCAGGACTCTGGACCCTGGAATACCTGGCTTGACTCCTGGGCTTGCAGTTTTCCGGCTCTAGGCCTGGGTGGCTGTAGGTATGTTGAAAACGTAGCTGATGGCCATGAATGCAGGGCTTGTAAAAGCGCTGGTATTTTTGTGGATCAGGCTCTGCTCATCTCTGTGGCCTTTTTTTCTCTTGCAAGTTCTCCTGAAACTTCCTTCTTTGCTTTTCATCTAGTCTCTTCCTCCCGTTTCCACACCTCTGTTTGGAGACCTTACCTAAAGACAGGTTACCCGAATTAAGGCGGAGCTGAATTAAGAGGAAGCCACCTATAGGTAACTTCTATTGTATGCAAACAATTTTTTTTTTTTTTTTGGCTGTGTTGGTTCTTCGTTGCTGCACACAGGCTTTCTCTAGTTGAAGCGAGCGGGGGCTACTCTTCCTTACAGTGCATGGGCTTCATTGTGGTGGCTTCTCTTGTTGCAGAGCATGGGCTCTAGGCTTGCGGGCTTCAGTAGTTGTGGCACGCTGTCTCAGTAGTTGTGGCTCTAGAGTGAAGGCTCAGTAGTTGTGGCACACAGGCTTAGTTGTTCCGCAGCATGCGGGATCTTCCCGGACCAGGGATTGAACCCATGACCCCTGCATTGGCAGGCGGATTCTTAACCACTGCGCCACCAGGGAAGTCCTGCAAACACTTTTTTAAAAAATCAATGATAGGGAAACAGAAGAAGAGAGAGAAAGGTGAGTCCTAGTATCTATGTCCTCATGGTTATTATGAGACTCCTAGTGCCCAAATCCCAGGGTATTATGAAGATTAACTCCAATAATATCCATGAGGTTTCCAAAACCTTGTAAACACATAGTAGATGCTCAATAATCGTTGCACTAATGACTATATGCATGTTGTTTAACAAGTAGAGACTTACTCAGATGTTACAGCCTTTATTGCCTTCTGTAAACTTTAAAGTGCCAGCCAAACATGTGATCCTTCAAGATGTTGATGGTGGTCTTTCTTGGAACTGAGAAAAGGAGTATTTCCTGCCATATCAGTAAACAAAGGATGTCACAGTCATCAGCACTTGCAGCCCTCCCATGAGACCTGGTGAGCCCTGAGGGAACTCAGGAAGGAAAGAATACCTGCCATCAGCAGCCACTCCCTACCGTGAGCCCTGAGGAAACTCAGAATGTGAAAATACAGGATACTGGCCTCAGATAGCTGAGGTGCACATCAAAGGAATGATTTCAGTGAGCCCAGACTCTTGCATCCTCCCATACATAGAAAAGCGCTAAATTCCTTAACTTGGGATATCTGGTTTTCTTGAATTAACAATAATCCTTTTATGTTCCTGACTACCTGCCCTTCGTTGCAAAATGTCTATATAACCTGGCTCCCCACCTCGCCTCCTCGGAGCAATGTTCTCAGGGTTACTTGAGATGCTGCTTCCCGGGCTTGAAGCCCTAAAACTTCCCGCTGAATAAAACATAACTCTCAACTTTTAGGTTGTGAATAATTTTTTAAGTACACAGAACCAATAATAGTCACTTTGAGATAAGGTATTTGGTGGAAGGGGCTGAGGTGTGGTGTGCCTGCTTTCTCTAGTGCTACTGAAAACAGGTCTGGGGGAGCATCCTCGGTACAAGGAAGAAATTTGTTAAAGCTGCCAATTCATGGGCCCCACTCCAAACCTGCAGAATCCGTTTTTTCCATGGGTGCTTGAATGCTTTGTATGCATATTGAAGTTTGAGAGGCAAGATTTACATAAGTGCTTTGCACTCTAGGCTTACAATAAAGATGACTTGGAGAGTTTTAATTACTACTATTACCTGTGACCTCCCTCACAGATTCTGTCTACTGGCTTGGGTGAGTGTGCATTTTAAAAAAATGAAGTATAATTGACATACAATATTGTATTTGATTCAGGGTTTCAACATAGTTTCAGGTGAACATGATTTATATAGATTACAAATAAATTCGCTTTAATTACATTCCCAGGCAATTCCAGGGTGAAACCAGGGTTATGCAAGAGGGTTCTCATATTTCTGTGGTGTGAGACTTGAGTCCAGTCTTTGGTTTAAGGAAAGGTAGTAGAGTCTGGGTGGGTAGGTCAGGGCCGTGCACCCCACATACCCCACTGCTGTAGCAGCATTCCTGGCTGACTGTGAGACAGAAGGGCATATGAAAACAGGGAAGTAGAATATCCTTGGTCTCCATGTAGGAGCACATTTCTTCCTGAATCTGTCACGTGACAAAGGAGAGGGGAGCGTGGTCTTTCTGCATTTCAGGGGCCTCCTGCCTCTGAGAGTGGGGGTAGCAGGTGAAGGCGCTGTGCTGATGCCCTCAAAGATGTACAGGTGCCATGTATCTACATAATATTGCCTGAAAAAGGAACCTAGAAGTGGAGGAGGAAGAGGAAGAAATGGCAGGTTCTCAGGTAAAATTTGTGACCCAGATCAGCGGCTGTGTCCCCTTTTCTTGCTGAAATCCCATGTATTTAGAACTTGCAAATATTTACTTCTCTACCTCTGGTGGTCCTGCCTAACAAATTTGCTTTCAATGCTGTTGCCAACAAATTTTGGCTCCCTGTGCACTGATGCCGAATAGAAATACGCAGATGGAAATTTGGAGGATAAGAAATAGGCTTTCTGTTTTCTTTGCCAGGCAAAGGGAAGACACAGCAGGCTAGCACCTCAAGAACTGTGCCCCCCTCCTTGGGGAATCGGAGAAGATTTTATACGTGGGGCTCGCAGTCCAGGGCATGTGATAAGGATCAAAGTAGTGAATGTCTTGCATTCTTTTTCCTTTGCATTATTTCAAAACAGTCAAAGCTGGCTTCGCCCGGTAATTGGGGACTAGCACTCTGGTAATTGGGTCCATTTGTCTCTGGTTTATGGGCCAGCGACCTTCTTTCTGAAATGCAAAAGCTACAGAGGGTGACTTGTTACAAGGGGGCATAGGAAATGTAAGTACAGGGATGGAATAGTGTCAGGGAGTGAGGTTAGCTTTGTGAAGAACAAATCTAGTTACAGCCACTACAGATTAGTAGCAGTTAAAATAAAACTAGGAGTGATAACTGTTTCAGGCCAGGTTATGTTTCGTCTCTAGCCTGCGTGTTCACTGTTCCCTTTGTTTTCCTTGCTCTCAGGAGAAGGAAAACTTAATTTCTATTTTTACTGCAACAATACTTTTTTTCCTAATGATAGCCAAGGTTAGATCTTTAGGATATTCCTTTCTTACATCCCATTTCCTTCTCTCCATCCAGGCTCCCTTTACAGCATAAAGAATTCCTACCATAAATTACTGATGTGCAAATGTTGAAAATGATCCCTTTTTGTCCTATCAACTCAGGGATGTGTTGATACACAAGATTCCCACTGAATATGCAGTTGGGTTCTGGGATATCAGTGAAGGAGAATATGTAATATTTAGGTCCTGTGTGGATGCAGCATCAGTCTATGTAGACAAGGATAATGAAAATGCACCAGTAAAGCTGATTTGCTATATGGCCCAGAGTAACCCAAAGTTCTGATAAAGAAACAGAGCTACCAGTTGCCTCAAGGAAAGACTTACTATTTAAAATACACAAGAGTACAGGATGGGAGAGTTATATGTGACTTTAAACTTGCTTAACACTTTTCTCATGATTAGATTTTTTTTTTTCAAAACGGTATCACAGCAATGATGAGTCTTGTGTGGATAGGGCAGCTGAAACCAATTTGTCCCATTACAGCTGATGTTAATTTTGTTCACTTGATTCAGGGGCTATGAGCCAGATTCCTTGGCAGAGAAGTTAATAATTCTTCAATTACCATTAATAGGGTCTCAGAGGGATTTACTGAGAGCTGTGCATAAACCATCGCATTTCATGTGAATACTCCCCCTTTCTGCTTCATTTCCCTTTACTTGTAGATTGCTTTGGAAAATGAAGACTCTCACCTTTGTTCAGACTTTTGTTAGTAAATATTCTATAAATTTCCTTTTTTATTACACTGCCATTTCACAGTTATTCTCTTCTTTATTACTTTTGTATCTTCAGGAAAAGTAAACAAGGGTCCTATAGTATGTGTTCAAGTATCTTAAAATGCTGTAATATAATCAGCACAAATGAGAAATGAAATCATTTCATATTTCAAGGAAATAAGGGTTTGTTGATGCAAAGAAAATCTTCATGAGGTTTCATCTTGTCCTTCTCATTTCTTGAGTTGATCTACATCTTTCGCTGTAGATCAGTGATCATTCTAGATATTTAAAATGAAAGATATTGTTGCTCACATCTTAAAATCGGCTATCCATTCCTTATTTTTGATTGAGTACTACTTGGAAGTAGAGTTAAGGATCTTCAAATTAGAAATGCTTCCTAAGTATTTTAAAGGGGCTGTCAGGAAATACCATTTGGTGAAGTAATTTTCTATAAATTACAGTGTCCTCTCTTCTCTGCTGAACACAGTACTGGATTAGAAATTGTAGAATCTCCAGAATGAGTAATATGTTCCATTGTTTAATAAACAGGTGTTGCTGTCTCTAAGCTGAACCTGGTCACCTCTTTTGAGCAAAGAGCCCTGGGATGTGAAGAAAAGGAGACAACAGTCATATACCCAGGTAGGTGGGAATGAATAAAGCAGATAACACAGGAGTGATGTACAAAGGTGAAGGAGGAAGCGAGGCTTTAAAATGTTGTTTGGGAGGCTCTGCTTCAATGGAAATTATTTTGAGAAGCCCAGGTGTATGTCTCTTGCTGTCACAGAGGTACTTATCCTGCTCCACTCGTATCCTGCTCCTAAACCCTCTAAGGGTTTTCCTTTTGCTCCAATGACCTTCCACGGCAATCAGAGCGAGAGCCGAAGGCTTCCCCATGGCCTCTGAGGGTCTGCATGTTCTGGCTGCTATTCCATTGATTTTGGGGGCCTGGGAAAATCTGTGCACGTACAAAGTTCTTTTATGGAGTTTATGTGAGTTTCTCCTCCCTTGTCTTCGGAGGTACTTGTCTCCTAGAGACATGTACACATTCCACTACAGCCCTGGGAATGTGAGATACACTGAGTGTCCCCCATTCAAGTCTATGTAGACCAGGCTTCCCCATGGACCAGACCCTGTAATAGGTCATCAGAAATGAAGCTGGGAGCCTCACAGTGTTTACCCGGCCTCATGATGGAATAACCTGGGCCACTTCATTAAGATATCATTGATCGTGGGCCCTGCCAAAGACTAATGGACAGAATCTATGAGGGTGGGACACAAGGGGTGGTAGTTCTAAAATATACATAAATGATTCCAATGGGGAGTCAAGGCTGAAAATGACTTTGGGGAACATTGCTCACCAGAATTTCGTGTCTATACAAATCACTTATGCGTCCCCTTAAAAACAGATACTGGGGCCCCACACTCAGACTTTATGAGTCTCCAAGTTGGGATGAAGGTCATTAATCTGCACTTTGAGCAACCACTGAAGTCGCTTACCCGAGACCTCATTTCCAGCAGCATTAATCTAGAGAAATCAAGAACAGTGCCTGAGTGCCTATCCGAACACAAATACTGCTTGTTCCCAGTGAAGACCACTAACAACTTCTGAAAAGATGACATTCTCTGCTCACCACTTTCAAATTGAGCAGGGACTAGAGAAAGCAGTGGGGTCTGAGGAAGACTGTTATGGGGAAACATTTGTTCATTCATGAAAGGAATGTTTCATGAGGACCTACTGTATGCTCACAGGTATGTGAGGATGCACCGTGTTCAAGACACTGTGCTAACATCCTCACATTGTGAGAGTTGATTGTCGTAATCTGCTGGGAACTGGGTATTCTATGTTCATCTTTCCCAGGAGGATTTAGTTGTTGGGCTTGCCTTCCTGGGAGTAGAGATTATCTTTGTCTCTTCTCTTTCATTATCACAGGAGATAGTCCTTTGCGCTCCTTTGAGTCTAAGCATCAAAAATTATGAATGCCAGATCCATTCACAAAGGTGGAAGAGTTTTCAGAAACTCTGGTGTCTCAGCTGCTCTGAAAAGAATGACCAAGGAATGGGGGCGGAGCCATGGCAGGACTTTTTTTTTTTTGCTTGTTTAAGTGGTCCTTTTAAAAGGAATCTGAATTGACCTTTCCTATTAGGCTCTGCAAGTCTGATTTTGGAAGAGGGACTATATTCTGGTTGGAAATTCTGAGGCAGCAGAGCTGTGCCTGCAATGTAAAGGCCCGAAGTATGAAACAGGAATCTGTGGCATCAGATGGGCTGCTCTAGAGGTGGGACTGACCAGTGCCTTATGAGTTTATATTACTCAGGGTGATTCTGGGTGGCCAGTCCCTGATTCCAGTCTGCTCTTGGGTCATATGCATTGTTAGAGGTACTAGATTCAAGTCTTTATGTGTTTCACCTGCATTCCCTGTGTGTGCCTGTGTGAAGGTTTGGGCTAAAGAAGAGGCCAAAAAAGGGAAGGCTGTCAAAACCCAAGGGGTAACAACACGGGTCAGAGGGAGAACTGGCCTGTGCTACAGATTGTGGTACCAGCTTGCCTGAACTGCGAACTCAGGTGTGTGGGCTCCATTAAAATGGAGTTCAAGGCTGGCGATCTTGAGCCCCGGGCTGGTGAAGGATGTTTTGGCCCTGGGAGGGGCGGGTGTGTGCCAGAAGTCCTCTGTGCACTGCTCAGCACGTGGTAGGAGACTCTGCCGGTGCAGGCAGTGTGGTGTTACTATCAAGGGTGCAGTCTGGTCAAGTGAGGGCACAGCTGTGCTGGTGTGTTGTTGGCGTGAGTGAGTGGGGGCAGGGAGAAGCGGGGAGAGACTTCACCCTGAGTCCTCAGGCCACGCTGCACCTGAGCAAGGTGTTTAGAGACCAGACGAGGTGCTAGTGCTCAAAAAGAAATGCGGCCCTGTGTGGTAAAATGTTAATTTATGAGCATTCCAGTTTTCAAGTGTTCATTTGAGCCGACCTTTGTTCAGTTCCAGCCGACTCAAATCAAAGGTGGTTAGGAGCACTTTATCTGCAGGGACTCGGAGAGGGGTTTTTCTAAAGAAGACACCACATCAAAGCAAGGATAATAATTGATTGTATCTTAACCAGTCACCTTGGTTTGGGAAAGCCTTGCTGGTAGTGTGTGACTGGTTGTTCTTAATTTATTTTTTCAGATTAACGAGCCTTGACTCTGAATTAAGTTTTGTTTGCTTAAATAGGCTACCAAAGTATGAGAGTCACCTCAGCCTAATGGCCTCCTTGTTTAATTACTTTAACACTGGAAACGCAGTAGGTGGGATATTATACTTTTCATCCATTTGCAAGGTAATTTAGCAATTGTCCACCTAACGTAGAAATGCACAGTCATGTTGGTGCAACAATTTCATGTCCCAGAACCACCCAGACAAGCCACATGTGTAGAAATCGGAGATCCACATTCTGTGATAGCAGGACAAAAACAGATGGATCTATGTAAATGCATAACTAAGGAGGGTTTCAGTAAAGTCTTTCTATTCATAATTACCATGGAATATGATGTCGTGTGTTTGGGAATGCAGGAGATACATTTCTACTGGTGTGAAAATATTACCTTCATATATCAGGAAAGCAATTTTATTTACAGAGTTTGATTTGACATTATATATATCAATATTGAACCATGTACATAACATTTTAGTGTTTGTATATGTGTGGATATATATTATACAAATTCAAATATAGTTTGTTACACATGGAAATTGCATAGCAATGAGGATATACTTGGAACTGATGATGTTCCATCTGGAGATAAAATTTTATTACTGCTTCTGGGGAATTCTCTGGCTGTCCAGTGGTTAAGACTTGGGCTTTCACTGCCTTGGGCCCGGGTTTGATCCCTGGTCAGGGGACTAAGATCCCACATGCCGTGATGTATAGCCAAAGAAAAAAATTTATTGCTTCTGGAGGGTGGTTAATTAATGGGCATTTTTACTTGATTTTATTGTTTAAATATATTATAATTTCATATTTTATAAGTAAATTTGTTCCTATGCGCATAGTTTTCTATCACTGCTATAATGTATGACCACACATTTAGCAGTTTAGAAAACATTCTACAGTTCATAAGTTAGAAATCCAGTGGTCTTGGCTGGGCTTTCTGTTTACGGTCTTACAAGGTCAAAAATTAGGGTCTCGTGAGGCATAGGTTCTTATCTGCAGCTTCCATGGGGGAATCTACTTCCAGGGCCATTCAGGTGCTAGGCAGAATCCATTTTATTCTGGTGGCTTCCATGTGAGCCCTCCATGGTCACACCTTGCATCCGGTGTCCCTAAAGGAGAGGAGAAACACTGTGTCATTGTTCACTCATTTTTTCTCTAATCCTTTACTGTGTATTCAGTTGAAGGGATCATCACAAGTATTTTATGTAAGTAAGGTTATTACCTCAAGGTCTCAAACTAGAAACTGTTCATGATTAGGTTATGATTTGAATGAAAATCATGGAATTAGTGAATAGGAGAAAAAATTAGTAACCCTTAATCCACCTGCTGCAACTACCATCACCCTCCTCCACCCCTCAACTCCACCATCCTCTATTCCTCATTGTGACCTCAGTCTCTCTGCCCCTGTCACCTTTAGATATCTCTAGAATGAATTCTTCCCCTTCTAGGCTTCTTTATTGCTCTCCCATGTCCATCCTGTGCATTTTAGACCTCCATCCCCATGAAACCTCTATCCCCCGGACTCCAGAGCTCTCAACCCAACCTCCTCCCTTTCTACTGCTCCCAAGCCTTTTATCCTTCGTACCCTCCTTCTCTCTTGCTCTTTATCCTCCTCTCCTTCCAGTGACTTCAGCCCATTTCTTGTGTCCTGTATGTAATGCCACCAAATGTTCCAGTCATCAGTTAACCAAGTGTCCTTAGTTTCCTCATGACCCTGCACCCATTTCCCCCAACCCTATAATTCCTGACTCTGCAAGTTCCTCTGCCAATTTTTGGAATAGTTGGAAAAGAATAGGTGTTAACTCTTCTCTAAATGTTGGGTAGAATTCACTTGTGAAGCCATCTGCTCCTGGACTTATGTTTGTTGGAAGTTTTTTGTTTTTTTTTTTTGTTGTTGTTGGAAGTTTTTTAAAATAACTGATTCATTTTCATTACTGGTAATTCATCAAATTGATTATATTTTCTATTTCTTCCTCATTCAGTTTTGGGAGATTGTACATTTCTAGGAATTTTTCCATTCCTTCTAGGCTGTCCATTATATTAGCATATACTCGTTCATGGTAGTCTCATGCTCGTTGGTGTTTCTGTGGTGTCAGTGGTACCTTCCCCTTTTTCATATCTGATTTTACTGATTGGGGCCCTCTCTTTTCTTTTTTTTCTTCTTGATGAGTCTGGCTAAATTTTGTTTATCTTTTCAAAGAACCAGCTCTTAGTTTCACTGTTCTTTTCTATTGATTTTTCATCTCTATTTTATTTATTTTTGCTCTAATCTTTATGATTTTTTAAAATTTTACTAACTTTGAGCTTTCTTCTCCTTTGGGTGTAAGGTTAGATTGTAATTTGAGATTTTTCTTGTTTCCTGTAAACAAGCTTGTATCACTGTAAACTTCCCTTTTAGAACTGCTTTTGCTGTGTTTTGAAGATTTGGATTGTTGTGTTTTCATTTTCTTTTGTCTCTAGGTATTTTTAATTTCCCCTTTGTTTTCTTCAATGATCCATTGGTTGTTTAGTAGCATATTGTTTAGCCTCCACGTGTTTGTGTTTTTTGCAGTTATTTTCTTAAAGTCGATTTGTAGTCTCATAGCATTGTGTTTGGAAAATATACTTGACGTTATTTCAGTTTCCTTAAATTTACTGAGGGTTGTTTTGAGGCGTAGCATGTGGTCTATCCTGGAGAAAGTTCCATGTGCACTTGAAAATGAAGTGTATTCTGATGCTTTTGGATGGAATGTGTCATATATACATCCATCCATCTGTTCTAATGTGTCCTTTAATGTCAGTATTTCCTTATTGATTTTCTGTCTGGATGACCTGTCCATTGTTATAAGTGGGGTTTTAAAGTTCCCTACTTGTATTGTGTTACTATCAATTTTTCTGTTTACGTCAGGTAATATTTGCTTTATGTATGTAGGTCCTCCTGTGTTGGGTGCATAAATTCTTAAAATTGTTATATCTTCTTGGATTGATCCCTTAATCATTATGTAGTGTCCTTCTTTGTCTCTTTTATTTTATTTATTTTTTATTTTTTGGTTGCACTGCGTGGCATGTGGGATCTTAGTTCCCCAACCATGGATTGAACCCTCGCCCCCTGCAGTGGAAGCATGGAGTCTTAACCACTGGACCACCAGGGAAGTCCCCTTCTTGGTCTCCTAACAGTCCTTATTTTAAAGTCTCATTTGTCTGGGAGTTCCCTGGTGGTCCAGTGGTTAGGACTCAGCACTTTCACTGTGGTGACCCAGGTTCAATCCCTGGTCTGGGGTTCAATCCCTGGTTGGGGAACTAAGATCTTACAACCCATGTGGCCAAAAAAAAAAGGCTATTTTAAAAATCACTTAAAATTTAAATACGCTGGTATGTGGAGCATGAAACACTTATTGGGATATACTATTATAAAAGATTCAAAGCGCTAAACATAGAACTACCCTATGACCCAGTGATTCCACTCCTGGATTTACATCCAAGAAAAACCCAAAACACTATTTGAAAAGATACATGCACCCCAATGTTCATAGCAGCACTATTTACAATTGCCAAGATACAGAAGCAACCTAAGTGTCCTTCAACAGATGAATGGATAAAGAAGACGTGATATATGTATACCACGCAATACTACTCAACCATGAAAAAATGAAATTTTGCCACTTGCAGCAACATGGATGGACTTGGAGGGCATTATGCTAAGTGAAATAAGTCAGACAGCAAAAGGCAAATACTGTATGATATCACTTATATGTGGAATCTAAAAATACAACAAATGAGTGAATACAACAAAAAAGAAAACAAACGCACAGATACAGAGAACAAACTAGTGGTGACCAGTGGGGAGGTGGGAGGGGCACTATAGGGGTGAGGGAGTGGGAGGTACAAACTATTGGGTATAAGATAGGCTCAGAGATGTATTGTACAACATGGTGAAAATAGCTAATATTTTATAATAACTGTATATGGAAAGTAAACTTTAAAAACTGTATAGAAGTGATTCCCTGGTGGCACAGTGGTGGGGAATCTGCCTGCCAGTGCAGGGGACATGGGTTCGAGCCCTGGTCTGGGAAGATCCCACATGCCACGGAGCAACTAAACCCGTGAGCCACAACTACTGAGCCTGTGCGTCTGGAGCCTGTGCTCCGCAACGGGGAGAGGCCACGACAGTGAGAGGCCTGCACACTGCGATGAAGAGTGGCCCCTGCTCGCCGCAACTGGAGAAAGCCCTCGCACAGAAACGAAGACCCAACACAGCCAAAAATAAATAAATAAATTTATTTTTAAAAACTGTATAAAAATATTTTAAGTTTTTTAAATAAAATAAATTAAAAATTTTAAAGGTACGATATTCTCAAATAATATTTGAAAAAGTGGATGTGCTTTTCTCTAATTTTTACCTTAATCAATGCACTTTAAATATTTGAGAAAGTATAAATACATAAGGGGGGGTGGAGAGAACAAACTCTGGAACCACAATTTATAACACATACACATAGACACACAATAAACAAAAAAATTCTGATCTGTTGATTCAGATTATGTGCTTTATTAACATAGGTCACGACTTCCTTTGTGAATCATCAAATATGCATTCATGGCATCATTTTCAAAGGCTTCTGTCCATTCCCAACAGAAAACGTTAATCCACCCTCCGTTGCTGCCTTTGGTTTATTTTCAAACAAATCTGTGATGCAAACAACTTCATGCTCTGGATCTTTGGGGGTAGGGAGTCTCGGCTCACCTGAGGACAGGTGGTCATGCCCTGCTCCGGTAGTCCTGTGGGTCAAATGGGCCCCGAGAGGAGAGGGGGCTAAAGGACCTGAGGACTAAGGGTACCTTTGGGTAGATTTCTACGGGCCACCCCTCACACAACCCTAAACCCACCATGTGATTTCCACCAACCTAGCAGCATCTCCCTTAGACAACACCAAGGCCACACCTATTCCAGGAGGGGCTCAGCCCCTAGGAATCAGGCCCAGGGAACCTGCACTTCTGGAAGTTCTTACCTGAAACCTTCATGCTACTCAGGGGTCTCAGGTGCGCTCTGCCTGATAGCTCTGGTAACTCAGTGCTACTGGATACGGGTCTGAGGAGTAACATCTGCACCAACAAAAAACTTGTTAAAGATGCCATTTCATGAGCCCCACAGGAGAATCATAATCTAGAGTGGGGCCCTGATTCCCCCCAAATTTGTAAGCACCTTAAAGCTTTGGAAGAAATGTTTGCTGTGTGGTTCCCATGCACTTTCCCACTAGTATTACATGGTGAGTATTTAGAAATAACATCACCTGTACCCTCCCCACTGAGTCTATCTATTGATCTGGGTGGGAGCGTTTGCATTGTTTTAACTCCAGGTGATTCTAAATTTAGGCCCTGTTTAAGCACGAGGGCTGCTGGGTTCATTGGTGAGCACTGCTTCCACTCTTTGGTCCTTTTGCCATTGGAGAGGCCTCGGTGTCTGCTCTACGTGGGATTGGAAGAGGTAGGGCCGTGTAGCCCACTTACGCTATGCTGTAGCAGAGTTTTTGGGCCTCTGTGTGAGGGGAGAGCACATGTAGACAGGAAAGAAAAACCTCACTGTTTGGTCTCCATGCAGGAGCTCATTGTTCCTGAATCTCTCTTCTTCAAAAGGCTGGCATTTCACGGTCCTTTTGCCTGTGGGTGTGGTGGGAACAGGTGAAGGAGCTGCGCTGATGCCATTAAAGACATATTCTCAAGATACTGATGTGATTCCTCAACATAATATCGATGAGAAAACAACGCAGAGCAGGAGGAAGAAGAGGAGAAAATGGCAGCTTCTCAGGTAAATGTCCTGTCCTGGGTCAGAGGCTATGTCTGCTTTTCTCCTGAAATGTCATGGATTGAGAACCTGCAAACGTTTCATTTTCTACTTCTGATGTTCCTGCCTAGCAACGTTGTTTTCAACTACTTGTGTTTTTCCTTCTTATGATAGTCAGTCAGCTCTTTACAATACTTCTCTGTGTTCCAGAGCCTCTTCCCCATTGTCTGCATCCAGGCTCCCTACAGAGCATGGAGAATTCTCACCATGAATTAACGACCTTCAACTATTGAAATTATTCCTTTTGTGAAAGATCAACATGGGAAGGCATTAATATCCAAAATTCCCTATGGGGTAATTTCAGATGTCGAGATATTAGTGAAGAAGGGGAAAGTGGAATGATTAATGTACATCTGAATGCAACATCAACTTAGCATAACAGGATGAATGCACTTTTAAGTGGGATGGCGTTAGTGGTCCAGATAACTCAAAGTTCCGGGAAAAAAAAGTAACTAGGAGAGATTTGCTCTGTATATTGATAAGAAAGACCATTTAAATACAGCATTAGAGTCAGAGAACCTGGGAGGTATATGTGGACTGAAATTTGCATAAAACTGACATTTTTTCATGATAGTCTCAGATTATGATTTTCTTAGTATTTTCACCCAGAATACCGTGGCAGGGATAATGTGTCATGTGTGCTTCAGTGACCTGATAATTGTTTGTCCTTACACCTGATTTTCCCTGGTTCAGGTGTTCTCTGCAAGATTTCTCTGCTTTGAAGTTCATATACTTCTTTTATGTTTAGTAAGGGTTTGGTGTGATTCACTGAGAAATGTGCATAAACCATCATGGTGTATCTGGAAACTCCAATTTCTTCTTAGTTTTCCTTTACTTGTAGTTTGCTTTGGAAAATGAAAGTTGTCGCCTTTGTTTATTAAAGATACTGGCTTTTCAAGTGGAGGTTGTAATCAGTCAAGGCTTGTTCTTGTAAGTTTCCATTATACTCTATGCTCATGTAACAGACATTCTCTTCTTTATCACCTCTTTGTATTTTCAAAAGTTTACAAGAATAATATTATTAATGTATGTTCAATTATGTTAAATTTTAGAAATATAGCTCAACTGAAGTGATAAGTATTTTCAAAGACATCAAAGATTCAGAAACAATAGCTCTAACTGGTTTTATATCTTTGTGTGTATATCTCCCCAAGTGTATTTATAAAATACAAAGTGTATCATCCACAAATAGATTCATAAGATTTATCCAGTTAAAAATAATTAGTATTAATTCTTCTTTAAAAGTTTTGTAGAATTCACCAGTGAAGCCTTGTAGTTCTGGTAGTTTTTTGTTGAGAGGTTTTTGAGAATCGATTTAGTCTCCTTAATAGTAATTTGGTCTGTTCAGATTGTTTTATTTCTTCATGATTCAGTCTTTTTAATTTTTTCTTTGGCCCATTGATTCCTTAGGATTGTGTTGTTTAATTTCTACACATTTGTAAATTTTCCAGACTCTGTCCTATTGTTCATTTCTGGTTTCTTACCATTGTGGTTGAAAAAAATACTGGGTTGGACAAAAGGTTCATTCCATTTTTTCCGTAAGATGGCTTTAGTAGCACTTAGTTGTCTTTAACTTCATTCGAAACAATTTTGTTAGATTGTATGTGACAGCTGTCATATCAGTGTGCATTTAAAAAAGACTTATAAAAATTGGTGAATTTTTGTGTAGCCATTTTAATATTGAAGATGGAAGAAAAAAGCAACATTTTCAGAATATAATGCTTTATTATTTCAAGAAAGGCAAAAATGCACCTGACACGCAAAAAAAGATTTGTGCAGTGTATGGAGAAGGTGCTGTGACTGATCGAACACGTCAAAAGTGGTTGGCGAAATTTCATGCTGGAGATTTCTCACTGGATGATGCTCCACAGTCGTGTAGACCAGTTGAAGTTGATAACGATCAAACCGAGACATTCATTGAGGACAATCAACATTATACCACACAGGAGATAGCTGACATACTCAAAATACCCAAATCAAGTGATGAAAATCATTTGCACCAGCTTGGTTACGTTAATCGCCTTGATGTTTGGGTTCCACGTAAGTTAAGAGAAAAAAACCTTCCTGACCATATTTCTGCATGTGATTCTCTAAATGTAATGCAAACTTTCTGTTTTTAAAACAAATTGTGATGGGCAACGAAAAGTGGATGCTGTACAATGTGGAATGGAAGAGATCTTGGGGCAAGTGATATGAACCACCACCAACCACAACAAAGGCTGGTTTTCATCCAAAGAAGGTGATGTTGTCTATATGGTGGGATTGGAAAGGAGTCCTCTATTATGAGCTTCTTCCAGAAAACCAAACAATTAATTCCAACAAGTACTGCTCCCAGTTAGACCAACTGAAAGCAGCACTCAATGAAAAGCGTCCAGAATTAGTCAATAGAAAATGCATAATCTTCCATCAGGATAATGCAAGACCACATGTTTCTTTGATGACCAGGCAAAAACTGTTACAGCTAGGCTGGGATTCATCCACCGTATCCTGATTCATCCACCATATTCACCAGACATTGTACCTTTTGATTTCCATTTATTTTGGTCTTTACAAAAATTCTCTTGAGGGAAAAAATTTCAATTCCCTGGAAGACTATAAAAGGCACCTGGAACAGTTCTTTGCTCAAAACAGTAAAAAGCTTTGGGAAGATGGAATTATGAAGTTGCCTGAAAAATGGCAGAAGGTAGTGGAACAAAAGGGTGAATACGTTGTTCAATAAAGTTCTTGGCGAAAATGAAAAGTGTGTCTTTTATTTTTACTTAAAAACCAAAGGCACTCTTTGACCAACCCAATGTATAGTATGTAAGTGAAGTAAATCAGAAAGAGAAAGACAAATACCATATGTTATCACTTACATGTGGAATCTAAAATATCAATATGACAAAAATGAACCTATGTATGAAACAGAAACAGAATCACGGACATAGAGAACTGACTGGTGGTTGCCAACGGGGAGGGGTTAGGGGAAGGCATGGAGTGGGAGGTTGGGGTGAGCAGGTATAAGATTTTGTATATAGAATGGATAAACAACAAGGTTCTACGCACAGAGAACTATATTCAATATCCTATAATAAACCATAATGGAAAAGAATATTTTAAAAAGAATGTATATATGTGTATAACTGAATCACTAAAAATTATACTTAGTATAATATCAGTCTTCTTAAATTTACTAAGACTTGTTCAGTGATCCATCGCATGATCTGTCCTGGAGAATGTTCAATGTGCCGTTGAGAAGAATATGTCTTCTGCTGCTGGTGGATGGGCTGTTCTCTTTTTGTCTAAGTCCATTTGGTCTAATGTATAATTCAAGTTCAGTACTCCCTTATTGGTTTTCTTTCTGGATGATCTATTCAGTGTTGAACGTTGGGTATTAAAGATCTGGACAGGGGCTTCCCTGGTGGCACAGTGGTTGGGAGTCCGCCTGCTGATTCAGGGGACACGGGTTCACGCCCCGGTCCGGGAGGATCCCACATGCTGCAGAGCGGCTGGGCCCGTGAGCCATGGCCGCTGGGCCTGTGCGTCCGGACCCTGTGCTCCGCGACGGGAGAGGCCACAACAGTGAGAGGCCCTTATACAGCAAAAAAAAAAAAAAAAAAAAAAAAAGATCTGGACACTTTTTTTCTATTGTCTATTTCTCTCTTCAAATCTGTTAGTATTTGCTTAACACATTAAGGTCCTCCACTGTTGAGTGCATATTTATTTATGATTGTTGTCTTCTTGATGAATTGAAAACATTATCATTATGTAATGACCTTATTTTTTTTCTTGTTGCAGCTTTTGGCTTAAAGTCTGTTTTGTCTGGTGTAACTCTAGCTACCACTGCTTTCTTTTGGTTTCCACATGTATGGAATATCTTGTTCTAAAGCTTCACTTGGAGGCTGTTTGTGTTTTTGACACTGAAGGGATCCTCTGATAGGCAGCATATAGTTTGATCTTGTGTTTTTATCTAGCCACTCTATGACTTTTGACTAGAGAATTTAATATATCTGTGTTTACAGTAATTATTGATAGGTGAAGACTTATCAATGCCATCTTATTGTTTCCTGGATTTTTTTTGTTTCTTGTTCCTTTTTTCCTCTTCTGCCTTTCTTTGTGAATTACTGATATCCTGTAGGGTATTCCCTTCCCTTTGTATTTTCTGAATCTAGTACAGGTTTTTGCTTTGTGGTTCCATGAGGCTCACAAAAAACATCTTATAGATATAACACTCTATTTTATGTTGATAACAATGTAACTTCCATCACATACAAAAAAAAATCTACTCTTTTACTCCCCTCAATGAATTTTTGTGTATGGTGTTACAATTTACCTCTTTGTATATTGTTTATACATTAAAATTATTATAGCTGCTGTTATTTTAATAATCTCATCCTTTAACTTTTATATACTAAAGTTAACTGGTTAACACACCACCATATCACACTATTAAGGTATTCTTACCTTAACTATATACTAACATTTACAAGTCTATTGTGTAGTCTCATATGTTTTCATGGTACTATTTAGCGTCCTTTTATTTTAGCTTGAGGAACTCTTTTAGAATTTGTCCTAAGACAGATCTAGTGATGATGAACTCCCTCAGCTTTTGTGTTTTTTGTTTTGTTTTTTTACATAAGAGTATTTTAATTCTTGTCCTTAAAAACTATAAAGACTATCATGATTTGGAAATGAGACTGTACCAAACAATGGCCAAAGAAGAATCGTACATTCTATGCCTTCTCTTTCCTTTGTTCACTCAGAAATATAATGTTATCAGCTATAATTGTTGTTGCTTGTTGTCTCACATTATTTTTATCCATATATTCACCATAGTCTACTTTCCCTTCCAGGTAAATTCAAGACGCCTTTTTCACATACTGATATGCCACATTTCCGAGGCCTGGTCAGAATACTGAAATTCTGTGCCACGTTGTCTTTTGACTGACATCACCCATTTGGTAATGCTTCATTTTCCCCTGATCGCCACATCTCATTTGCTGCTACAGAAAATATCGTGACTGGGTTTTTTCCTTCTACCTGTCTCATGATAGGGTCCTAACCTACTCAACCAAGTAGCTGCACATGATTCAGAGATCTGTTGAGAACCAAACTGCTAGCTATTTCAGACTCATGTCTTACAAACTGATGAAATACCTGTACTACAGGTCTTCGAAACATGGCTTCTATTTTCTTTTCTTACAATCTAATCTTTAGTCTTTTCCTGACACTCTGGCCAGCTTTTGTTTTTTGAAAAGAGTTTTTAATCTCTTCATTCAAGAAGGACAATTATGATGAATAGGATATTATTGGTTGGCAAGGTTTTTTGTTTTTGGGGTTTTTTTTTTTGAGCAATTTGAATATATCATCCCACTCTCTCCTGACCTGTGAGGTTTCTGCTCAGAAATCAACTTTTAACCTTATGAGGCTCTAGGGACTTCCCTGGTGGTGCAGTGGATAAGACCCCATGCTACCAGTGCAGGAGGCCCGGCTTCCATCCATGATCAGGGAACTAGATCCCACATGCATGCTGCAACTAAGAGTTTGCATGCCACAACTAAGGAGCCCATGTGCCACAACTAAGACCCAGTGCAAACAAATAAATAAATATTAAAAAAAAATAATAATCTTGGGCTTCCCTGGTGGTCCAGTGGTTGGGAGTCCGCCTGCCGATGCAGGGGACATGGATTCGTGCCCCCGTCCGGGAAGATCCCACATGCCCTGGAGCGGCTGGGCCCGTGAGCCATGGCCGCTGGGCCTGCGCGTCCGGAGCCTGTGCTATGCAACAGGAGAGGCCGAGGCCACAGCACTGAGAGGCCCGAGTACCACACACAAAAAAATAATAATCCTATGAGGTTCTCTTGTAAGTTATAAGCTTCTCTACTCTTGCTGATTTTAAGATTCTTTCTTTTTGATAGTTTGTCATTTGCTTGGATTGGCTATGGTAAAGAGTACCACAACGACCGTTGGGGTGCAAGTGTTTTTTTTTAATGATGGTATTCTCTGGTTGTATGAACCGGAGTGGGGTTGCCGAATCTCGTGTTAGCTCTAGTTTTTAATTTAGTAAGGAACTTGCCTACTGATCTGCATACTGGCTGTTACCAATTTACATTCAAACCAGCAGTCTAGTAGGCTTCCTTCTTCTGCCTGCCCTGTTGAGCACTTCCACCTTTTAGGCTTTTTGAGGACTGGAGCCAGGGAACACCTTGTCTACATTTATTTGCACTCTCTAATCATGACATTCTGAGCATCTTTTCATTTGATGTGCTGTTTTTTAAAAAGCATGTGAGTACCACTGAGCTCTTGAAACGTTTCTGCGCGCATCGGGCCTGATTTGAATTCATTTCAGATGACTAGCCCAGGACCTTTCTCAAGCGCTCAGATCATTTGCAGCCCCGCAGGCCTTGTGAATAATACTAAGTGCCCTTGAGCACAGTTTTTAAAGTTGTTGTTATGGGAAAGCGCCACAAGGCGGCAGCACTGCTTCGTGGCCTCTCTGGTAACTTGGGCAAACAGAGCCTTAGAGGGAGTCCTGGTGTTGGGTTGGGAATTGGAGTGGAACGTGGCTGAACACACACCACAGGGCTTGTGTATCTTTAGCTCTTCCCGCTTACCCTGCACCGCCCGAGGCCAGGCAGATCCCAAAGAATTGCCAGTGTGCTATTCGGAGGGTGCTGCGCTTCGTAGGTGGGGTGAGTCAAAGGAAATAGGCTGGAGGTGGGAACCTCACCAGTAGGATCGGGGAGATCCGCTGTCTTTTCACAGCACTTCCCTCCCAGCGGGTCCACCATTCTTTGGGTACACTAGGCTTTGCTTACCTGTAAGAGAGCCGGCTTGGGTCGGGAGATTGTGGTCCCATGCAGAGGAGAATGGGCACGAGAGGCCCGAGGGGCCGCTGATCTGGTGGCACGTTCTCCCCGCTGGCTCCCTCAGCACCAGCCTACTCCAGACCTGGGGCCCAGGCCTGCTGAGGCTCCAGGGCTGTGAGAGAAGCCCACGTCACCCAGGCCTGAGGGTAATAGAGTTGGCCTTTCCTGCCTTTTTCCTCTTTTATAGTTTAATATTTGTTTTCTATTTCAGCATAGTTTATATACAACGTGCTGTTTGTTTGAGATCTGCAGCAACATGATGCAATTATAAATGTAGCTGTACCTGTTGTATTTCAGATTCTTTTCCCTGTTAGGTTATGGAGAATGTAGAGGACTGTTCCCTGTGATATCAGGAGGGTCGTCGTTGATAAACTCTTTTTGATACATGAGTGTCTTTCTGTTAATCCCAACCTCCTACTTCATCCTTCCCCGATCCCCAATTTCGCCCTATGGTAATTCTTCACTTCTTTTTTCCATCTGTGAGTCTGTGTTTCCTTTGTACATCACTTCCTGTGTATCCATTTTTCGACTGCACATGTAAGTGATATCCTGGACTATATGTCTTTCTGTCTCTTATTTACCGGAATCAGTGAGATCATCTACTGCTCCGTCCCTGTTGCTACAAATAGCATGAGTTCACTTTATTGTCTGAATGAGTGACAGTCAAGGGAGTATAGGTAGCACAACTTCTTTATCCATTCATCTCTCGCTGGACATTTCGGTCATTTGCATGGCTTGGCTATGGTAAAGAGTACCACAGCGACCATTGGGGTGCAAGTGTCTTTTTCCAATGATGCTGTTCTCTGGTTGTACGAGCTGGAGTGGGGTTGCCGAATCTCGTGGTAGCTCTAGTGTTTAGTTAGCTAAGAAACTGGTCTGCTAATCTCCATACTGACTGTTACTAATTTACTTTCCAACCAGCAGCCTAGTAGGCTTCCCTATTCTGCCTGCCCTCTTGAGCACTTACTGTTTTTAGGCTTCTCCAGGACTGGAGCCAGGAAATACCTCAACTACTTTTATTTGCATTCTCTAATCATGACAGATCCTGAGCATCTTTTCATTTGAATGTGTTGTTTTCTAAAACGCGGGTGAGTACCACTGAGTTCTTGAAAGGTTTCTGCCTGAGAGTCGGCCCTGCTTTGAATTCACTTCAGATTACCTAGCCCACGATCTTTCTTGAGGGCAGGGCTGCGTTTACAAAGCAGCAGGCCGCAGGCATTGTGAATGATAGGTGCCCTTCCGCACGGTTTGTAAGGTTGTTACGGCAGTGTGCCACAAGGCGGCAGCACTACTCCGTGTCCTCTCTGGTAACTTGGGGAAACAGAGCCTTAGCGGGGGTCCCGGTGTTGGACGGGACATGGGGAGTCGAACGTGGCTAAACACACACCCCAGGGCTTGTGTATCCTCGCCTCCTGCCCCTTAACCTGCACTGCCCCACCCCAGGCATATCGCAAGACTTCTAAGTGGGCTACTCGGTGGGTGCCGTGCTTCGCAGGTGGGGCGACTCTAACGAAGTGGGCTGGAGGTGGGAACCTGCCAAACAGGAGCCGTGGACACCCGGTCTCCTTACAGCTCTTCCCTCTCAGCTGCTCCACCGTCACTTGGGTACACCAGGCTTTGCTTACCCGTAGGAGGGCCACGTTGGACCGGGAGACTGTGGTACCACGCAGGGGAGAATGGGCACTAGAGGTCCGAGGGGCCGCTGGTCAGGTGGCACGTCCTCCTCCCTTGCTCCCTCAGCAGCAGCATACTCCAGCCTTGGGACCCAGGCCCGCCGAGGCTCCAGGGGTGTGACTCCAGCCGATGACGTCGCAGAGGCCTGAGGTAACAGAGGAAAGGCATTTCTTAACCCCTTCCTTGCCTTGTCTTTGAATACTCCTTTTCCCTTTCAGCATAGTTAATAAACAACGTTGCGTCTGTTTGAGTTCTACAGCCCCTTGATGCAATTATAATCGGAGCTGTCCCTGGAGCGTTTCGGGTTCTTTGCCCTGTCAGTTTATTGAGGAAAGTTTTGTAGCGCTCCCTATGCTTTCGGTTGGGTCGCCCTTGATGAGCACTTTTTGATACGTTAAGCGTGTGTCTGAGAATCCCAGCTTCCTACTTCCCCCTTCCCGGGTCTCCAATATCCCCCTCTGAGAACTCCACGCTTCTCTCTTCCCTTTGTAAACCTGTGTTTCCTTTGTATGCTGCTTCCTTTGTATCCCTATTTAGACTGCACATATAAGAGATAGCCTGGGATTTGTGCCTTGCTGCCTCTAATTTACCAGAATTAGTGAGATCATCGACTGCTCCATCCATGCTGCTGCAAATAGTATGAGATCATTTTGTTCTGTGGATGAGTGGTAGTCGAGGGAATGTAGGTAGCAGAACAGCTTTCTGCATTCACCCCGCGCTCGACATGTCGTTCCTTTGTATGTCTTGGCTGTGGTAAAGGGTACCACAACGACCGCTGGGGTGCAAGTGCTTCCTTCCAATGATGCTGGTCTCTGGTTGTACGACCTGCAGCGTGTGTGCCGAATCTCGGGGTCCCTCCAGTGTTTAGTTTGGTAAGGAACTTACCTACTGACCTTCATACCGGCTGTTACCAATTTACGATCCCGGCAACAGCAATGGTAGGCTTCCCTTTTGGGCATGCCCTCTTGAGCACTTAACGCTTTTAGCGTTTGTGAGGACTGCAGCCAGGGAAACCCTCGCCTAGCTTCCTTTGCACTCTCTAATCATGACAGATCCTGAGCATCTTTTCATTTGAATGTGCTGTTTTCTAAAACGCGGGTGAGTACCACTGAGGTCTTGAAAGGTTTCTGCCTGAGAGTCGGCCCTGCTTTGAATTCACTTCAGATTACCTAGCCCAGGATATTTCTTGAGGGCAGGGCTGCGTTTGCAAAGCGGCAGGCCGCAGGCATTGTGAATGATAGGTGCCCTTCGGCACGGTTTGTAAGGTTGTTACGGCAGTGTGCCACAAGGCGGCAGCACTACTCCGTGTCCTCTCTGGTAACTTGGGGAAACAAAGCCTTAGCGGGCGTCCCGGTGTTGGAAGGGACATGGGGAGTCGAACGTGGCTAAACACACACCCCAGGGCTTGTGTATCCTGGCCTCCTGCCCCTTAACCTGCACTGCCCCACCCCAGGCGTATCGCAAGACTTGTAAGTGGGCTACTTGGTGGGTGCCGTGCTTCGCAGGTGGGGCGGCTCTAACGAAGTGGGCTGGAGGTGGGAACCTGCCTAGCAGGAGCCGTGGAGAGCCGGTTTCCTCACAGCTCTTCCCTCTCAGCTGCTCCACCGTCACTTGGGTACACCAGGCTTTGCTTACCCGTAGGAGGGCCACGTTGGACCGGGAGACTGTGGTACCACGCAGGGGAGAATGGGCACTAGAGGTCCGAGGGGCCGCTGGTCAGGTGGCACGTCCTCCTCCCTTGCTCCCTCAGCAGCAGCATACTCCAGCCTTGGGACCCAGGCCCGCCGAGGCTCCAGGGGTGTGACTCCAGCCGATGACGTCGCAGAGGCCTGAGGTAACAGAGGAAAGGCATTTCTTAACCCCTTCCTTGCCTTGTCTTTGAATACTCCTTTTCCCTTTCAGCATAGTTAATAAACAACGTTGCGTCTGTTTGAGTTCTACAGCGCCTTGATGCAATTATAATCGGAGCTGTCCCTGGAGCGTTTCGGGTTCTTTGCCCTGTCAGTTTATTGAGGAAAGTTTTGTAGCGCTCCCTATGCTTTCGGTTGGGTCGCCCTTGATGAGCACTTTTTGATACGTTAAGCGTGTGTCTGAGAATCCCAGCTTCCTACTTCCCCCTTCCCGGGTATCCAATATCCCCCTCTGAGAACTCCACGCTTCTCTCTTCCCTTTGTAAACCTGTGTTTCCTTTGTATGCTGCTTCCTTTGTATCCCTATTTAGACTGCACATATAAGAGATAGCCTGGGATTTGTGCCTTGCTGCCTCTAATTTACCAGAATTAGTGAGATCATCGACTGCTCCATCTATGCTGCTGCAAATAGTATGAGATCATTTTGTTCTGTGGATGAGTGGTAGTCGAGGGAATGTAGGTAGCAGAACAGCTTTCTGCATTCACCCCGCGCTCGACATGTCGTTCCTTTGTATGTCTTGGCTGTGGTAAAGGGTACCACAACGACCGCTGGGGTGCAAGTGCTTCCTTCCAATGATGCTGGTCTCTGGTTATACGACCTGCAGCGTGTGTGCCGAATCTCGGGGTCCCTCCAGTGTTTAGTTTGGTAAGGAACTTGCCTACTGACCTTCATACCGGCTGTTACCAATTTACGATCCCGGCAACAGCAATGGTAGGCTTCCCTTTTGGGCATGCCCTCTTGAGCACTTAACGCTTTTAGCGTTTGTGAGGACTGCAGCCAGGGAAACCCTCGCCTAGCTTCCTTTGCACTCTCTAATCATGACAGATCCTGAGCATCTTTTCATTTGAATGTGCTGTTTTCTAAAACGCGGGTGAGTACCACTGAGGTCTTGAAAGGTTTCTGCCTGAGAGTCGGCCCTGCTTTGAATTCACTTCAGATTACCTAGCCCAGGATATTTCTTGAGGGCAGGGCTGCATTTGCAAAGCGGCAGGCCGCAGGCATTGTGAATGATAGGTGCCCTTCGGCACGGTTTGTAAGGTTGTTACGGCAGTGTGCCACAAGGCGGCAGCACTACTCCGTGTCCTCTCTGGTAACTTGGGGAAACAAAGCCTTAGCGGGGGTCCCGGTGTTGGACGGGACATGGGGAGTCGAACGTGGCTAAACACACACCCCAGGGCTTGTGTATCCTCGCCTCCTGCCCCTTAACCTGCACTGCCGCACCCCAGGCGTATCGCAAGACTTGTAAGTGGGCTACTCGGTGGGTGCCGTGCTTCGCAGGTGGGGCGACTCTAACGAAGTGGGCTGGAGGTGGGGACCTGCCTAGCAGGAGCCGTGGAGAGCCGGTTTCCTCACAGCTCTTCCCTCTCAGCTGCTCCACCGTCACTTGGGTACACCAGGCTTTGCTTACCTGTAGGAGGGCCACGTTGGACCGGGAGACTGTGAGACCACGCAGGGGAGAATGGGCACTAGAGGTCCGAGGGGTCGCTGGTCAGGTGGCACGTCCTCCTCCCTTGCTCCCTCAGCAGCAGCATACTCCAGCCTTGGGACTTAGGCCCGCCAAGGCTCCAGGGGTGTGACTCCAGCCGATGACATCGCAGAGGCCTGAGGTAACAGAGGAAAGGCATTTCTTAACCCCTTCCTTGCCTTGTCTTTGAATACTCCTTTTCCCTTTAAGCATAGTTAATAAACAACGTTGCGTCTGTTTGAGTTCTACAGCCCCTTGATGCAATTATAATCGGAGCTGTCCCTGGAGCGTTTCGGGTTCTTTGCCCTGTCAGTTTATTGAGGAAAGTTTTGTAGCGCTCCCTATGCTTTCGGTTGGGTCGCCCTTGATGAGCACTTTTTGATACGTTAAGCGTGTGTCTGAGAACCCCAGCTTCCTACTTCCCCCTTCCGGGGTCTCCAATATCCCCCTCTGAGAACTCCACGCTTCTCTCTTCCCTTTGTAAACCTGTGTTTCCTTTGTATGCTGCTTCCTTTGTATCCCTATTTAGACTGCACATATAAGAGATAGCCTGGGATTTGTGCCTTGCTGCCTCTAATTTACCAGAATTAGTGAGATCATCGACTGCTCCATCCATGCTGCTGCAAATAGTATGAGATCATTTTGTTCTGTGGATGAGTGGTAGTCGAGGGAATGTAGGTAGCAGAACAGCTTTCTGCATTCACCCCGCGCTCGACATGTCGTTCCTTTGTATGTCTTGGCTGTGGTAAAGGGTACCACAACGACCGCTGGGGTGCAAGTGCTTCCTTCCAATGATGCTAGTCTCTGGTTATAAGACCTGCAGCGTGTGTGCCGAATCTCGGGGTCCCTCCAGTGTTTATTTTGGTGAGGAACTTGCCTACTGACCTTCATACCGGCTGTTACCAATTTACGATCCCGGCAACAGCAATGGTAGGCTTCCCTTTTGGGCATGCCCTCTTGAGCACTTAACGCTTTTAGCGTTGGTGAGGACTGCAGCCAGGGAAACCCTCGCCTAGCTTCCTTTGCACTCTCTAATCATGACAGATCCTGAGCATCTTTTCATTTGAATGTGCTGTTTTCTAAAACGCGGGTGAGCACCACTGAGGTCTTGAAAGGTTTCTGCCTGAGAGTCGGCCCTGCTTTGAATTCACTTCAGATTACCTAGCCCAGGATATTTCTTGAGGGCAGGACTGCGTTTGCAAAGCGGCAGGCCGCAGGCATTGTGAATGATAGGTGCCCTTCGGCACGGTTTGTAAGGTTGTTACGGCAGTGTGCCACAAGGCGGCAGCACTACTCCGTGTCCTCTCTGGTAACTTGGGGAAACAAAGCCTTAGCGGGGGTCCCGGTGTTGGACCGGACATGGGGAGTCGAACGTGGCTAAACACACACCCCAGTGCTTGTGTATCCTCGCTTCCTGCCCCTTAACCTGCACTGCCGCACCCCAGGCGTATCGCAAGACTTGTAAGTGGGCTACTCGGTGGGTGCCGTGCTTCGCAGGTGGGGCGACTCTAACGAAGTGGGCTGGAGGTGGGAACCTGCCTAGCAGGAGCCGTGGAGACCCGGTTTCCTCACAGCTCTTCCCTCTCAGCTGCTCCACCGTCACTTGGGTACACCAGGCTTTGCTTACCCGTAGGAGGGCCACGTTGGACCGGGAGACTGTGAGACCACGCAGGGGAGAATGGGCACTAGAGGTCCGAGGGGTCGCTGGTCAGGTGGCACGTCCTCCTCCCTTGCTCCCTCAGCAGCAGCATACTCCAGCCTTGGGACCCAGGCCCGCGGAGGCTCCAGGAGTGTGACTCCAGCCGATGACGTCGCAGAGGCCTGAGGTAACAGAGGAAAGGCATTTCTTAACCCCTTCCTTGCCTTGTCTTTGAATACTCCTTTTCCCTTTCAGCATAGTTAATAAACAACCTTGCGTCTGTTTGAGTTCTACAGCCCCTTGATGCAATTATAATCGGAGCTGTCCCTGGAGCGTTTCGGGTTCTTTGCCCTGTCAGTTTATTGAAGAAAGTTTTGTAGCGCTCCCTATGCTTTCGGTTGGGTCGCCCTTGATGAGCACTTTTTGATACGTTAAGCGTGTGTCTGAGAATCCCAGCTTCCTACTTCCCCCTTCCCGGGTCTCCAATATCCCCCTCTGAGAACTCCACGCTTCTCTGTTCCCTTTGTAAACCTGTGTTTCCTTTGTATGCTGCTTCCTTTGTATCCCTATTTAGACTGCACATATAAGAGATAGCCTGGGATTTGTGCCTTGCTGCCTCTAATTTACCAGAATGAGTGAGATCATCGACTGCTCCATCCATGCTGCTGCAAATAGTATGAGATCATTTTGTTCTGTGGATGAGTGGTAGTCGAGGGAATGTAGGTAGCAGAACAGCTTTCTGCATTCACCCCGCGCTCGGCATGTCGTTCCTTTGTATGTCTTGGCTGTGGTAAAGGGTACCAGAACGACCGCTGGGGTGCAAGTGCTTCCTTCCAATGATGCTAGTCTCTGGTTATACGACCTGCAGCGTGTGTGCCGAATCTCGGGGTCCCTCCAGTGTTTAGTTTGGTAAGGAACTTGCCTACTGACCTTCATACCGGCTGTTACCATTTTCCGATCCCGGCAACAGCAATGGTAGGCTTCCCTTTTGGGCATGCCCTCTTGAGCACTTAACGCTTTTAGCGTTTGTGAGGACTGCAGCCAGGGAAACCCTCGCCTAGCTTCCTTTGCACTCTCTAATCATGACAGATCCTGAGCATCTTTTCATTTGAATGTGCTGTTTTCTAAAACGCGGGTGAGCACCACTGAGGTCTTGAAAGGTTTCTGCCTGAGAGTCGGCCCTGTTTTGAATTCACTTCAGATTACCTAGCCCAGGATATTTCTTGAGGGCAGGGCTGCGTTTGCAAAGCGGCAGGCCGCAGGCATTGTGAATGATAGGTGCCCTTCGGCACGGTTTGTAAGGTTGTTACGGCAGTGTGCCACAAGGCGGCAGCACTACTCCGTGTCCTCTCTGGTAACTTGGGGAAACAAAGCCTTAGCGAGCGTCCCGGTGTTGGAAGAAACATGGGGAGTCGAACGTGGCTAAACACACACCCCAGGGCTTGTGTATCCTCGCCTCCTGCCCCTTAACCTGCACTGCCGCACCCCAGGCGTATCGCAAGACTTGTAAGTGGGCTACTCGGTGGGTGCCGTGCTTCGCAGGTGGGGCGACTCTAACGAAGTGGGCTGGAGGTGGGGACCTGCCTAGCAGGAGCCGTGGAGAGCCGGTTTCCTCACAGCTCTTCCCTCTCAGCTGCTCCACCGTCACTTGGGTACACCAGGCTTTGCTTACCCGTAGGAGGGCCACGTTGGACCGGGAGACTGTGGTACCACGCAGGGGAGAATGGACACTAGAGGTCCGAGGGGTCGCTGGTCAGGTGGCACGTCCTCCTCCCTTGCTCCCTCAGCAGCAGCATACTCCAGCCTTGGGACCCAGGCCCGCCGAGGCTCCAGGGGTGTGACTCCAGCCGATGACGTCGCAGAGGCCTGAGGTAACAGAGGAAAGGCATTTCTTAACCCCTTCCTTGCCTTGTCTTTCAATACTCCTTTTCCCTTTCAGCATAGTTAATAAACAACGTTGCGTCTGTTTGAGTTCTACAGCCCCTTGATGCAATTATAATCGGAGCTGTCCCTGGAGCGTTTCGGGTTCTTTGCCCTGTCAGTTTATTGAGGAAAGTTTTGTAGCGCTCCCTATGCTTTCGGTTGGGTCGCCCTTGATGAGCACTTTTTGATACGTTAAGCGTGTGTCTGAGAATCCCAGCTTCCTACTTCCCCCTTCCCGGGTCTCCAATATCCCCCTCTGAGAATTCCACGCTTCTCTCTTCCCTTTGTAAACCTGTGTTTCCTTTGTATGCTGCTTCCTTTGTATCCCTATTTAGACTGCACATATAAGAGATAGCCTGGGATTTGTGCCTTGCTGCCTCTAATTTACCAGAATCAGTGAGATCATCGACTGCTCCATCCATGCTGCTGCAAATAGTATGAGATCATTTTGTTCTGTGGATGAGTGGTAGTCGAGGGAATGTAGGTAGCAGAACAGCTTTCTGCATTCACCCCGCGCTCGACATGTCGTTCCTTTGTATGTCTTGGCTGTGGTAAAGGGTACCACAACGACCGCTGGGGTGCAAGTGCTTCCTTCCAATGATGCTGGTCTCTGGTTATACGACCTGCAGCGTGTGTGCCGAATCTCGGGGTCCCTCCAGTGTTTAGTTTGGTAAGGAACTTGCCTACTGACCTTCATACCGGCTGTTACCAATTTACGATCCCGGCAACAGCAATGGTAGGCTTCCCTTTTGGGCATGCCCTCTTGAGCACTTAACGCTTTTAGCGTTTGTGAGGAGTGCAGCCAGGGAAACCCTCGCCTAGCTTCCTTTGCACTCTCTAATCATGACAGATCCTGAGCATCTTTTCATTTGAATGTGCTGTTTTCTAAAACGCGGGTGAGTACCACTGAAGTCTTGAAAGGTTTCTGCCTGAGAGTCGGCCGTGCTTTGAATTCACTTCAGATTACCTAGCCCAGGATAATTCTTGAGGGCAGGGCTGCGTTTGCAAAGAGGTAGGCCGCAGGCATTGTGAATGATAGGTGCCCTTCGGCACGGTTTGTAAGGTTGTTACGGCAGTGTGCCACAAGGCAGCAGCACTACTCCGTGTCCTCTCTGGTAACTTGGGGAAACAAAGCCTTAGCGGGGGTCCCGGTGTTGGACGGGACATGGGGAGTCGAACGTGGCTAAACACACACCCCAGGGCTTGTGTATCCTCGCCTCCTGCCCCTTAACCTGCACTGCCCCACCCCAGGCATATCGCAAGACTTGTAAGTGGGCTACTCGGTGGGTGCCGTGCTTCGCAGGTGGGGCGGCTGTAACGAAGTGGGCTGGAGGTGGGGACCTGCCTAGCAGGAGCCGTGGAGAGCCGGTTTCCTCACAGCTCTTCCCTCTCAGCTGCTCCACCGTCACTTGGGTACACCAGGCTTTGCTTACCCGTAGGAGGGCCACGTTGGACCGGGAGACTGTGGTACCACGCAGGGGAGAATGGGCACTAGAGGTCCGAGGGGTCGCTGGTCAGGTGGCACGTCCTCCTCCCTTGCTCCCTCAGCAGCAGCATACTCCAGCCTTGGGACCCAGGCCCGCCGAGGCTCCAGGGGTGTGACTCCAGCCGATGACGTCGTAGAGGCCTGAGGTAACAGAGGAAAGGCATTTCTTAACCCCTTCCTTGCCTTGTCTTTGAATACTCCTTTTCCCTTTCAGCATAGTTAATAAACAACGTTGCGTCTGTTTGAGTTCTACAGCCCCTTGATGCAATTATAATCGGAGCTGTCCCTGGAGCGTTTCGGGTTCTTTGCCCTGTCAGTTTATTGAGGAATGTTTTGTAGCGCTCCCTATGCTTTCGGTTGGGTCTCCCTTGATGAGCACTTTTTGATACGTTAAGCGTGTGTCTGAGAATTCCAGCTTCCTACTTCCCCCTTCCCGGGTCTCCAATATCCCCCTCTGAGAACTCCACGCTTCTCTCTTCCCTTTGTGAACCTGTGTTTCCTTTGTATGCTGCTTCCTTTGTATCCCTATTTAGACTGCACATATAAGAGATAGCCTGGGATTTGTGCCTTGCTGCCTCTAATTTACCAGAATTAGTGAGATCATCGACTGCTCCATCCATGCTGCTGCAAATAGTATGAGATCATTTTGTTCTGTGGATGAGTGGTAGTCGAGGGAATGTAGGTAGCAGAACAGCTTTCTGCATTCACCCCGCGCTCGACATGTCGTTCCTTTGTGTGTCTTGGCTGTGGTAAAGGGTACCACAACGACCGCTGGGGTGCAAGTGCTTCCTTCCAAAGATGCTGGTCTCTGGTTATACGACCTGCAGCGGGTTTGCCGAATCTCGGGGTCCCTCCAGTGTTTAGTTTGGTAAGGAACTTGCCTACTGACCTTCATACCGGCTGTTACCAATTTACGATCCCGGCAACAGCAATGGTAGGCTTCCCTTTTGGGCATGCCCTCTTGAGCACTTAACGCTTTTAGCGTTTGTGAGGACTGCAGCCAGGGAAACCCTCGCCTAGCTTCCTTTGCACTGTCTAATCATGACAGATCCTGAGCATCTTTTCATTTGAATGTGCTGTTTTCTAAAACGCGGGTGAGCACCACTGAGGTCTTGAAAGGTTTCTGCCTGAGAGTCGGCCCTGCTTTGAATTCACTTCAGATTACCTAGCCCAGGATAATTCTTGAGGGCAGGGCTGCGTTTGCAAAGCGGCAGGCCGCAGGCATTGTGAATGATAGGTGCCCTTCGGCACGGTTTGTAAGGTTGTTACGGCAGTGTGCCACAAGGCGGCAGCACTACTCCGTGTCCTCTTTGGTAACTTGGGGAAACAAAGCCTTAGCGGGCGTTCCGGTGTTGGACGGGACATGGGGAGTCGAACGTGGCTAAACACACACCCCAGGGCTTGTGTATCCTCGCCTCCTGCCCCTTAACCTGCACTGCCGCACCCCAGGCGTATCGCAAGACTTGTAAGTGGGCTACTCGGTGGGTGCCGTGCTTCGCAGGTGGGGCGACTCTAACGAAGTGGGCTGGAGGTGGGAACCTGCCTAGCAGGAGCCGTGGAGAGCCGGTTTCCTCACAGGTCTTCCCTCTCAGCTGCTCCACCGTCACTTGGGTACACCAGGCTTTGCTTACCCGTAGGAGGGCCACGTTGGACCGGGAGACTGTGGTACCACGCAGGGGAGAATGGGCACTAGAGGTCCGAGGGGTCGCTGGTCAGTTGGCACGTCCTCCTCCCTTGCTCCCTCAGCAGCAGCATACTCCAGCCTTGGGACCCAGGCCCGCCGAGGCTCCTGACTCCAGCCGTTGACGTCGCAGAGGCCTGAGGTAACAGAGGAAAGGCATTTCTTAACCCCTTCCTTGCCTTGTCTTTGAATACTCCTTTTCCCTTTCAGCATAGTTAATAAACAACGTTGCGTCTGTTTGAGTTCTACAGCCCCTTGATGCAATTATAATCGGAGCTGTCCCTGGAGCGTTTCGGGTTCTTTGCCCTGTCAGTTTATTGAGGAAAGTTTTGTAGCGCTCCCTATGCTTTCGGTTCGGTCGCCCTTGATGCGCACTTTTTGATACGTTAAGCGTGTGTCTGAGAATCCCAGCTTCCTACTTCCCCTTTCCCGGGTCTCCAATATCCCCCCTCTGAGAACTCCACGCTTCTCTCTTCCCTTTGTAAACCTGTGTTTCCTTTGTATGCTGCTTCCTTTGTATCCCTATTTAGACTGCACATATAAGAGATAGCCTGGGATTTGTGCCTTGCTGCCTCTAATTTACCAGAATTAGTGAGATCATCGACTGCTCCATCTATGCTGCTGCAAATAGTATGAGATCATTTTGTTCTGTGGATGAGTGGTAGTCGAGGGAATGTAGGTAGCAGAACAGCTTTCTGCATTCACCCCGCGCTCGACATGTCGTTCCTTTGTATGTCTTGGCTGTGGTAAAGGGTACCACAACGACCGCTGGGGTGCAAGTGATTCCTTCCAATGATGCTGGTCTCTGGTTATACGACCTGCAGCGTGTGTGCCGAATCTCGGGGTCCCTCCAGTGTGTAGTTTGGTAAGGAACTTGCCTACTGACCTTCATACCGGCTGTTACCAATTTACGATCCCGGCAACAGCAATGGTAGGCTTCCCTTTTGGGCATGCCGTCTTGAGCACTTAAGGCTTTTAGCGTTTGTGAGGACTGCAGCCAGGGAAACCCTCGCCTAGCTTCCTTTGCACTCTCTAATCATGACAGATCCTGAGCATCTTTTCATTTGAATGCGCGGTTTTCTAAAACGCGGGTGAGTACCACTGAGGTCTTGAAAGGTTTCTGCCTGAGAGTCGGCCCTGCTTTGAATTCACTTCAGATTACCTAGCCCAGGATATTTCTTGAGGGCAGGGCTGCGTTTGCAAAGCGGCAGGCCGCAGGCATTGTGAATGATAGGTGCCCTTCGGCACGGTTTGTAAGGTTGTTACGGCAGTGTGCCACAAGGCGGCAGCACTACTCCGTGTCCTCTCTGGTAACTTGGGGAAACAAAGCCTTAGCGGGGGTCCCGGTGTTGGACGTGACATGGGGAGTCGAACGTGGCTAAACACACACCCCAGGGCGTGTGTATCCTCGCCTCCTGCCCCTTAACCTGCACTGCCGCACCCCAGGCGTATCGCAAGACTTGTAAGTGGGCTACTCGGTGGGTGCCGTGCTTCGCAGGTGGGGCGACTCTAACGAAGTGGGCTGGAGGTGGGGACCTGCCTAGCAGGAGCCGTGGAGAGCCGGTTTCCTCACAGCTCTTCCCTCTCAGCTGCTCCACCGTCACTTGGGTACACCAGGCTTTGCTTACCCGTAGGAGGGCCACGTTGGACCGGGAGACTGTGGTACCACGCAGGGGAGAATGGGCACTAGAGGTCCGAGGGGTCGCTGGTCAGGTGGCACGTACTTCTCCCTTGCTCCCTCAGCAGCAGCATACTCCAGCCTTGGGACTTAGGCCCGCCAAGGCTCCAGGGGTGTGACTCCAGCCGATGACGTCGCAGAGGCCTGAGGTAACAGAGGAAAGGCATTTCTTAACCCCTTCCTTGCCTTGTCTTTGAATACTCCTTTTCCCTTTCAGCATAGTTAATAAACAACGTTGCGTCTGTTTGAGTTCTACAGCCCCTTGATGCAATTATAATCGGAGCTGTCCCTGGAGCGTTTCGGGTTCTTTGCCCTGTCAGTTTATTGAGGAAAGTTTTGTGGCGCTCCCTATGCTTTCGGTTGGGTCGCCCTTGATGAGCACTTTTTGATACGTTAAGCGTGTGTCTGAGAATCCCAGCTTCCTACTTCCCCCTTCCCGGGTCTCCAATATCCCCCTCTGAGAACTCCACGCTTCTCTCTTCCCTTTGTAAACCTGTGTTTCCTTTGTATGCTGCTTCCTTTGTATCCCTATTTAGACTGCACATATAAGAGATAGCCTGGGATTTGTGCCTTGCTGCCTCTAATTTACCAGAATCAGTGAGATCATCGACTGCTCCATCCGTGCTGCTGCAAATAGTATGAGATCATTTTGTTCTGTGGATGAGTGGTAGTCGAGGGAATGTAGGTAGCAGAACAGCTTTCTGCATTCACCCCGCGCTCGACATGTCGTTCCTTTGTATGTCTTGGCTGTGGTAAAGGGTACCACAACGACCGCTGGGGTGCAAGTGCTTCCTTCCAATGATGCTAGTCTCTGGTTATACGACCTGCAGCGGGTTTGCGGAATCTCGGGGTCCCTCCAGTGTTTAGTTTGGTAAGGAACTTGCCTACTGACCTTCATACCGGCTGTTACCAATTTACGATCCCGGCAACAGCAATGGTAGGCTTCCCTTTTGGGCATGCCCTCTTGAGCACTTAACGCTTTTAGCGTTGGTGAGGACTGCAGCCAGGGAAACCCTCGCCTAGCTTCCTTTGCACTGTCTAATCCTGACAGATCCTGAGCACCTTTTCATTTGAATGTGCTGTTTTCTAAAACGCGGGTGAGCACCACTGAGGTCTTGAAAGGTTTCTGCCTGAGAGTCGGCCCTGCTTTGAATTCACTTCAGATTACCTAGCCCAGGATATTTCTTGAGGGCAGGGCTGCGTTTGCAAAGCGGCAGGCCGCAGGCATTGTGAATGATAGGTGCCCTTCGGCACGGTTTGTAAGGTTGTTACGGCAGTGTGCCACAAGGCGGCAGCACTACTCCGTGTCCTCTCTGGTAACTTGGGGAAACAAAGCCTTAGCGGGGGTCCCGGTGTTGGACGGGACATGGGGAGTCGAACGTGGCTAAACACACACACCAGGGCTTGTGTATCCTCGCCTCCTGCCCCTTAACCTGCACTGCCCCACCCCAGGCATATCGCAAGACTTGTAAGTGGGCTACTCGGTGGGTGCCGTGCTTCGCAGGTGGGGCGGCTGTAACGAAGTGGGCTGGAGGTGGGGACCTGCCTAGCAGGAGCCGTGGAGAGCCGGTTTCCTCACAGCTCTTCCCTCTCAGCTGCTCCACCGTCACTTGGGTACACCAGGCTTTGCTTACCCGTAGGAGGGCCACGTTGGACCGGGAGACTGTGGTACCACGCAGGGGAGAATGGGCACTAGAGGTCCGAGGGGTCGCTGGTCAGGTGGCACGTCCTCCTCCCTTGCTCCCTCAGCAGCAGCATACTCCAGCCTTGGGACCCAGGCCCGCCGAGGCTCCAGGGGTGTGACTCCAGCCGATGACGTCCTGAGGTAACAGAGGAAAGGCATTTCTTAACCCCTTCCTTGCCTTGTCTTTAAATACTCCTTTTCCCTTTCAGCATAGTTAATAAACAACGTTGCGTCTGTTTGAGTTCTACAGCCCCTTGATGCAATTATAATCGGAGCTGTCCCTGGAGCGTTTCGGGTTCTTTGCCCTGTCAGTTTATTGAGGAATGTTTTGTAGCGCTCCCTATGCTTTCGGTTGGGTCGCCCTTGATGAGCACTTTTTGATACGTTAAGCGTGTGTCTGAGAATCCCAGCTTCCTACTTCCCCCTTCCCGGGTCTCCAATATCCCCCTCTGAGAACTCCACGCTTCTCTCTTCCCTTTGTAAACCTGTGTTTCCTTTGTATGCTGCTTCCTTTGTATCCCTATTTAGACTGCACATATAAGAGATAGCCTGGGATTTGTGCCTTGCTGCCTCTAATTTACCAGAATTAGTGAGATCATCGACTGCTCCATCCATGCTGCTGCAAATAGTATGAGATCATTTTGTTCTGTGGATGAGTGGTAGTCGAGGGAATGTAGGTAGCAGAACAGCTTTCTGCATTCACCCCGCGCTCGACATGTCGTTCCTTTGTGTGTCTTGGCTGTGGTAAAGGGTACCACAACGACCGCTGGGGTGCAAGTGCTTCCTTCCGATGATGCTGGTCTCTGGTTATACGACCTGCAGCGTGTGTGCCGAATCTCGGGGTCCCTCCAGTGTTTAGTTTGGTAAGGAACTTGCCTACTGACCTTCATACCGGCTGTTACCAATTTACGATCCCGGCAACAGCAATGGTAGGCTTCCCTTTTGGGCATGCCCTCTTGAGCACTTAACGCTTTTAGCGTTTGTGAGGACTGCAGCCAGGGAAACCCTCGCCTAGCTTCCTTTGCACTGTCTAATCATGACAGATCCTGAGCATCTTTTCATTTGAATGTGCTGTTTTCCAAAACGCGGGTGACCACCACTGAGGTCTTGAAAGGTTTCTGCCTGAGAGTCAGCCCTGCTTTGAATTCACTTCAGATTACCTAGCCCAGGATATTTCTTGAGGGCAGGGCTGCGTTTGCAAAGCGGCAGGCCGCAGGCATTGTGAATGATAGGTGCCCTTCGGCACGGTTTGTAAGGTTGTTACGGCAGTGTGCCACAAGGCGGCAGCACTACTCCGTGTCCTCTCTGGTAAGTTGGGGAAACAAAGCCTTAGCGGGGGTCCCGGTGTTGGACGGGACATGGGGAGTCGAACGTGGCTAAACACACACCCCAGGGCTTGTGTATCCTCGCCTCCTCCCCCTTAACCTGCACTGCCGCACCCCAGGCGTATCGCAAGACTTGTAAGTGGGCTACTCGGTGGGTGCCGTGCTTCGCAGGTGGGGCGACTCTAACGAAGTGGGCTGGAGGTGGGGACCTGCCTAGCAGGAGCCGTGGAGAGCCGGTTTCCTCACAGCTCTTCCCTCTCAGCTGCTCCACCGTCACTTGGGTACACCAGGCTTTGCTTACCCGTAGGAGGGCCACGTTGGACCGGGAGACTGTGGTGTCACGCAGGGGAGAATGGGCACTAGAGGTCCGAGGGGTCGCTGGTCAGGTGGCACGTCCTCCTCCCTTGCTCCCTCAGCAGCAGCATACTCCAGCCTTGGGACTTAGGCCCGCCGAGGCTCCAGGGTTGTGACTCCAGGCGACGACATCACAGAGGCCTGAGGTAACAGACGAAAGGCATTTCTTAACCCCTTCCTTGCCTTGTCATTGAATAGTCCTTTGCCCTTTCAGCATAGTTGATATACAACGATGCTTCTGTTTGAGTTCTACAGCCCCTTGATGCAATTATAATCGGAGCTGTCCCTGTAGCGTTTCGGGTTCTTTGCCCTGTCAGTTTATTGAGGAATGTTTTGTAGCGCTCCCTATGCTTTCGGTTGGGTCTCCCTTGATGAGCACTTTTTGATACGTTAAGCGTGTGTCTGAGAATCCCAGCTTCCTACTTCCCCTTTCCCGGGTCTCCAATATCCCCCCTCTGAGAACTCCACGCTTCTCTCTTCCCTTTGTAAACCTGTGTTTCCTTTGTATGCTGCTTCCTTTGTATCCCTATTTAGACTGCACATATAAGAGATAGCCTGGGATTTGTGCCTTGCTGCCTCTAATTTACCAGAATTAGTGAGATCATCGACTGCTCCATCTATGCTGCTGCAAATAGTATGAGATCATTTTGTTCTGTGGATGAGTGGTAGTCGAGGGAATGTAGGTAGCAGAACAGCTTTCTGCATTCACCCCGCGCTCGACATGTCGTTCCTTTGTATGTCTTGGCTGTGGTAAAGGGTACCACAACGACCGCTGGGGTGCAAGTGCTTCCTTCCAATGATGCTGGTCTCTGGTTATACGACCTGCAGCGTGTGTGCCGAATCTCGGGGTCCCTCCAGTGTTTAGTTTGGTAAGGAACTTGCCTACTGACCTTCATACCGGCTGTTACCAATTTACGATCCCGGCAACAGCAATGGTAGGCTTCCCTTTTGGGCATGCCGTCTTGAGCACTTAAGGCTTTTAGCGTTTGTGAGGACTGCAGCCAGGGAAACCCTCGCCTAGCTTCCTTTGCACTCTCTAATCATGACAGATCCTGAGCATCTTTTCATTTGAACGCGCGGGTTTCTAAAACGCGGGTGAGTACCACTGAGGTCTTGAAAGGTTTCTGCCTGAGAGTCGGCCGTGCTTTGAATTCACTTCAGATTACCTAGCCCAGGATATTTCTTGAGGGCAGGGCTGCGTTTGCAAAGCGGCAGGCCGCAGGCATTGTGAATGATAGGTGCCCTTCGGCACGGTTTGTAAGGTTGTTACGGCAGTGTGCCACAAGGCGGCAGCACTACTCCGTGTCCTCTCTGGTAACTTGGGGAAACAAAGCCTTAGCGGGGGTCCCGGTGTTGGACGGGACATGGGGAGTCGAACGTGGCTAAACACACACCCCAGGGCGTGTGTATCCTCGCCTCCTGCCCCTTAACCTGCACTGCCGCACCCCAGGCGTATCGCAAGACTTGTAAGTGGGCTACTCGGTGGGTGCCGTGCTTCGCAGGTGGGGCGACTCTAACGAAGTGGGCTGGAGGTGGGGACCTGCCTAGCAGGAGCCGTGGAGAGCCGGTTTCCTCACAGCTCTTCCCTCTCAGCTGCTCCACCGTCACTTGGGTACACCAGGCTTTGCTTACCCGTAGGAGGGCCACGTTGGACCGGGAGACTGTGGTACCACGCAGGGGAGAATGGGCACTAGAGGTCCGAGGGGTCGCTGGTCAGGTGGCACGTACTTCTCCCTTGCTCCCTCAGCAGCAGCATACTCCAGCCTTGGGACTTAGGCCCGCCAAGGCTCCAGGGGTGTGACTCCAGCCGATGACGTCGCAGAGGCCTGAGGTAACAGAGGAAAGGCATTTCTTAACCCCTTCCTTGCCTTGTCTTTGAATACTCCTTTTCCCTTTCAGCATAGTTAATAAACAACGTTGCGTCTGTTTGAGTTCTACAGCCCCTTGATGCAATTATAATCGGAGCTGTCCCTGGAGCGTTTCGGGTTCTTTGCCCTGTCAGTTTATTGAGGAAAGTTTTGTGGCGCTCCCTATGCTTTCGGTTGGGTCGCCCTTGATGAGCACTTTTTGATACGTTAAGCGTGTGTCTGAGAATCCCAGCTTCCTACTTCCCCCTTCCCGGGTCTCCAATATCCCCCTCTGAGAACTCCACGCTTCTCTCTTCCCTTTGTAAACCTGTGTTTCCTTTGTATGCTGCTTCCTTTGTATCCCTATTTAGACTGCACATATAAGAGATAGCCTGGGATTTGTGCCTTGCTGCCTCGAATTTACCAGAATGAGTGAGATCATCGACTGCTCCATCCATGCTGCTGCAAATAGTATGAGATCATTTTGTTCTGTGGATGAGTGGTAGTCGAGGGAATGTAGGTAGCAGAACAGCTTTCTGCATTCACCCCGCGCTCGACATGTCGTTCCTTTGTATGTCTTGGCTGTGGTAAAGGGTACCACAACGACCGGTGGGGTGCAAGTGCTTCCTTCCTATGATGCTAGTCTCTGGTTATACGACCTGCAGCGGGTTTGCGGAATCTCGGGGTCCCTCCAGTGTTTAGTTTGGTAAGGAACTTGCCTACTGACCTTCATACCGGCTGTTACCAATTTACGATCCCGGCAACAGCAATGGTAGGCTTCCCTTTTGGGCATGCCCTCTTGAGCACTTAACGCTTTTAGCGTTGGTGAGGACTGCAGCCAGGGAAACCGTCGCCTAGCTTCCTTTGCACTCTCTAATCAGGACAGATCCTGAGCATCTTTTCATTTGAATGTGCTGTTTTCTAAAACGCGGGTGAGTACCACTGAAGTCTTGAAAGGTTTCTGCCTGAGAGTCGGCCGTGCTTTGAATTCACTTCAGATTACCTAGCCCAGGATATTTCTTGAGGGCAGGGCTGCGTTTGCAAAGAGGCAGGCCGCAGGCATTGTGAATGATAGGTGCCCTTCGGCACGGTTTGTAAGGTTGTTACGGCAGTGTGCCACAAGGCGGCAGCACTACTCCGTGTCCTCTCTGGTAACTTGGGGAAACAAAGCCTTAGCGGGGGTCCCGGTGTTGGACGGGACATGGGGAGTCGAACGTGGCTAAACACACACCCCAGGGCTTGTGTATCCTCGCCTCCTGCCCCTTAACCTGCACTGCCCCACCCCAGGCATATCGCAAGACTTGTAAGTGGGCTACTCGGTGGGTGCCGTGCTTCGCAGGTGGGGCGGCTGTAACGAAGTGGGCTGGAGGTGGGGACCTGCCTAGCAGGAGCCGTGGAGAGCCGGTTTCCTCACAGCTCTTCCCTCTCAGCTGCTCCACCGTCACTTGGGTACACCAGGCTTTGCTTACCCGTAGGAGGGCCACGTTGGACCGGGAGACTGTGGTACCACGCAGGGGAGAATGGGCACTAGAGGTCCGAGGGCTCGCTGGTCAGGTGGCACGTCCTCCTCCCTTGCTCCCTCAGCAGCAGCATACTCCAGCCTTGGGACCCAGGCCCGCCGAGGCTCCAGGGGTGTGACTCCAGCCGATGACGTCGCAGAGGCCTGAGGTAACAGAGGAAAGGCATTTCTTAACCCCTTCCTTGCCTTGTCTTTGAATACTCCTTTTCCCTTTCAGCATAGTTAATAAACAACGTTGCGTCTGTTTGAGTTCTACAGCCCCTTGATGCAATTATAATCGGAGCTGTCCCTGGAGCGTTTCGGGTTCTTTGCCCTGTCAGTTTATTGAGGAAAGTTTTGTAGCGCTCCCTATGCTTTCGGTTGGGTCGCCCTTGATGAGCACTTTTTGATACGTTAAGCGTGTGTCTGAGAATCCCAGCTTCCTACTTCCCCCTTCCCGGGTCTCCAATATCCCCCTCTGAGAACTCCACGCTTCTCTCTTCCCTTTGTAAACCTGTGTTTCCTTTGTATGCTGCTTCCTTTGTATCCCTATTTAGACTGCACATATAAGAGATAGCCTGGGATTTGTGCCTTGCTGCCTCTAATTTACCAGAATGAGTGAGATCATCGACTGCTCCATCCATGCTGCTGCAAATAGTATGAGATCATTTTGTTCTGTGGATGAGTGGTAGTCGAGGGAATGTAGGTAGCAGAACAGCTTTCTGCATTCACCCCGCGCTCGACATGTCGTTCCTTTGTATGTCTTGGCTGTGGTAAAGGGTACCACAACGACCGCTGGGGTGCAAGTGCTTCCTTCCAATGATGCTGGTCTCTGGTTATACGACCTGCAGCGTGTGTGCCGAATCTCGGGGTCCCTCCAGTGTTTAGTTTGGTAAGGAACTTGCCTACTGACCTTCATACCGGCTGTTACCAATTTACGATCCCGGCAACAGCAATGGTAGGCTTCCCTTTTGGGCATGCCCTCTTGAGCACTTAACGCTTTTAGCGTTGGTGAGGACTGCAGCCAGGGAAACCCTCGCCTAGCTTCCTTTGCACTGTCTAATCATGACAGATCCTGAGCATCTTTTCATTTGAATGTGCTGTTTTCTAAAACGCGGGTGAGTACCACTGAGGTCTTGAAAGGTTTCTGCCTGAGAGTCGGCCCTGCTTTGAATTCACTTCAGATTACCTAGCCCAGGATATTTCTTGAGGGCAGGGCTGCGTTCGCAAAGCGGCAGGCCGCAGGCATTGTGAATGATAGGTGCCCTTCGGCACGGTTTGTAAGGTTGTTACGGCAGTGTGCCACAAGGCGGCAGCACTACTCCGTGTCCTCTCTGGTAACTTGGGGAAACAAAGCCTTAGCGGGGGTCCCGGTGTTGGACGGGACATGGGGAGTCGAACGTGGCTAAACACACACCCCAGGGCTTGTGTATCCTCGCCTCCTGCCCCTTAACCTGCACTGCCGCACCCCAGGCGTATCGCAACACTTGTAAGTGGGCTACTCGGTGGGTGCCGTGCTTCGCAGGTGGGGCGACTCTAACGAAGTGGGCTGGAGGTGGACACCTGCCTAGCAGGAGCCGTGGAGAGCCGGTTTCCTCACAGCTCTTCCCTCTCAGCTGCTCCACCGTCACTTGGGTACACCAGGATTTGCTTACCCGTAGGAGGACCACGTTGGACCGGGAGACTGTGGTACCACGCAGAGGAGAATGGGCACTAGAGGTCCGAGGGGTCGCTGGTCAGGTGGCACGTCCTCCTCCCTTGCTCCCTCAGCAGCAGCATACTCCAGCCTTGGGACCCAGGCCCGCCGAGGCTCCAGGGGTGTGACTCCAGCCGATGACGTCGCAGAGGCCTGAGGTAACAGAGGAAAGGCATTTCTTAACCCCTTCCTTGCCTTGTCTTTGAATACTCCTTTTCCCTTTCAGCATAGTTAATAAACAACGTTGCGTCTGTTTGAGTTCTACAGCCCCTTGATGCAATTATAATCGGAGCTGTCCCTGGAGCGTTTCGGGTTCTTTGCCCTGTCAGTTTATTGAGGAAAGTTTTGTAGCGCTCCCTATGCTTTCGGTTCGGTCGCCCTTGATGAGCACTTTTTGATACGTTAAGCGTGTGTCTGAGAATCCCAGCTTCCTACTTCCCCCATCCCGGGTCTCCAATATCCCCCCTCTGAGAACTCCACGCTTCTCTCTTCCCTTTGTAAACCTGTGTTTCCTTTGTATGCTGCTTCCTTTGTATCCCTATTTAGACTGCACATATAAGAGATAGCCTGGGATTTGTGCCTTGCTGCCTCGAATTTACCAGAATGAGTGAGATCATCGACTGCTCCATCCATGCTGCTGCAAATAGTATGAGATCATTTTGTTCTGTGGATGAGTGGTAGTCGAGGGAATGTAGGTAGCAGAACAGCTTTCTGCATTCACCCCGCGCTCGACATGTCGTTCCTTTGTATGTCTTGGCTGTGGTAAAGGGTACCACAACGACCGCTGGGGTGCAAGTGCTTCCTTCCAATGATGCTGGTCTCTGGTTATACGACCTGCAGCGTGTGTGCCGAATCTCGGGGTCCCTCCAGTGTTTAGTTTGGTAAGGAACTTGCCTACTGACCTTCATACCGGCTGTTACCAATTTACGATCCCGGCAACAGCAATGGTAGGCTTCCCTTTTGGGCATGCCCTCTTGAGCACTTAACGCTTTTAGCGTTTGTGAGGACTGCCGCCAGGGAAACCCTCGCCTAGCTTCCTTTGCACTCTCTAATCATGACAGATCCTGAGCATCTTTTCATTTGAATGTGCTGTTTTCTAAAACGCGGGTGAGTACCACTGAGGTCTTGAAAGGTTTCTGCCTGAGAGTCGGCCCTGCTTTGAATTCACTTCAGATTACCTAGCCCAGGATATTTCTTGAGGGCAGGGCTGCGTTTGCAAAGCGGCAGGCCGCAGGCATTGTGAATGATAGGTGCCCTTCGGCACGGTTTGTAAGGTTGTTACGGCAGTGTGCCACAAGGCGGCAGCACTACTCCGTGTCCTCTCTGGTAACTTGGGGAAACAAAGCCTTAGCGGGGGTCCCGGTGTTGGACGGGACATGGGGAGTCGAACGTGGCTAAACACACACCCCAGGGCTTGTGTATCCTCGCCTCCTGCCCCTTAACCTGCACTGCCCCACCCCAGGCATATCGCAAGACTTGTAAGTGGGCTACTCGGTGGGTACCGTGCTTCGCAAGTGGGGCGGCTGTAACGAAGTGGGCTGGAGGTGGGGACCTGCCTAGCAGGAGCCGTGGAGAGCCGGTTTCCTCACAGCTCTTCCCTCTCAGCTGCTCCACCGTCACTTGGGTACACCAGGATTTGCTTACCCGTAGGAGGGCCACGTTGGACCGGGAGACTGTGGTACCACGCAGGGGAGAATGGGCACTAGAGGTCCGAGGGGTCGCTGGTCAGGTGGCACGTCCTCCTCCCTTGCTCCCTCAGCAGCAGCATACTCCAGCCTTGGGACCCAGGCCCGCCGAGGCTCCAGGGGTGTGACTCCAGCCGATGACGTCGCAGAGGCCTGAGGTAACAGAGGAAAGGCATTTCTTAACCCCTTCCTTGCCTTGTCTTTGAATACTCCTTTTCCCTTTCAGCATAGTTAATAAACAACGTTGCGTCTGTTTGAGTTCTACAGCCCCTTGATGCAATTATAATCGGAGCTGTCCCTGGAGCGTTTCGGGTTCTTTGCCCTGTCAGTTTATTGAGGAAAGTTTTGTAGCGCTCCCTATGCTTTCGGTTGGGTCGCCCTTGATGAGCACTTTTTGATACGTTAAGCGTGTGTCTGAGAATCCCAGCTTCCTACTTCCCCCTTCCCGGGTCTCCAATATCCCCCTCTGAGAACTCCACGCTTCTCTCTTCCCTTTGTAAACCTGTGTTTCCTTTGTATGCTGCTTCCTTTGTATCCCTATTTAGACTGCACATATAAGAGATAGCCTGGGATTTGTGCCTTGCTGCCTCTAATTTACCAGAATTAGTGAGATCATCGACTGCTCCATCCATGCTGCTGCAAATAGTATGAGATCATTTTGTTCTGTGGATGAGTGGTAGTCGAGGGAATGTAGGTAGCAGAACAGCTTTCTGCATTCACCCCGCGCTCGACATGTCGTTCCTTTGTATGTCTTGGCTGTGGTAAAGGGTACCACAACGACCGCTGGGGTGCAAGTGCTTCCTTCCAATGATGCTGGTCTCTGGTTATACGACCTGCAGCGTGTGTGCCGAATCTCGGGGTCCCTCCAGTGTTTAGTTTGGTAAGGAACTTGCCTACTGACCTTCATACCGGCTGTTACCAATTTACGATCCCGGCAACAGCAATGGTAGGCTTCCCTTTTGGGCATGCCCTCTTGAGCACTTAACGCTTTTAGCGTTGGTGAGGACTGCAGCCAGGGAAACCCTCGCCTAGCTTCCTTTGCACTGTCTAATCATGACAGATCCTGAGCATCTTTTCATTTGAATGTGCTGTTTTCTAAAACGCGGGTGAGTACCACTGAGGTCTTGAAAGGTTTCTGCCTGAGAGTCGGCCCTGCTTTGAATTTAGTTCAGATTACCTAGCCCAGGATATTTCTTGAGGGCAGGGCTGCGTTTGCAAAGCGGCAGGCCGCAGGCATTGTGAATGATAGGTGCCCTTCGGCACGGTTTGTAAGGTTGTTACGGCAGTGTGCCACAAGGCGGCAGCACTACTCCGTGTCCTCTCTGGTAACTTGGGGAAACAAAGCCTTAGCGGGGGTCCCGGTGTTGGACGGGACATGGGGAGTCGAACGTGGCTAAACACACACACCAGGGCTTGTGTATCCTCGCCTCCTGCCCCTTAACCTGCACTGCCCCACCCCAGGCATATCGCAAGACTTGTATGTGGGCTACTCGGTGGGTGCCGTGCTTCGCAGGTGGGGCGGCTGTAACGAAGTGGGCTGGAGGTGGGAATCTGCCTAGCAGGAGCCGTGGAGAGCCGGTTTCCTCACAGCTCTTCCCTCTCAGCTGCTCCACCGTCACTTGGGTACACCAGGCTTTGCTTACCCGAAGGAGGGCCACGTTGGACCGGGAGACTGTGGTACCACGCAGGGGAGAATGGGCACTAGAGGTCCGAGGGGTCGCTGGTCAGGTGGCACGTCCTCCTCCCTTGCTCCCTCAGCAGCAGCATACTCCAGCCTTGGGACCCAGGCCCGCCGAGGCTCCAGGGTTGTGACTCCAGCCGATGACGTCGCAGAGGCCTGAGGTAACAGAGGAAAGGCATTTCTTAACCCCTTCCTTGCCTTGTCTTTGAATACTCCTTTTCCCTTTCAGCATAGTTAATAAACAACGTTGCGTCTGTTTGAGTTCTACAGCCCCTTGATGCAATTATAATCGGAGCTGTCCCTGGAGCGTTTCGGGTTCTTTGCCCTGTCAGTTTATTGAAGAAAGTTTTGTAGCGCTCCCTATGCTTTCGGTTGGGTCGCCCTTGATGAGCACTTTTTGATACGTTAAGCGTGTGTCTGAGAATCCCAGCTTCCTACTTCCCCCTTCCCGGGTCTCCAATATCCCCCTCTGAGAACTCCACGCTTCTCTGTTCCCTTTGTAAACCTGTGTTTCCTTTGTATGCTGCTTCCTTTGTATCCCTATTTAGACTGCACATATAAGAGATAGCCTGGGATTTGTGCCTTGCTGCCTCTAATTTACCAGAATGAGTGAGATCATCGACTGCTCCATCCATGCTGCTGCAAATAGTATGAGATCATTTTGTTCTGTGGATGAGTGGTAGTCGAGGGAATGTAGGTAGCAGAACAGCTTTCTGCATTCACCCCGCGCTCGGCATGTCGTTCCTTTGTATGTCTTGGCTGTGGTAAAGGGTACCAGAACGACCGCTGGGGTGCAAGTGCTTCCTTCCAATGATGCTAGTCTCTGGTTATACGACCTGCAGCGTGTGTGCCTAATCTCGGGGTCCCTCCAGTGTTTAGTTTGGTAAGGAACTTGCCTACTGACCTTCATACCGGCTGTTACCATTTTCCGATCCCGGCAACAGCAATGGTAGGCTTCCCTTTTGGGCATGCCCTCTTGAGCACTTAACGCTTTTAGCGTTTGTGAGGACTGCAGCCAGGGAAACCCTCGCCTAGCTTCCTTTGCACTCTCTAATCATGACAGATCCTGAGCATCTTTTCATTTGAATGTGCTGTTTTCTAAAACGCGGGTGAGCACCACTGAGGTCTTGAAAGGTTTCTGCCTGAGAGTCGGCCCTGTTTTGAATTCACTTCAGATTACCTAGCCCAGGATATTTCTTGAGGGCAGGGCTGCGTTTGCAAAGCGGCAGGCCGCAGGCATTGTGAATGATAGGTGCCCTTCGGCACGGTTTGTAAGGTTGTTACGGCAGTGTGCCACAAGGCGGCAGCACTACTCCGTGTCCTCTCTGGTAACTTGGGGAAACAAAGCCTTAGCGAGCGTCCCGGTGTTGGAAGAAACATGGGGAGTCGAACGTGGCTAAACACACACCCCAGGGCTTGTGTATCCTCGCCTCCTGCCCCTTAACCTGCACTGCCGCACCCCAGGCGTATCGCAAGACTTGTAAGTGGGCTACTCGGTGGGTGCCGTGCTTCGCAGGTGGGGCGACTCTAACGAAGTGGGCTGGAGGTGGGGACCTGCCTAGCAGGAGCCGTGGAGAGCCGGTTTCCTCACAGCTCTTCCCTCTCAGCTGCTCCACCGTCACTTGGGTACACCAGGCTTTGCTTACCCGTAGGAGGGCCACGTTGGACCGGGAGACTGTGGTACCACGCAGGGGAGAATGGACACTAGAGGTCCGAGGGGTCGCTGGTCAGGTGGCACGTCCTCCTCCCTTGCTCCCTCAGCAGCAGCATACTCCAGCCTTGGGACCCAGGCCCGCCGAGGCTCCAGGGGTGTGACTCCAGCCGATGACGTCGCAGAGGCCTGAGGTAACAGAGGAAAGGCATTTCTTAACCCCTTCCTTGCCTTGTCTTTCAATACTCCTTTTCCCTTTCAGCATAGTTAATAAACAACGTTGCGTCTGTTTGAGTTCTACAGCCCCTTGATGCAATTATAATCGGAGCTGTCCCTGGAGCGTTTCGGGTTCTTTGCCCTGTCAGTTTATTGAGGAAAGTTTTGTAGCGCTCCCTATGCTTTCGGTTGGGTCGCCCTTGATGAGCACTTTTTGATACGTTAAGCGTGTGTCTGAGAATCCCAGCTTCCTACTTCCCCCTTCCCGGGTCTCCAATATCCCCCTCTGAGAATTCCACGCTTCTCTCTTCCCTTTGTAAACCTGTGTTTCCTTTGTATGCTGCTTCCTTTGTATCCCTATTTAGACTGCACATATAAGAGATAGCCTGGGATTTGTGCCTTGCTGCCTCTAATTTACCAGAATCAGTGAGATCATCGACTGCTCCATCCATGCTGCTGCAAATAGTATGAGATCATTTTGTTCTGTGGATGAGTGGTAGTCGAGGGAATGTAGGTAGCAGAACAGCTTTCTGCATTCACCCCGCGCTCGACATGTCGTTCCTTTGTATGTCTTGGCTGTGGTAAAGGGTACCACAACGACCGCTGGGGTGCAAGTGCTTCCTTCCAATGATGCTGGTCTCTGGTTATACGACCTGCAGCGTGTGTGCCGAATCTCGGGGTCCCTCCAGTGTTTAGTTTGGTAAGGAACTTGCCTACTGACCTTCATACCGGCTGTTACCAATTTACGATCCCGGCAACAGCAATGGTAGGCTTCCCTTTTGGGCATGCCCTCTTGAGCACTTAACGCTTTTAGCGTTTGTGAGGAGTGCAGCCAGGGAAACCCTCGCCTAGCTTCCTTTGCACTCTCTAATCATGACAGATCCTGAGCATCTTTTCATTTGAATGTGCTGTTTTCTAAAACGCGGGTGAGTACCACTGAAGTCTTGAAAGGTTTCTGCCTGAGAGTCGGCCGTGCTTTGAATTCACTTCAGATTACCTAGCCCAGGATAATTCTTGAGGGCAGGGCTGCGTTTGCAAAGAGGTAGGCCGCAGGCATTGTGAATGATAGGTGCCCTTCGGCACGGTTTGTAAGGTTGTTACGGCAGTGTGCCACAAGGCAGCAGCACTACTCCGTGTCCTCTCTGGTAACTTGGGGAAACAAAGCCTTAGCGGGGGTCCCGGTGTTGGACGGGACATGGGGAGTCGAATGTGGCTAAACACACACCCCAGGGCTTGTGTATCCTCGCCTCCTGCCCCTTAACCTGCACTGCCCCACCCCAGGCATATCGCAAGACTTGTAAGTGGGCTACTCGGTGGGTGCCGTGCTTCGCAGGTGGGGCGGCTGTAACGAAGTGGGCTGGAGGTGGGGACCTGCCTAGCAGGAGCCGTGGAGAGCCGGTTTCCTCACAGCTCTTCCCTCTCAGCTGCTCCACCGTCACTTGGGTACACCAGGCTTTGCTTACCCGTAGGAGGGCCACGTTGGACCGGGAGACTGTGGTACCACGCAGGGGAGAATGGGCACTAGAGGTCCGAGGGGTCGCTGGTCAGGTGGCACGTCCTCCTCCCTTGCTCCCTCAGCAGCAGCATACTCCAGCCTTGGGACCCAGGCCCGCCGAGGCTCCAGGGGTGTGACTCCAGCCGATGACGTCGTAGAGGCCTGAGGTAACAGAGGAAAGGCATTTCTTAACCCCTTCCTTGCCTTGTCTTTGAATACTCCTTTTCCCTTTCAGCATAGTTAATAAACAACGTTGCGTCTGTTTGAGTTCTACAGCCCCTTGATGCAATTATAATCGGAGCTGTCCCTGGAGCGTTTCGGGTTCTTTGCCCTGTCAGTTTATTGAGGAATGTTTTGTAGCGCTCCCTATGCTTTCGGTTGGGTCTCCCTTGATGAGCACTTTTTGATACGTTAAGCGTGTGTCTGAGAATTCCAGCTTCCTACTTCCCCCTTCCCGGGTCTCCAATATCCCCCTCTGAGAACTCCACGCTTCTCTCTTCCCTTTGTGAACCTGTGTTTCCTTTGTATGCTGCTTCCTTTGTATCCCTATTTAGACTGCACATATAAGAGATAGCCTGGGATTTGTGCCTTGCTGCCTCTAATTTACCAGAATTAGTGAGATCATCGACTGCTCCATCCATGCTGCTGCAAATAGTATGAGATCATTTTGTTCTGTGGATGAGTGGTAGTCGAGGGAATGTAGGTAGCAGAACAGCTTTCTGCATTCACCCCGCGCTCGACATGTCGTTCCTTTGTGTGTCTTGGCTGTGGTAAAGGGTACCACAACGACCGCTGGGGTGCAAGTGCTTCCTTCCAAAGATGCTGGTCTCTGGTTATACGACCTGCAGCGGGTTTGCCGAATCTCGGGGTCCCTCCAGTGTTTAGTTTGGTAAGGAACTTGCCTACTGACCTTCATACCGGCTGTTACCAATTTACGATCCCGGCAACAGCAATGGTAGGCTTCCCTTTTGGGCATGCCCTCTTGAGCACTTAACGCTTTTAGCGTTTGTGAGGACTGCAGCCAGGGAAACCCTCGCCTAGCTTCCTTTGCACTGTCTAATCATGACAGATCCTGAGCATCTTTTCATTTGAATGTGCTGTTTTCTAAAACGCGGGTGAGCACCACTGAGGTCTTGAAAGGTTTCTGCCTGAGAGTCGGCCCTGCTTTGAATTCACTTCAGATTACCTAGCCCAGGATAATTCTTGAGGGCAGGGCTGCGTTTGCAAAGCGGCAGGCCGCAGGCATTGTGAATGATAGGTGCCCTTCGGCACGGTTTGTAAGGTTGTTACGGCAGTGTGCCACAAGGCGGCAGCACTACTCCGTGTCCTCTCTGGTAACTTGGGGAAACAAAGCCTTAGCGGGCGTTCCGGTGTTGGACGGGACATGGGGAGTCGAACGTGGCTAAACACACACCCCAGGGCTTGTGTATCCTCGCCTCCTGCCCCTTAACCTGCACTGCCGCACCCCAGGCGTATCGCAAGACTTGTAAGTGGGCTACTCGGTGGGTGCCGTGCTTCGCAGGTGGGGCGACTCTAACGAAGTGGGCTGGAGGTGGGAACCTGCCTAGCAGGAGCCGTGGAGAGCCGGTTTCCTCACAGGTCTTCCCTCTCAGCTGCTCCACCGTCACTTGGGTACACCAGGCTTTGCTTACCCGTAGGAGGGCCACGTTGGACCGGGAGACTGTGGTACCACGCAGGGGAGAATGGGCACTAGAGGTCCGAGGGGTCGCTGGTCAGTTGGCACGTCCTCCTCCCTTGCTCCCTCAGCAGCAGCATACTCCAGCCTTGGGACCCAGGCCCGCCGAGGCTCCTGACTCCAGCCGTTGACGTCGCAGAGGCCTGAGGTAACAGAGGAAAGGCATTTCTTAACCCCTTCCTTGCCTTGTCTTTGAATACTCCTTTTCCCTTTCAGCATAGTTAATAAACAACGTTGCGTCTGTTTGAGTTCTACAGCCCCTTGATGCAATTATAATCGGAGCTGTCCCTGGAGCGTTTCGGGTTCTTTGCCCTGTCAGTTTATTGAGGAAAGTTTTGTAGCGCTCCCTATGCTTTCGGTTCGGTCGCCCTTGATGCGCACTTTTTGATACGTTAAGCGTGTGTCTGAGAATCCCAGCTTCCTACTTCCCCTTTCCCGGGTCTCCAATATCCCCCCTCTGAGAACTCCACGCTTCTCTCTTCCCTTTGTAAACCTGTGTTTCCTTTGTATGCTGCTTCCTTTGTATCCCTATTTAGACTGCACATATAAGAGATAGCCTGGGATTTGTGCCTTGCTGCCTCTAATTTACCAGAATTAGTGAGATCATCGACTGCTCCATCTATGCTGCTGCAAATAGTATGAGATCATTTTGTTCTGTGGATGAGTGGTAGTCGAGGGAATGTAGGTAGCAGAACAGCTTTCTGCATTCACCCCGCGCTCGACATGTCGTTCCTTTGTATGTCTTGGCTGTGGTAAAGGGTACCACAACGACCGCTGGGGTGCAAGTGATTCCTTCCAATGATGCTGGTCTCTGGTTATACGACCTGCAGCGTGTGTGCCGAATCTCGGGGTCCCTCCAGTGTGTAGTTTGGTAAGGAACTTGCCTACTGACCTTCATACCGGCTGTTACCAATTTACGATCCCGGCAACAGCAATGGTAGGCTTCCCTTTTGGGCATGCCGTCTTGAGCACTTAAGGCTTTTAGCGTTTGTGAGGACTGCAGCCAGGGAAACCCTCGCCTAGCTTCCTTTGCACTCTCTAATCATGACAGATCCTGAGCATCTTTTCATTTGAATGCGCGGTTTTCTAAAACGCGGGTGAGTACCACTGAGGTCTTGAAAGGTTTCTGCCTGAGAGTCGGCCCTGCTTTGAATTCACTTCAGATTACCTAGCCCAGGATATTTCTTGAGGGCAGGGCTGCGTTTGCAAAGCGGCAGGCCGCAGGCATTGTGAATGATAGGTGCCCTTCGGCACGGTTTGTAAGGTTGTTACGGCAGTGTGCCACAAGGCGGCAGCACTACTCCGTGTCCTCTCTGGTAACTTGGGGAAACAAAGCCTTAGCGGGGGTCCCGGTGTTGGACGTGACATGGGGAGTCGAACGTGGCTAAACACACACCCCAGGGCGTGTGTATCCTCGCCTCCTGCCCCTTAACCTGCACTGCCGCACCCCAGGCGTATCGCAAGACTTGTAAGTGGGCTACTCGGTGGGTGCCGTGCTTCGCAGGTGGGGCGACTCTAACGAAGTGGGCTGGAGGTGGGGACCTGCCTAGCAGGAGCCGTGGAGAGCCGGTTTCCTCACAGCTCTTCCCTCTCAGCTGCTCCACCGTCACTTGGGTACACCAGGCTTTGCTTACCCGTAGGAGGGCCACGTTGGACCGGGAGACTGTGGTACCACGCAGGGGAGAATGGGCACTAGAGGTCCGAGGGGTCGCTGGTCAGGTGGCACGTACTTCTCCCTTGCTCCCTCAGCAGCAGCATACTCCAGCCTTGGGACTTAGGCCCGCCAAGGCTCCAGGGGTGTGACTCCAGCCGATGACGTCGCAGAGGCCTGAGGTAACAGAGGAAAGGCATTTCTTAACCCCTTCCTTGCCTTGTCTTTGAATACTCCTTTTCCCTTTCAGCATAGTTAATAAACAACGTTGCGTCTGTTTGAGTTCTACAGCCCCTTGATGCAATTATAATCGGAGCTGTCCCTGGAGCGTTTCGGGTTCTTTGCCCTGTCAGTTTATTGAGGAAAGTTTTGTGGCGCTCCCTATGCTTTCGGTTGGGTCGCCCTTGATGAGCACTTTTTGATACGTTAAGCGTGTGTCTGAGAATCCCAGCTTCCTACTTCCCCCTTCCCGGGTCTCCAATATCCCCCTCTGAGAACTCCACGCTTCTCTCTTCCCTTTGTAAACCTGTGTTTCCTTTGTATGCTGCTTCCTTTGTATCCCTATTTAGACTGCACATATAAGAGATAGCCTGGGATTTGTGCCTTGCTGCCTCTAATTTACCAGAATCAGTGAGATCATCGACTGCTCCATCCGTGCTGCTGCAAATAGTATGAGATCATTTTGTTCTGTGGATGAGTGGTAGTCGAGGGAATGTAGGTAGCAGAACAGCTTTCTGCATTCACCCCGCGCTCGACATGTCGTTCCTTTGTATGTCTTGGCTGTGGTAAAGGGTACCACAACGACCGCTGGGGTGCAAGTGCTTCCTTCCAATGATGCTAGTCTCTGGTTATACGACCTGCAGCGGGTTTGCGGAATCTCGGGGTCCCTCCAGTGTTTAGTTTGGTAAGGAACTTGCCTACTGACCTTCATACCGGCTGTTACCAATTTACGATCCCGGCAACAGCAATGGTAGGCTTCCCTTTTGGGCATGCCCTCTTGAGCACTTAACGCTTTTAGCGTTGGTGAGGACTGCAGCCAGGGAAACCCTCGCCTAGCTTCCTTTGCACTGTCTAATCCTGACAGATCCTGAGCACCTTTTCATTTGAATGTGCTGTTTTCTAAAACGCGGGTGAGCACCACTGAGGTCTTGAAAGGTTTCTGCCTGAGAGTCGGCCCTGCTTTGAATTCACTTCAGATTACCTAGCCCAGGATATTTCTTGAGGGCAGGGCTGCGTTTGCAAAGCGGCAGGCCGCAGGCATTGTGAATGATAGGTGCCCTTCGGCACGGTTTGTAAGGTTGTTACGGCAGTGTGCCACAAGGCGGCAGCACTACTCCGTGTCCTCTCTGGTAACTTGGGGAAACAAAGCCTTAGCGGGGGTCCCGGTGTTGGACGGGACATGGGGAGTCGAACGTGGCTAAACACACACACCAGGGCTTGTGTATCCTCGCCTCCTGCCCCTTAACCTGCACTGCCCCACCCCAGGCATATCGCAAGACTTGTAAGTGGGCTACTCGGTGGGTGCCGTGCTTCGCAGGTGGGGCGGCTGTAACGAAGTGGGCTGGAGGTGGGGACCTGCCTAGCAGGAGCCGTGGAGAGCCGGTTTCCTCACAGCTCTTCCCTCTCAGCTGCTCCACCGTCACTTGGGTACACCAGGCTTTGCTTACCCGTAGGAGGGCCACGTTGGACCGGGAGACTGTGGTACCACGCAGGGGAGAATGGGCACTAGAGGTCCGAGGGGTCGCTGGTCAGGTGGCACGTCCTCCTCCCTTGCTCCCTCAGCAGCAGCATACTCCAGCCTTGGGACCCAGGCCCGCCGAGGCTCCAGGGGTGTGACTCCAGCCGATGACGTCCTGAGGTAACAGAGGAAAGGCATTTCTTAACCCCTTCCTTGCCTTGTCTTTAAATACTCCTTTTCCCTTTCAGCATAGTTAATAAACAACGTTGCGTCTGTTTGAGTTCTACAGCCCCTTGATGCAATTATAATCGGAGCTGTCCCTGGAGCGTTTCGGGTTCTTTGCCCTGTCAGTTTATTGAGGAATGTTTTGTAGCGCTCCCTATGCTTTCGGTTGGGTCGCCCTTGATGAGCACTTTTTGATACGTTAAGCGTGTGTCTGAGAATCCCAGCTTCCTACTTCCCCCTTCCCGGGTCTCCAATATCCCCCTCTGAGAACTCCACGCTTCTCTCTTCCCTTTGTAAACCTGTGTTTCCTTTGTATGCTGCTTCCTTTGTATCCCTATTTAGACTGCACATATAAGAGATAGCCTGGGATTTGTGCCTTGCTGCCTCTAATTTACCAGAATTAGTGAGATCATCGACTGCTCCATCCATGCTGCTGCAAATAGTATGAGATCATTTTGTTCTGTGGATGAGTGGTAGTCGAGGGAATGTAGGTAGCAGAACAGCTTTCTGCATTCACCCCGCGCTCGACATGTCGTTCCTTTGTGTGTCTTGGCTGTGGTAAAGGGTACCACAACGACCGCTGGGGTGCAAGTGCTTCCTTCCGATGATGCTGGTCTCTGGTTATACGACCTGCAGCGTGTGTGCCGAATCTCGGGGTCCCTCCAGTGTTTAGTTTGGTAAGGAACTTGCCTACTGACCTTCATACCGGCTGTTACCAATTTACGATCCCGGCAACAGCAATGGTAGGCTTCCCTTTTGGGCATGCCCTCTTGAGCACTTAACGCTTTTAGCGTTTGTGAGGACTGCAGCCAGGGAAACCCTCGCCTAGCTTCCTTTGCACTGTCTAATCATGACAGATCCTGAGCATCTTTTCATTTGAATGTGCTGTTTTCCAAAACGCGGGTGACCACCACTGAGGTCTTGAAAGGTTTCTGCCTGAGAGTCAGCCCTGCTTTGAATTCACTTCAGATTACCTAGCCCAGGATATTTCTTGAGGGCAGGGCTGCGTTTGCAAAGCGGCAGGCCGCAGGCATTGTGAATGATAGGTGCCCTTCGGCACGGTTTGTAAGGTTGTTACGGCAGTGTGCCACAAGGCGGCAGCACTACTCCGTGTCCTCTCTGGTAAGTTGGGGAAACAAAGCCTTAGCGGGGGTCCCGGTGTTGGACGGGACATGGGGAGTCGAACGTGGCTAAACACACACCCCAGGGCTTGTGTATCCTCGCCTCCTCCCCCTTAACCTGCACTGCCGCACCCCAGGCGTATCGCAAGACTTGTAAGTGGGCTACTCGGTGGGTGCCGTGCTTCGCAGGTGGGGCGACTCTAACGAAGTGGGCTGGAGGTGGGGACCTGCCTAGCAGGAGCCGTGGAGAGCCGGTTTCCTCACAGCTCTTCCCTCTCAGCTGCTCCACCGTCACTTGGGTACACCAGGCTTTGCTTACCCGTAGGAGGGCCACGTTGGACCGGGAGACTGTGGTATCACGCAGGGGAGAATGGGCACTAGAGGTCCGAGGGGTCGCTGGTCAGGTGGCACGTCCTCCTCCCTTGCTCCCTCAGCAGCAGCATACTCCAGCCTTGGGACTTAGGCCCGCCGAGGCTCCAGGGTTGTGACTCCAGGCGACGACATCACAGAGGCCTGAGGTAACAGACGAAAGGCATTTCTTAACCCCTTCCTTGCCTTGTCATTTAATAGTCCTTTGCCCTTTCAGCATAGTTGATATACAACGATGCTTCTGTTTGAGTTCTACAGCCCCTTGATGCAATTATAATCGGAGCTGTCCCTGTAGCGTTTCGGGTTCTTTGCCCTGTCAGTTTATTGAGGAATGTTTTGTAGCGCTCCCTATGCTTTCGGTTGGGTCTCCCTTGATGAGCACTTTTTGATACGTTAAGCGTGTGTCTGAGAATCCCAGCTTCCTACTTCCCCTTTCCCGGGTCTCCAATATCCCCCCTCTGAGAACTCCACGCTTCTCTCTTCCCTTTGTAAACCTGTGTTTCCTTTGTATGCTGCTTCCTTTGTATCCCTATTTAGACTGCACATATAAGAGATAGCCTGGGATTTGTGCCTTGCTGCCTCTAATTTACCAGAATTAGTGAGATCATCGACTGCTCCATCTATGCTGCTGCAAATAGTATGAGATCATTTTGTTCTGTGGATGAGTGGTAGTCGAGGGAATGTAGGTAGCAGAACAGCTTTCTGCATTCACCCCGCGCTCGACATGTCGTTCCTTTGTATGTCTTGGCTGTGGTAAAGGGTACCACAACGACCGCTGGGGTGCAAGTGCTTCCTTCCAATGATGCTGGTCTCTGGTTATACGACCTGCAGCGTGTGTGCCGAATCTCGGGGTCCCTCCAGTGTTTAGTTTGGTAAGGAACTTGCCTACTGACCTTCATACCGGCTGTTACCAATTTACGATCCCGGCAACAGCAATGGTAGGCTTCCCTTTTGGGCATGCCGTCTTGAGCACTTAAGGCTTTTAGCGTTTGTGAGGACTGCAGCCAGGGAAACCCTCGCCTAGCTTCCTTTGCACTCTCTAATCATGACAGATCCTGAGCATCTTTTCATTTGAACGCGCGGGTTTCTAAAACGCGGGTGAGTACCACTGAGGTCTTGAAAGGTTTCTGCCTGAGAGTCGGCCGTGCTTTGAATTCACTTCAGATTACCTAGCCCAGGATATTTCTTGAGGGCAGGGCTGCGTTTGCAAAGCGGCAGGCCGCAGGCATTGTGAATGATAGGTGCCCTTCGGCACGGTTTGTAAGGTTGTTACGGCAGTGTGCCACAAGGCGGCAGCACTACTCCGTGTCCTCTCTGGTAACTTGGGGAAACAAAGCCTTAGCGGGGGTCCCGGTGTTGGACGGGACATGGGGAGTCGAACGTGGCTAAACACACACCCCAGGGCGTGTGTATCCTCGCCTCCTGCCCCTTAACCTGCACTGCCCCACCCCAGGCGTATCGCAAGACTTGTAAGTGGGCTACTCGGTGGGTGCCGTGCTTCGCAGGTGGGGCGACTCTAACGAAGTGGGCTGGAGGTGGGGACCTGCCTAGCAGGAGCCGTGGAGAGCCGGTTTCCTCACAGCTCTTCCCTCTCAGCTGCTCCACCGTCACTTGGGTACACCAGGCTTTGCTTACCCGTAGGAGGGCCACGTTGGACCGGGAGACTGTGGTACCACGCAGGGGAGAATGGGCACTAGAGGTCCGAGGGGTCGCTGGTCAGGTGGCACGTACTTCTCCCTTGCTCCCTCAGCAGCAGCATACTCCAGCCTTGGGACTTAGGCCCGCCAAGGCTCCAGGGGTGTGACTCCAGCCGATGACGTCGCAGAGGCCTGAGGTAACAGAGGAAAGGCATTTCTTAACCCCTTCCTTGCCTTGTCTTTGAATACTCCTTTTCCCTTTCAGCATAGTTAATAAACAACGTTGCGTCTGTTTGAGTTCTACAGCCCCTTGATGCAATTATAATCGGAGCTGTCCCTGGAGCGTTTCGGGTTCTTTGCCCTGTCAGTTTATTGAGGAAAGTTTTGTGGCGCTCCCTATGCTTTCGGTTGGGTCGCCCTTGATGAGCACTTTTTGATACGTTAAGCGTGTGTCTGAGAATCCCAGCTTCCTACTTCCCCCTTCCCGGGTCTCCAATATCCCCCTCTGAGAACTCCACGCTTCTCTCTTCCCTTTGTAAACCTGTGTTTCCTTTGTATGCTGCTTCCTTTGTATCCCTATTTAGACTGCACATATAAGAGATAGCCTGGGATTTGTGCCTTGCTGCCTCTAATTTACCAGAATCAGTGAGATCATCGACTGCTCCATCCATGCTGCTGCAAATAGTATGAGATCATTTTGTTCTGTGGATGAGTGGTAGTCGAGGGAATGTAGGTAGCAGAACAGCTTTCTGCATTCACCCCGCGCTCGACATGTCGTTCCTTTGTATGTCTTGGCTGTGGTAAAGGGTACCACAACGACCGGTGGGGTGCAAGTGCTTCCTTCCTATGATGCTAGTCTCTGGTTATACGACCTGCAGCGGGTTTGCGGAATCTCGGGGTCCCTCCAGTGTTTAGTTTGGTAAGGAACTTGCCTACTGACCTTCATACCGGCTGTTACCAATTTACGATCCCGGCAACAGCAATGGTAGGCTTCCCTTTTGGGCATGCCCTCTTGAGCACTTAACGCTTTTAGCGTTGGTGAGGACTGCAGCCAGGGAAACCCTCGCCTAGCTTCCTTTGCACTCTCTAATCAGGACAGATCCTGAGCATCTTTTCATTTGAATGTGCTGTTTTCTAAAACGCGGGTGAGTACCACTGAAGTCTTGAAAGGTTTCTGCCTGAGAGTCGGCCGTGCTTTGAATTCACTTCAGATTACCTAGCCCAGGATATTTCTTGAGGGCAGGGCTGCGTTTGCAAAGAGGCAGGCCGCAGGCATTGTGAATGATAGGTGCCCTTCGGCACGGTTTGTAAGGTTGTTACGGCAGTGTGCCACAAGGCGGCAGCACTACTCCGTGTCCTCTCTGGTAACTTGGGGAAACAAAGCCTTAGCGGGGGTCCCGGTGTTGGACGGGACATGGGGAGTCGAACGTGGCTAAACACACACCCCAGGGCTTGTGTATCCTCGCCTCCTGCCCCTTAACCTGCACTGCCCCACCCCAGGCATATCGCAAGACTTGTAAGTGGGCTACTCGGTGGGTGCCGTGCTTCGCAGGTGGGGCGGCTGTAACGAAGTGGGCTGGAGGTGGGGACCTGCCTAGCAGGAGCCGTGGAGAGCCGGTTTCCTCACAGCTCTTCCCTCTCAGCTGCTCCACCGTCACTTGGGTACACCAGGCTTTGCTTACCCGTAGGAGGGCCACGTTGGACCGGGAGACTGTGGTACCACGCAGGGGAGAATGGGCACTAGAGGTCCGAGGGCTCGCTGGTCAGGTGGCACGTCCTCCTCCCTTGCTCCCTCAGCAGCAGCATACTCCAGCCTTGGGACCCAGGCCCGCCGAAGCTCCAGGGGTGTGACTCCAGCCGATGACGTCGCAGAGGCCTGAGGTAACAGAGGAAAGGCATTTCTTAACCCCTTCCTTGCCTTGTCTTTGAATACTCCTTTTCCCTTTCAGCATAGTTAATAAACAACGTTGCGTCTGTTTGAGTTCTACAGCCCCTTGATGCAATTATAATCGGAGCTGTCCCTGGAGCGTTTCGGGTTCTTTGCCCTGTCAGTTTATTGAGGAAAGTTTTGTAGCGCTCCCTATGCTTTCGGTTCGGTCGCCCTTGATGAGCACTTTTTGATACGTTAAGCGTGTGTCTGAGAATCCCAGCTTCCTACTTCCCCCTTCCCGGGTCTCCAATATCCCCCTCTGAGAACTCCACGCTTCTCTCTTCCCTTTGTAAACCTGTGTTTCCTTTGTATGCTGCTTCCTTTGTATCCCTATTTAGACTGCACATATAAGAGATAGCCTGGGATTTGTGCCTTGCTGCCTCTAATTTACCAGAATGAGTGAGATCATCGACTGCTCCATCCATGCTGCTGCAAATAGTATGAGATCATTTTGTTCTGTGGATGAGTGGTAGTCGAGGGAATGTAGGTAGCAGAACAGCTTTCTGCATTCACCCCGCGCTCGACATGTCGTTCCTTTGTATGTCTTGGCTGTGGTAAAGGGTACCACAACGACCGCTGGGGTGCAAGTGCTTCCTTCCAATGATGCTGGTCTCTGGTTATACGACCTGCAGCGTGTGTGCCGAATCTCGGGGTCCCTCCAGTGTTTAGTTTGGTAAGGAACTTGCCTACTGACCTTCATACCGGCTGTTACCAATTTACGATCCCGGCAACAGCAATGGTAGGCTTCCCTTTTGGGCATGCCCTCTTGAGCACTTAACGCTTTTAGCGTTGGTGAGGACTGCAGCCAGGGAAACCCTCGCCTAGCTTCCTTTGCACTGTCTAATCATGACAGATCCTGAGCATCTTTTCATTTGAATGTGCTGTTTTCTAAAACGCGGGTGAGTACCACTGAGGTCTTGAAAGGTTTCTGCCTGAGAGTCGGCCCTGCTTTGAATTCACTTCAGATTACCTAGCCCAGGATATTTCTTGAGGGCAGGGCTGCGTTCGCAAAGCGGCAGGCCGCAGGCATTGTGAATGATAGGTGCCCTTCGGCACGGTTTGTAAGGTTGTTACGGCAGTGTGCCACAAGGCGGCAGCACTACTCCGTGTCCTCTCTGGTAACTTGGGGAAACAAAGCCTTAGCGGGGGTCCCGGTGTTGGACGGGACATGGGGAGTCGAACGTGGCTAAACACACACCCCAGGGCTTGTGTATCCTCGCCTCCTGCCCCTTAACCTGCACTGCCGCACCCCAGGCGTATCGCAACACTTGTAAGTGGGCTACTCGGTGGGTGCCGTGCTTCGCAGGTGGGGCGACTCTAACGAAGTGGGCTGGAGGTGGGGACCTGCCTAGCAGGAGCCGTGGAGAGCCGGTTTCCTCACAGCTCTTCCCTCTCAGCTGCTCCACCGTCACTTGGGTACACCAGGATTTGCTTACCCGTAGGAGGACCACGTTGGACCGGGAGACTGTGGTACCACGCAGAGGAGAATGGGCACTAGAGGTCCGAGGGGTCGCTGGTCAGGTGGCACGTCCTCCTCCCTTGCTCCCTCAGCAGCAGCATACTCCAGCCTTGGGACCCAGGCCCGCCGAGGCTCCAGGGGTGTGACTCCAGCCGATGACGTCGCAGAGGCCTGAGGTAACAGAGGAAAGGCATTTCTTAACCCCTTCCTTGCCTTGTCTTTGAATACTCCTTTTCCCTTTCAGCATAGTTAATAAACAACGTTGCGTCTGTTTGAGTTCTACAGCCCCTTGATGCAATTATAATCGGAGCTGTCCCTGGAGCGTTTCGGGTTCTTTGCCCTGTCAGTTTATTGAGGAAAGTTTTGTAGCGCTCCCTATGCTTTCGGTTCGGTCGCCCTTGATGCGCACTTTTTGATACGTTAAGCGTGTGTCTGAGAATCCCAGCTTCCTACTTCCCCCTTCCCGGGTCTCCAATATCCCCCTCTGAGAACTCCACGCTTCTCTCTTCCCTTTGTAAACCTGTGTTTCCTTTGTATGCTGCTTCCTTTGTATCCCTATTTAGACTGCACATATAAGAGATAGCCTGGGATTTGTGCCTTGCTGCCTCGAATTTACCAGAATGAGTGAGATCATCGACTGCTCCATCCATGCTGCTGCAAATAGTATGAGATCATTTTGTTCTGTGGATGAGTGGTAGTCGAGGGAATGTAGGTAGCAGAACAGCTTTCTGCATTCACCCCGCGCTCGACATGTCGTTCCTTTGTATGTCTTGGCTGTGGTAAAGGGTACCACAACGACCGCTGGGGTGCAAGTGCTTCCTTCCAATGATGCTATTCTCTGGTTATACGACCTGCAGCGTGTGTACCGAATCTCGGGGTCCCTCCAGTGTTTAGTTTGGTAAGGAACTTGCCTACTGACCTTCATACCGGCTGTTACCAATTTACGATCCCGGCAACAGCAATGGTAGGCTTCTCTTTTGGGCATGCCCTCTTGAGCACTTAACGCTTTTAGCGTTTGTGAGGACTGCCGCCAGGGAAACCCTCGCCTAGCTTCCTTTGCACTCTCTAATCATGACAGATTCTGAGCATCTTTTCATTTGAATGTGCTGTTTTCTAAAACGCGGGTGAGCACCACTGAGGTCTTGAAAGGTTTCTGCCTGAGAGTCGGCCCTGCTTTGAATTCACTTCAGATTACCTAGCCCAGGATATTTCTTGAGGGCAGGGCTGCGTTTGCAAAGCGGCAGGCCGCAGGCATTGTGAATGATAGGTGCCCTTCGGCACGGTTTGTAAGGTTGTTACGGCAGTGTGCCACAAGGCGGCAGCACTACTCCGTGTCCTCTCTGGTAACTTGGGGAAACAAAGCCTTAGCGGGGGTCCCGGTGTTGGACGGGACATGGGGAGTCGAACGTGGCTAAACACACACCCCAGGGCTTGTGTATCCTCGCCTCCTGCCCCTTAACCTGCACTGCCGCACCCCAGGCGTATCGCAAGACTTGTAAGTGGGCTACTCGGTGGGTGCCGTGCTTCGCAGGTGGGGCGACTCTAACGAAGTGGGCTGGAGGTGGGGACCTGCCTAGCAGGAGCCGTGGAGAGCCGGTTTCCTCACAGCTCTTCCCTCTCAGCTGCTCCACCGTCACTTGGGTACACCAGGATTTGCTTACCCGTAGGAGGGCCACGTTGGACCGGGAGACTGTGGTACCACGCAGGGGAGAATGGGCACTAGAGGTCCGAGGGGTCGCTGGTCAGGTGGCACGTCCTCCTCCCTTGCTCCCTCAGCAGCAGCATACTCCAGCCTTGGGACCCAGGCCCGCTGAGGCTCCAGGGGTGTGACTCCAGCGGATGACGTCGCAGAGGCCTGAGGTAACAGAGGAAAGGCATTTCTTAACCCCTTCCTTGCCTTGTCTTTGAATACTCCTTTTCCCTTTCAGCATAGTTAATAAACAACGTTGCGTCTGTTTGAGTTCTACAGCCCCTTGATGCAATTATAATCGGAGCTGTCCCTGGAGCGTTTCGGGTTCTTTGCCCTGTCAGTTTATTGAGGAAAGTTTTGTAGCGCTCCCTATGCTTTCGGTTCGGTCGCCCTTGATGCGCACTTTTTGATACGTTAAGCGTGTGTCTGAGAATCCCAGCTTCCTACTTCCCCTTTCCCGGGTCTCCAATATCCCCCCTCTGAGAACTCCACGCTTCTCTCTTCCCTTTGTAAACCTGTGTTTCCTTTGTATGCTGCTTCCTTTGTATCCCTATTTAGACTGCACATATAAGAGATAGCCTGGGATTTGTGCCTTGCTGCCTCTAATTTACCAGAATGAGTGAGATCATCGACTGCTCCATCCATGCTGCTGCAAATAGTATGAGATCATTTTGTTCTGTGGATGAGTGGTAGTCGAGGGAATGTAGGTAGCAGAACAGCTTTCTGCATTCACCCCGCGCTCGACATGTCGTTCCTTTGTATGTCTTGGCTGTGGTAAAGGGTACCACAACGACCGCTGGGGTGCAAGTGCTTCCTTCCAATGATGCTGGTCTCTGGTTATACGACCTGCAGCGGGTTTGCGGAATCTCGGGGTCCCTCCAGTGTTTAGTTTGGTAAGGAACTTGCCTAGTGACCTTCATACCGGCTGTTACCAATTTACGATCCCGGCAACAGCAATGGTAGGCTTCCCTTTTGGGCATGCCCTCTTGAGCACTTAACGCTTTTAGCGTTTGTGAGGACTGCAGCCAGGGAAACCCTCGCCTAGCTTCCTTTGCACTGTCTAATCATGAGAGATCCTGAGCATCTTTTCATTTGAATGTGCTGTTTTCTAAAACGCGGGTGAGTACCACTGAGGTCTTGAAAGGTTTCTGCCTGAGAGTCGGCCGTGCTTTGAATTCACTTCAGATTACCTAGCCCAGGATAATTCTTGAGGGCAGGGCTGCGTTTGCAAAGAGGCAGGCCGCAGGCATTGTGAATGATAGGTGCCCTTCGGCACGGTTTGTAAGGTTGTTACGGCAGTGTGCCACAAGGCGGCAGCACTACTCCGTGTCCTCTCTGGTAACTTGGGGAAACAAAGCCTTAGCGGGGGTCCCGGTGTTGGACGGGACATGGGGAGTCGAACGTGGCTAAACACACACCCCAGGGCTTGTGTATCCTCGCCTCCTGCCCCTTAACCTGCACTGCCGCACCCCAGGCGTATCGCAACACTTGTAAGTGGGCTACTCGGTGGGTGCCGTGCTTCGCAGGTGGGGCGACTCTAACGAAGTGGGCTGGAGGTGGGGACCTGCCTAGCAGGAGCCGTGGAGAGCCGGTTTCCTCACAGCTCTTCCCACTCAGCTGCTCCACCGTCACTTGGGTACACCAGGATTTGCTTACCCGTAGGAGGGCCACGTTGGACCGGGAGACTGTGGTACCACGCAGGGGAGAATGGACACTAGAGGTCCGAGGGGTCGCTGGTCAGGTGGCACGTCCTCCTCCCTTGCTCCCTCAGCAGCAGCATACTCCAGCCTTGGGACCCAGGCCCGCCGAGGCTCCAGGGGTGTGACTCCAACCGATAACGTCGCAGAGGCCTGAGGTAACAGAGGAAAAGCATTTCTTAACCCCTTCCTTGCCTTGTCTTTGAATACTCCTTTTCCCTTTCAGCATAGTTAATAAACAACGTTGCGTCTGTTTGAGTTCTACAGCCCCTTGATGCAATTATAATCGGAGCTGTCCCTGGAGCGTTTCGGGTTCTTTGCCCTGTCAGTTTATTGAGGAAAGTTTTGTGGCGCTCCCTATGCTTTCGGTTGGGTCGCCCTTGATGAGCACTTTTTGATACGTTAAGCGTGTGTCTGAGAATCCCAGCTTCCTACTTCCCCCTTCCCGGGTCTCCAATATCCCCCTCTGAGAACTCCACGCTTCTCTCTTCCCTTTGTAAACCTGTGTTTCCTTTGTATGCTGCTTCCTTTGTATCCCTATTTAGACTGCACATATAAGAGATAGCCTGGGATTTGTGCCTTGCTGCCTCTAATTTACCAGAATGAGTGAGATCATCGACTGCTCCATCCATGCTGCTGCAAATAGTATGAGATCATTTTGTTCTGTGGATGAGTGGTAGTCGAGGGAATGTAGGTAGCAGAACAGCTTTCTGCATTCACCCCGCGCTCGACATGTCGTTCCTTTGTATGTCTTGGCTGTGGTAAAGGGTACCACAACGACCGCTGGGGTGCAAGTGCTTCCTTCCAATGATGCTGGTCTCTGGTTATACGACCTGCAGCGTGTGTGCCGAATCTCGGGGTCCCTCCAGTGTTTAGTTTGGTAAGGAACTTGCCTACTGACCTTCATACCGGCTGTTACCAATTTACGATCCCGGCAACAGCAATGGTAGGCTTCCCTTTTGGGCATGCCCTCTTGAGCACTTAACGCTTTTAGCGTTGGTGAGGACTGCAGCCAGGGAAACCCTCGCCTAGCTTCCTTTGCACTGTCTAATCATGACAGATCCTGAGCATCTTTTCATTTGAATGTGCTGTTTTCTAAAACGCGGGTGAGTACCACTGAGGTCTTGAAAGGTTTCTGCCTGAGAGTCGGCCCTGCTTTGAATTCACTTCAGATTACCTAGCCCAGGATATTTCTTGAGGGCAGGGCTGCGTTTGCAAAGCGGCAGGCCGCAGGCATTGTGAATGATAGGTGCCCTTCGGCACGGTTTGTAAGGTTGTTACGGCAGTGTGCCACAAGGCGGCAGCACTACTCCGTGTCCTCTCTGGTAACTTGGGGAAACAAAGCCTTAGCGGGGGTCCCGGTGTTGGACGGGACATGGGGAGTCGAACGTGGCTAAACACACACCCCAGGGCTTGTGTATCCTCGCCTCCTGCCCCTTAACCTGCACTGCCCCACCCCAGGCATATCGCAAGACTTGTATGTGGGCTACTCGGTGGGTGCCGTGCTTCGCAGGTGGGGCGGCTGTAACGAAGTGGGCTGGAGGTGGGGACCTGCCTAGCAGGAGCCGTGGAGAGCCGGTTTCCTCACAGCTCTTCCCTCTCAGCTGCTCCACCGTCACTTGGGTACACCAGGCTTTGCTTACCCGTAGGAGGGCCACGTTGGACCGGGAGACTGTGGTACCACGCAGGGGAGAATGGGCACTAGAGGTCCGAGGGGTCGCTGGTCAGGTGGCACGTCCTCCTCCCTTGCTCCCTCAGCAGCAGCATACTCCAGCCTTGGGACCCAGGCCCGCTGAGGCTCCAGGGGTGTGACTCCAGCGGATGACGTCGCAGAGGCCTGAGGTAACAGAGGAAAGGCATTTCTTAACCCCTTCCTTGCCTTGTCTTTGAATACTCCTTTTCCCTTTCAGCATAGTTAATAAACAACGTTGCGTCTGTTTGAGTTCTACAGCCCCTTGATGCAATTATAATCGGAGCTGTCCCTGGAGCGTTTCGGGTTCTTTGCCCTGTCAGTTTATTGAGGAAAGTTTTGTAGCGCTCCCTATGCTTTCGGTTCGGTCGCCCTTGATGCGCACTTTTTGATACGTTAAGCGTGTGTCTGAGAATCCCAGCTTCCTACTTCCCCTTTCCCGGGTCTCCAATATCCCCCCTCTGAGAACTCCACGCTTCTCTCTTCCCTTTGTAAACCTGTGTTTCCTTTGTATGCTGCTTCCTTTGTATCCCTATTTAGACTGCACATATAAGAGATAGCCTGGGATTTGTGCCTTGCTGCCTCTAATTTACCAGAATGAGTGAGATCATCGACTGCTCCATCCATGCTGCTGCAAATAGTATGAGATCATTTTGTTCTGTGGATGAGTGGTAGTCGAGGGAATGTAGGTAGCAGAACAGCTTTCTGCATTCACCCCGCGCTCGACATGTCGTTCCTTTGTATGTCTTGGCTGTGGTAAAGGGTACCACAACGACCGCTGGGGTGCAAGTGCTTCCTTCCAATGATGCCGGTCTCTGGTTATACGACCTGCAGCGGGTTTGCGGAATCTCGGGGTCCCTCCAGTGTTTAGTTTGGTAAGGAACTTGCCTAGTGACCTTCATACCGGCTGTTACCAATTTACGATCCCGGCAACAGCAATGGTAGGCTTCCCTTTTGGGCATGCCCTCTTGAGCACTTAACGCTTTTAGCGTTTGTGAGGACTGCAGCCAGGGAAACCCTCGCCTAGCTTCCTTTGCACTGTCTAATCATGAGAGATCCTGAGCATCTTTTCATTTGAATGTGCTGTTTTCTAAAACGCGGGTGAGTACCACTGAGGTCTTGAAAGGTTTCTGCCTGAGAGTCGGCCGTGCTTTGAATTCACTTCAGATTACCTAGCCCAGGATAATTCTTGAGGGCAGGGCTGCGTTTGCAAAGAGGCAGGCCGCAGGCATTGTGAATGATAGGTGCCCTTCGGCACGGTTTGTAAGGTTGTTACGGCAGTGTGCCACAAGGCGGCAGCACTACTCCGTGTCCTCTCTGGTAACTTGGGGAAACAAAGCCTTAGCGGGGGTCCCGGTGTTGGACGGGACATGGGGAGTCGAACGTGGCTAAACACACACCCCAGGGCTTGTGTATCCTCGCCTCCTGCCCCTTAACCTGCACTGCCGCACCCCAGGCGGATCGCAAGACTTGTAAGTGGGCTACTCGGTGGGTGCCGTGCTTCGCAGGTGGGGCGACTCTAACGAAGTGGGCTGGAGGTGGGGACCTGCCTAGCAGGAGCCGTGGAGAGCCGGTTTCCTCACAGCTCTTCCCACTCAGCTGCTCCACCGTCACTTGGGTACACCAGGATTTGCTTACCCGTAGGAGGGCCACGTTGGACCGGGAGACTGTGGTACCACGCAGGGGAGAATGGACACTAGAGGTCCGAGGGGTCGCTGGTCAGGTGGCACGTCCTCCTCCCTTGCTCCCTCAGCAGCAGCATACTCCAGCCTTGGGACCCAGGCCCGCCGAGGCTCAAGGGGTGTGACTCCAACCGATAACGTCGCAGAGGCCTGAGGTAACAGAGGAAAAGCATTTCTTAACCCCTTCCTTGCCTTGTCTTTGAATACTCCTTTTCCCTTTCAGCATAGTTAATAAACAACGTTGCGTCTGTTTGAGTTCTACAGCCCCTTGATGCAATTATAATCGGAGCTGTCCCTGGAGCGTTTCGGGTTCTTTGCCCTGTCAGTTTATTGAGGAAAGTTTTGTGGCGCTCCCTATGCTTTCGGTTGGGTCGCCCTTGATGAGCACTTTTTGATACGTTAAGCGTGTGTCTGAGAATCCCAGCTTCCTACTTCCCCCTTCCCGGGTCTCCAATATCCCCCTCTGAGAACTCCACGCTTCTCTCTTCCCTTTGTAAACCTGTGTTTCCTTTGTATGCTGCTTCCTTTGTATCCCTATTTAGACTGCACATATAAGAGATAGCCTGGGATTTGTGCCTTGCTGCCTCTAATTTACCAGAATGAGTGAGATCATCGACTGCTCCATCCATGCTGCTGCAAATAGTATGAGATCATTTTGTTCTGTGGATGAGTGGTAGTCGAGGGAATGTAGGTAGCAGAACAGCTTTCTGCATTCACCCCGCGCTCGACATGTCGTTCCTTTGTATGTCTTGGCTGTGGTAAAGGGTACCACAACGACCGCTGGGGTGCAAGTGCTTCCTTCCAATGATGCTGGTCTCTGGTTATACGACCTGCAGCGTGTGTGCCGAATCTCGGGGTCCCTCCAGTGTTTAGTTTGGTAAGGAACTTGCCTACTGACCTTCATACCGGCTGTTACCAATTTACGATCCCGGCAACAGCAATGGTAGGCTTCCCTTTTGGGCATGCCCTCTTGAGCACTTAACGCTTTTAGCGTTGGTGAGGACTGCAGCCAGGGAAACCCTCGCCTAGCTTCCTTTGCACTGTCTAATCATGACAGATCCTGAGCATCTTTTCATTTGAATGTGCTGTTTTCTAAAACGCGGGTGAGTACCACTGAGGTCTTGAAAGGTTTCTGCCTGAGAGTCGGCCCTGCTTTGAATTCACTTCAGATTACCTAGCCCAGGATATTTCTTGAGGGCAGGGCTGCGTTTGCAAAGCGGCAGGCCGCAGGCATTGTGAATGATAGGTGCCCTTCGGCACGGTTTGTAAGGTTGTTACGGCAGTGTGCCACAAGGCGGCAGCACTACTCCGTGTCCTCTCTGGTAACTTGGGGAAACAAAGCCTTAGCGGGGGTCCCGGTGTTGGACGGGACATGGGGAGTCGAACGTGGCTAAACACACACCCCAGGGCTTGTGTATCCTCGCCTCCTGCCCCTTAACCTGCACTGCCCCACCCCAGGCGTATCGCAAGACTTGTATGTGGGCTACTCGGTGGGTGCCGTGCTTCGCAGGTGGGGCGGCTGTAACGAAGTGGGCTGGAGGTGGGGACCTGCCTAGCAGGAGCCGTGGAGAGCCGGTTTCCTCACAGCTCTTCCCTCTCAGCTGCTCCACCGTCACTTGGGTACACCAGGCTTTGCTTACCCGTAGGAGGGCCACGTTGGACCGGGAGACTGTGGTACCACGCAGGGGAGAATGGGCACTAGAGGTCCGAGGGGTCGCTGGTCAGGTGGCACGTCCTCCTCCCTTGCTCCCTCAGCAGCAGCATACTCCAGCCTTGGGACCCAGGCCCGCTGAGGCTCCAGGGGTGTGACTCCAGCGGATGACGTCGCAGAGGCCTGAGGTAACAGAGGAAAGGCATTTCTTAACCCCTTCCTTGCCTTGTCTTTGAATACTCCTTTTCCCTTTCAGCATAGTTAATAAACAACGTTGCGTCTGTTTGAGTTCTACAGCCCCTTGATGCAATTATAATCGGAGCTGTCCCTGGAGCGTTTCGGGTTCTTTGCCCTGTCAGTTTATTGAGGAAAGTTTTGTAGCGCTCCCTATGCTTTCGGTTCGGTCGCCCTTGATGCGCACTTTTTGATACGTTAAGCGTGTGTCTGAGAATCCCAGCTTCCTACTTCCCCTTTCCCGGGTCTCCAATATCCCCCCTCTGAGAACTCCACGCTTCTCTCTTCCCTTTGTAAACCTGTGTTTCCTTTGTATGCTGCTTCCTTTGTATCCCTATTTAGACTGCACATATAAGAGATAGCCTGGGATTTGTGCCTTGCTGCCTCTAATTTACCAGAATGAGTGAGATCATCGACTGCTCCATCCATGCTGCTGCAAATAGTATGAGATCATTTTGTTCTGTGGATGAGTGGTAGTCGAGGGAATGTAGGTAGCAGAACAGCTTTCTGCATTCACCCCGCGCTCGACATGTCGTTCCTTTGTATGTCTTGGCTGTGGTAAAGGGTACCACAACGACCGCTGGGGTGCAAGTGCTTCCTTCCAATGATGCTGGTCTCTGGTTATACGACCTGCAGCGGGTTTGCGGAATCTCGGGGTCCCTCCAGTGTTTAGTTTGGTAAGGAACTTGCCTAGTGACCTTCATACCGGCTGTTACCAATTTACGATCCCGGCAACAGCAATGGTAGGCTTCCCTTTTGGGCATGCCCTCTTGAGCACTTAACGCTTTTAGCGTTTGTGAGGACTGCAGCCAGGGAAACCCTCGCCTAGCTTCCTTTGCACTGTCTAATCATGAGAGATCCTGAGCATCTTTTCATTTGAATGTGCTGTTTTCTAAAACGCGGGTGAGTACCACTGAGGTCTTGAAAGGTTTCTGCCTGAGAGTCGGCCGTGCTTTGAATTCACTTCAGATTACCTAGCCCAGGATAATTCTTGAGGGCAGGGCTGCGTTTGCAAAGAGGCAGGCCGCAGGCATTGTGAATGATAGGTGCCCTTCGGCACGGTTTGTAAGGTTGTTACGGCAGTGTGCCACAAGGCGGCAGCACTACTCCGTGTCCTCTCTGGTAACTTGGGGAAACAAAGCCTTAGCGGGGGTCCCGGTGTTGGACGGGACATGGGGAGTCGAACGTGGCTAAACACACACCCCAGGGCTTGTGTATCCTCGCCTCCTGCCCCTTAACCTGCACTGCCGCACCCCAGGCGGATCGCAAGACTTGTAAGTGGGCTACTCGGTGGGTGCCGTGCTTCGCAGGTGGGGCGACTCTAACGAAGTGGGCTGGAGGTGGGGACCTGCCTAGCAGGAGCCGTGGAGAGCCGGTTTCCTCACAGCTCTTCCCACTCAGCTGCTCCACCGTCACTTGGGTACACCAGGATTTGCTTACCCGTAGGAGGGCCACGTTGGACCGGGAGACTGTGGTACCACGCAGGGGAGAATGGACACTAGAGGTCCGAGGGGTCGCTGGTCAGGTGGCACGTCCTCCTCCCTTGCTCCCTCAGCAGCAGCATACTCCAGCCTTGGGACCCAGGCCCGCCGAGGCTCCAGGGGTGTGACTCCAACCGATAACGTCGCAGAGGCCTGAGGTAACAGAGGAAAAGCATTTCTTAACCCCTTCCTTGCCTTGTCTTTGAATACTCCTTTTCCCTTTCAGCATAGTTAATAAACAACGTTGCGTCTGTTTGAGTTCTACAGCCCCTTGATGCAATTATAATCGGAGCTGTCCCTGGAGCGTTTCGGGTTCTTTGCCCTGTCAGTTTATTGAGGAAAGTTTTGTAGCGCTCCCTATGCTTTCGGTTCGGTCGCCCTTGATGAGCACTTTTTGATACGTTAAGCGTGTGTCTGAGAATCCCAGCTTCCTACTTCCCCCATCCCGGGTCTCCAATATCCCCCCTCTGAGAACTCCACGCTTCTCTCTTCCCTTTGTAAACCTGTGTTTCCTTTGTATGCTGCTTCCTTTGTATCCCTATTTAGACTGCACATATAAGAGATAGCCTGGGATTTGTGCCTTGCTGCCTCGAATTTACCAGAATGAGTGAGATCATCGACTGCTCCATCCATGCTGCTGCAAATAGTATGAGATCATTTTGTTCTGTGGATGAGTGGTAGTCGAGGGAATGTAGGTAGCAGAACAGCTTTCTGCATTCACCCCGCGCTCGACATGTCGTTCCTTTGTATGTCTTGGCTGTGGTAAAGGGTACCACAACGACCGCTGGGGTGCAAGTGCTTCCTTCCAATGATGCTGGTCTCTGGTTATACGACCTGCAGCGTGTGTGCCGAATCTCGGGGTCCCTCCAGTGTTTAGTTTGGTAAGGAACTTGCCTACTGACCTTCATACCGGCTGTTACCAATTTACGATCCCGGCAACAGCAATGGTAGGCTTCCCTTTTGGGCATGCCCTCTTGAGCACTTAACGCTTTTAGCGTTTGTGAGGACTGCCGCCAGGGAAACCCTCGCCTAGCTTCCTTTGCACTCTCTAATCATGACAGATCCTGAGCATCTTTTCATTTGAATGTGCTGTTTTCTAAAACGCGGGTGAGTAAAACTGAGGTCTTGAAAGGTTTCTGCCTGAGAGTCGGCCCTGCTTTGAATTCACTTCAGATTACCTAGCCCAGGATATTTCTTGAGGGCAGGGCTGCGTTTGCAAAGCGGCAGGCCGCAGGCATTGTGAATGATAGGTGCCCTTCGGCACGGTTTGTAAGGTTGTTACGGCAGTGTGCCACAAGGCGGCAGCACTACTCCGTGTCCTCTCTGGTAACTTGGGGAAACAAAGCCTTAGCGGGGGTCCCGGTGTTGGACGGGACATGGGGAGTCGAACGTGGCTAAACACACACCCCAGGGCTTGTGTATCCTCGCCTCCTGCCCCTTAACCTGCACTGCCCCACCCCAGGCATATCGCAAGACTTGTAAGTGGGCTACTCGGTGGGTACCGTGCTTCGCAAGTGGGGCGGCTGTAACGAAGTGGGCTGGAGGTGGGGACCTGCCTAGCAGGAGCCGTGGAGAGCCGGTTTCCTCACAGCTCTTCCCTCTCAGCTGCTCCACCGTCACTTGGGTACACCAGGATTTGCTTACCCGTAGGAGGGCCACGTTGGACCGGGAGACTGTGGTACCACGCAGGGGAGAATGGGCACTAGAGGTCCGAGGGGTCGCTGGTCAGGTGGCACGTCCTCCTCCCTTGCTCCCTCAGCAGCAGCATACTCCAGCCTTGGGACCCAGGCCCGCCGAGGCTCCAGGGGTGTGACTCCAGCCGATGACGTCGCAGAGGCCTGAGGTAACAGAGGAAAGGCATTTCTTAACCCCTTCCTTGCCTTGTCTTTGAATACTCCTTTTCCCTTTCAGCATAGTTAATAAACAACGTTGCGTCTGTTTGAGTTCTACAGCCCCTTGATGCAATTATAATCGGAGCTGTCCCTGGAGCGTTTCGGGTTCTTTGCCCTGTCAGTTTATTGAGGAAAGTTTTGTAGCGCTCCCTATGCTTTCGGTTCGGTCGCCCTTGATGCGCACTTTTTGATACGTTAAGCGTGTGTCTGAGAATCCCAGCTTCCTACTTCCCCCTTCCCGGGTCTACAATATCCCCCTCTGAGAACTCCACGCTTCTCTCTTCCCTTTGTAAACCTGTGTTTCCTTTGTATGCTGCTTCCTTTGTATCCCTATTTAGACTGCACATATAAGAGATAGCCTGGGATTTGTGCCTTGCTGCCTCGAATTTACCAGAATGAGTGAGATCATCGACTGCTCCATCCATGCTGCTGCAAATAGTATGAGATCATTTTGTTCTGTGGATGAGTGGTAGTCGAGGGAATGTAGGTAGCAGAACAGCTTTCTGCATTCACCCCGCGCTCGACATGTCGTTCCTTTGTATGTCTTGGCTGTGGTAAAGGGTACCACAACGACCGCTGGGGTGCAAGTGCTTCCTTCCAATGATGCTATTCTCTGGTTATACGACCTGCAGCGTGTGTACCGAATCTCGGGGTCCCTCCAGTGTTTAGTTTGGTAAGGAACTTGCCTACTGACCTTCATACCGGCTGTTACCAATTTACGATCCCGGCAACAGCAATGGTAGGCTTCTCTTTTGGGCATGCCCTCTTGAGCACTTAACGCTTTTAGCGTTTGTGAGGACTGCCGCCAGGGAAACCCTCGCCTAGCTTCCTTTGCACTCTCTAATCATGACAGATTCTGAGCATCTTTTCATTTGAATGTGCTGTTTTCTAAAACGCGGGTGAGCACCACTGAGGTCTTGAAAGGTTTCTGCCTGAGAGTCGGCCCTGCTTTGAATTCACTTCAGATTACCTAGCCCAGGATATTTCTTGAGGGCAGGGCTGCGTTTGCAAAGCGGCAGGCCGCAGGCATTGTGAATGATAGGTGCCCTTCGGCACGGTTTGTAAGGTTGTTACGGCAGTGTGCCACAAGGCGGCAGCACTACTCCGTGTCCTCTCTGGTAACTTGGGGAAACAAAGCCTTAGCGGGGGTCCCGGTGTTGGACGGGACATGGGGAGTCGAACGTGGCTAAACACACACCCCAGGGCTTGTGTATCCTCGCCTCCTGCCCCTTAACCTGCACTGCCGCACCCCAGGCGTATCGCAAGACTTGTAAGTGGGCTACTCGGTGGGTGCCGTGCTTCGCAGGTGGGGCGACTCTAACGAAGTGGGCTGGAGGTGGGGACCTGCCTAGCAGGAGCCGTGGAGAGCCGGTTTCCTCACAGCTCTTCCCTCTCAGCTGCTCCACCGTCACTTGGGTACACCAGGATTTGCTTACCCGTAGGAGGGCCACGTTGGACCGGGAGACTGTGGTACCACGCAGGGGAGAATGGGCACTAGAGGTCCGAGGGGTCGCTGGTCAGGTGGCACGTCCTCCTCCCTTGCTCCCTCAGCAGCAGCATACTCCAGCCTTGGGACCCAGGCCCGCTGAGGCTCCAGGGGTGTGACTCCAGCGGATGACGTCGCAGAGGCCTGAGGTAACAGAGGAAAGGCATTTCTTAACCCCTTCCTTGCCTTGTCTTTGAATACTCCTTTTCCCTTTCAGCATAGTTAATAAACAACGTTGCGTCTGTTTGAGTTCTACAGCCCCTTGATGCAATTATAATCGGAGCTGTCCCTGGAGCGTTTCGGGTTCTTTGCCCTGTCAGTTTATTGAGGAAAGTTTTGTAGCGCTCCCTATGCTTTCGGTTCGGTCGCCCTTGATGCGCACTTTTTGATACGTTAAGCGTGTGTCTGAGAATCCCAGCTTCCTACTTCCCCTTTCC